>NC_132919.1:52444678-52760815 GCF_047675955.1 Chlorocebus sabaeus
ATATATATGTGTGTATATATGTGTGTGTATATATATGTGTATGTGTATATATGTATATACATATGTGTGTATGTGTGTATGTGTATATATGTGTGTGTATATGTGTGTGTATGTGTATATATGTGTATATATGTGTGTGTATGTGTATATATGTGTATATATGTGTGTATATGTGTGTGTATATATAAATATGTTTGTGTATATACATGTGTATATGTATCTATATATATGTGTGTATATACCTATATATGCAGTGCTGCGGATCCTTCCTCTCAAAGACTTGGCCAAGCACTGTGGCCCATGCCTGTAATCCCAGCACTTTGGGAGGCCAAGGCGGGAGGATCACCTGAGGCCAGGAGTTCAAGACCAGCCTGGCCAACATGGTGAAACCTTGTCTCTACTAAAAATACAAAAATTAGCTGGGCATAGTAATGCACACACATAATCCCAGCTACACAGGAGGCTGAGGCAGGAGAATTGCTTGAACCCAAAAGGTGGCGGTTGCAGTGAGTTGAGATGGCACCACCGCACTCCAGCCTGGGCGACAGAGTGAGGCTCCATCTCAAAAGAAAAATAAAAAAGACTGCTCAGGGCAAACACCTGGCTTCTTCTCTCCCGCCCCAGGACACTCTCCACACATAAACATGCAAGTACACACACCACACACACATATCCACAAATATGCATGCACACACAACACACACACACATATATAAATATGCACATGCACACACTGCATACACACGTGTGCATATGCATAACACACACACACACACAGACACTCCAGCAGTGCTCAGTTAAGAAAATGAGAACAGAGCATGCCTCTATGTGGAAAGCTAGTTTCTAAATCATTCGATTTAGGGCCAGGGATAAGGGAGGTTAGAAATAATGGGAGGTGGGGCCTGCCAGAGATGGGGAGTCAGAGGTGACTCTCCCGGATCTTCTTAATGATCCAGGGCCTCCCAGCTTCCTTCACACTTGAAATGCCACCAATGTAACTCTAGTAGGTAGAGCTTGTCTTGGGGTGCATGTATCAATTGTCTGGGAGTACTCAGAAAATACAGACAGCCAGACCCTGCCCCTGAAAATTCCGGTTCCAAGGTGGAGCATGGGAGATTCTAATGCAGGTGGCTACCCTTCAAGAATGACTGATACAAAATTAGCTGGGCATGGTGGCACTGCCTGTGTCCCAGCTACTTGGGAGGCTGAGGCAGGAGGATCACTTGGGCCTAGGAGTTTGAGGCTGCAGTGAGCTATGATTGCGTCACTGCACTCCAGCCTTGGTGACTGAGAGATTCTGCCTCTGGAAAAGCAAAACAAAACAAAGAATGACTGATGCAGAGGCTGAAGGAGGCTGGAGTTGAGAGGCACAAATATCAAACGACAGTTTTCTGAGTAGCGGGTTCTCTTATCATCAAAAACATCCCTATTGAAAGCACTGTGCTTGGAAGCTGGGATGCCCTCAGGGACAAGGGCTGCCCTGCTGCATGGTGACTCGGACTTGCTGGGTTGAGCCAGGACATGGTACAGCCCATGGGAAGGGCAGGCAGGCAGCCAGTGGGCAAGGGATAGTGGATTTGGACAAGGGGAGCCAGGCATGAAAGTCAGGGCAGCCGGAGGGGTTTCCGCTGGGCTGGAGATCTCCGACTCTGCCAACCCGGACGAGGCAGGTGCCAGACCCAGTTCTTGCTCTCTCTGTGGCTCCAGAGAGGGGGTGGAGCTGTTGGGTCTCTGTGCCAGCCAGAGGCAGAATCAATGCATCGAGCTGGCCCCTGGGATCCAGAGAGCCAGGGAGAGGAAGATTCAATTCATCCCCAACCCAGAGCCCTGCCTCCGAGTCAGATCCCTTGGGAGCCACCCACTTCAGTTAGCCAAGCTCAAAAGAGTCCCTCCCACGAAGAAATGGGGCAGACCCTGCTAGCTCCCCACAAAGGTGAGGACTCACACCATGCCACCACACACACACACACACACACACACACACACACACACGCTTCCGCTGAGCTCCAGACCTCACCTTCCTCTCTCTGTTGCCTTTGTTTTTAGAAGAGCACTCCTCTGCACTAACCCAACTGAGACTGCAACCTAGCTCCCTGCCTCAGTCTCCCGACAGTGGGAGTGAGACACCAGGCCTGCAGCATGCCTCCTCGGAACTCTGGAAAAGGAACAATTACAGGTGGAAAGAAGACAGAAGCTGGTAAAAGAAGCCTTCCAAGGAGGTGAACTCAGAGACCTGAGGCCACTTGGAGAAGGAGAATTCAAGTCAGGAAACAGCAGGGCAGACAGTACCCAGCCTTAGGCTGGCTGGAGCGCAGAGCTGGAAGGTGGCCAGCTCCGCTCTGGGCAGGGGTCGCCCATGCAGTGGTACACGGGGCAGGGGGCATCTGCTCTATGCCCAGCCCTGCCACCTGGCTCAGCTTGCCCCTGAGGGAGGTGACAGTCACAGTCCCTACGGAACTTTCCTACCAGCCCATCACCCTCCCCACAGCACTCCGGGAACCTTCTCCAACAAAGAATGTGCAACTGATACCAGTTACCCATGGGCCCCTATTCGAGAGATGCCTGAGCTTTTCTCTGAGGAGCTGACCCACCCCAAATGCGAGTGGGGGAGGGGTGGGAGCCTCAGCCGCCTCTCCTCTCCTCTTCCAGGCCCTTCCTTTGCAGCCGGCTCACCATGGTGCTCCAGCCACGACGCTGCCAAGTGTGCTCCGTGCCAGGGCTGAGGCCTGGGGTTGGGGGAGGCCAATGGCTGCCAGTGGTCCTGGAGCCCCTCGCCTATTCTCCAGAGAGCCTGAAACTTTCCAGGGAGAGGCACGGCTAGCTCTGCTGGGTGGTAAGGAGATTGGGGGAGGAGGGTTCCGGATCTGTTCCCCTTGGGGGCCCACAGGCAGCACAATAGCCCCCGGGGCTGCCGCTCTCTGGCTTAAGTGGTTGCCTGGGCAACAGCTGGGGCCAGTTTCCACCAATCCATGGAGGAGGCTGAGTGGGGGAGGGAGGCCAGGCAGGAAGGGGGGTGCCGTCCCCTTGTGCTGGATCGTATATAAGGAAGAGGGATGTGAGCAGAGTGGTCTGGGCTTCACCGTCCCTCCAGTGGACTTGGGGGCTGAGCACAAAGATGCCTAGGAGAGGCTACTCCAAACCTGGGTCCTGGGGCAGCTTCTGGGCCATGCTGACCTTGGTGGGCCTGGTCACACGTGCAGGTGAGTGGGCAGTGGGCCAGGTGCGGGGCAGGGTGGAGCAGCAGGACGTCTCAGCCCTGGCTGCACGCGGCCGGCCGGGAGGGGGCGGTGTCCAGCTGCTGGGGAGAGCCCGGGGTGGACTGGACAGCTCCACAGACTCATCTCTCTGAAGGAAGGAGGGGCCAGGCGGGCAGGCGGGCAGGGGTCTTAAAGACAAGAGGACCCTCCCTTGCCCATTGTCCTGGACAGAGGCTGAATGGGGATGCCATCAGCATTCAGGTCCTTCAAAGTGACAGCTGGGGGAGGCAGGGCTGGGAAATGCACTACCCGCTTCTCTCTCACCCTCCCTTTCTCCCTTGGCCTCCCTCTCTCATGCACAGATGCTCTGCTCCTGTGTGAGCCTTCTCTCCTGTGTGCACCACGGGCCTGCATGTGATGTGCGTGCGCGCGCATGTGGCCGGGGCCCATCTGCTGCTATCAGGCCCCTGCCCGCCTCCCTCTGCAAGGCTCCCCTTGCTGTTCTCGGCTTGGGAAAGCTGCTGACAGTTTCTGTAACTGAGTGCACATCCCCATCTGACTGTCATTCTCATCCCTGGAGCATGAGAAAAGGGCTGGCCTAGCCAGCCTCGATGCTCAGTTACCCAGGAAGTTCTCTTCCAGCACCAGCTGGCCCTGTGCACTTTCTCCTGTCCCCTGCTGGCCACCCACAGAAAGTGGGCTTCTGTCTCAGAGATCAGGACCCAAGAGGGAAGGGCTGGGCCTGGAAAACAGCTTCCCTTCCACACCTGCAGCCTCGTCGCACACCCTCTCTCCTGCCACTGCTCTGGCCTCCCTAACACTCTCTCTGCTCCCAGTACCCCAGGCCCATTCCCTTCAAGGGCCTTTGCAGGGCTGGATCCCACCTTGGCACTGGTTCCCTGGCTGGCTCCTTACAAACTGGAGTGCTTATTTCTGTGCGTCTTACCTGTCTGATATGTCAGTTTGTGCTTTTATGAGCATAAGAACTTGGCTTGCTTTGTCCACTGCCATATCCCAAGCTCTTAGGAGAATGTTTAGCATATAGTAAGTGCTCAGTAAATATTTGTTAGTGAAGGCACCACTTCTGACTACTGCTGCAAGGGGTTAGATGGACAGTTCTTTAGGAGGTGAGAAGGGTGGGACCACGAGTTTCCTCAACCCTTGCCTGGGGAGCTGGCAGCACGGAGGCGAGTTCTGGGCATGTTGTCCCAAACCTGAGCATAGCCTCTCCCTGCCTGAATGCGCCCCCGTCCAAGAGCATCCTCTTGGGGTTTGCACCGGCATGACCTTCCCACCCAGCATGTGTTTGTGTGTCACAGATGCATCCACGCGCCTCGTGGGCACAAACAGGTGTGCACACACAGTCTGCCTAGGCCCATCTTGCCCTCTGCTCACACCCATGCATATGTCTCCAGCTGGTCGCTCTCCACCCCCGACTGAGGTCCTGGGCCTGGACGCCCTCTCAGGCTGTGCTGTGCTCCTTCCTGCTGCAGCCCAGAGAGCCGATGTTGGCGGGGAGGCAGCTGGTACCTCCATCAACCACTCCCAGGCGGTGCTCCAGCGCTTGCAGGAGCTGCTGCGACAGGGCAACGCCAGTGACGTGGTTCTGCGGGTGCAGGCTGCGGGCACCGACGAGGTCCGGGTCTTCCACGCCCACCGCCTGCTGCTGGGACTACACAGTGAGCTGTTCCGGGAGCTGCTGAGCAACCAGAGCGAGGCGGTGCTGCAGGAGCCACGGGACTGCGCCGCGGTCTTCGACAAGTTCATCAGGTGGGACGGGGAAGACTAGGGGGAGGCTTCATCCCTTCCTCAGTCCCTGGCTCCTCCACCTACAGGGTCAGGGAAGCCCAGGCCCTTAGAGGTTGTTATGTACGTTTCCCCAGACATCACTGGGATGACAGTGACCCCTGCATCCCTTCGTCCACTGTACAGCTCCCTGTCTTTGCCTGTGTCATCTGCACAGTTTGATGTCACTTTCGGTTCCTGGTAACCCCCTCAGAGCTGTTTCCAAACCTGGCCATGGGACAGCTTTTAAAAACTACAGTTTTGGGGCTGGGCATGGTGGCCCATGCCTGTAATCCCAGCAATTTGGGAGGCCGAAGCAGGCAGATCACCTGAGGTCAGGAGTTCGAGACCAGCCTGCCCAACGTGGTGAAACCCTGTCTCTACTAAAAATATAGAAAATTAGTTGGGTGTGGTGGCGTGCAACTGTAATCCCAGCTATTCGGGAGGCTAAGGCAGGAGAATTGGTTGAACCTGGGAGGTGGAGTTTGGGTTTGCAGTGAGCTGAGATCATGCCACTAGACTCCAGCCTGGGCAACAGAGCAGGATTCTGTCTCAAAAAAACCAACCAATGAACCAACCAAACAAACAAAAAAACTACAGTTTCATGGGTCCCAACCTGGATCATCAGTTTCAGGTCTAGGGTTAAGGCCAGCAATCATTTTTTATTTTATTTTATTTATTTACTTTTTATTTTCCTAAATATTCCATTATAGAGGAATAGTTTTTATTTTAAAGCATCTCTGTGGTTTTGGTGTTTGGCCAGGTTTGGAACCACAGGGCTAGGGAGTTGAAAAAGTTAGACAGCTCTCTCCTGCCTCCTGCCATGGTGCTGCACAGGGAGTGCCATTCACACTAGTGTCTAAGAAAGTAACTCTGTTCTAACGGCTCAGACGAGATGCCTGCAGAATTCCATACATTGCTTCCAAGTTCCAGGCAACAGGAAGGGGGATAAGACAGAAGGGCAAAAAGGGTCTTCCTGTTATCCTGAATCAGTTGCATTTAACCAGCCTTCCTGCAAATCCCAAACTGTGCCCATTGACCAGCAGTTAGTCACATGGCCATGCCCACTATCAGGGAGCCTGGGAAATGTGGTCTTTTATTCCCAGAGGCAATCACGCAGGGGAAAAGGGAGAAATGGATGTTGGGGAAGATGGCTGGCAGTGGCTGCCGCACTCCTATAGGGGCAAGTGCGGTGCCGTGTGCCAGTGGGGACTGGCAGGAAGGGTGAGCAGCGGGACAGCAGCAGATGAAGTGAGAGGGAGAGATACTCAGCACAAGTGATCATCAACAGTAGGAGAGGAAAAACAAAAGGCGAGGTTGCAAAAAAGAAATGCAGGCTCACACCTGCATTCCCAGCACTTTGGGAGGCCAAGGTGGGAGGACTGCTCAAGTCCGGGAGTTTGAGACCAACCTGGGCAACACGGAAAGACCCCATCTCAAAACAAAACAAAACACAGCTGGAGTGTAGTGGCATGATCGTAGCTCACGGCAGCCTGGAACTCCTGGGCTGAAGTTATCTTCCTGACTCAGACTCCCAAGCAGCTGACACTACAAGTGTGCACCACCAAGCATGACTAATGTTTTAACTTTTTTTTTTTTTTGTAGAGATAGGGTCTCGCTATGTTGCCCAAGCTGGTCTTGAACTCCTGGCCTCAAGCAGTCCTCCCATCTTGGCCTTCCAGAGTGCTGAGATTCCAGGTGTGAGCCACTGGCACCCACCTGGCCTGTAGCAACATTCTTTATTCTCCTCTGGTTGTCACAATAACCCTGAGGGGTGTGTGCCACTCCCCCTTTCCCAGATGATTGATTAACCTAAGGTTCATTGAAATTAAGTGACTTGCCCAGACTCATGGCAAGGAGAAGGCAGGCCATGGATCTCAACCAGACTGTAAACCGCAATGGCAGGAGCCACGTCTGTTTTGTTCCGGTCTAGAGCTGCAGGCCTAGTACAGGCACAGTCAAGGCAGGCAATTTCTACATCACCACGGAAACGGAAAGAAGAGCCTGTGAAGTAAGAATGGCCTGGAAGGGTCCTTGAAAGGAAAACATGAGAAGCCTCAGGGTGGGGCTTCCACTGTGTTTGCACCTGAACCATGAAGCTCCAACTCCAGGCCGGGTCCCCTTGGACTCAGAAAAAGCTATGCTGGGAGGTGGGTACCGCCCTGACCCCACCCCACCTCTTGGTCTCTCCCGCAGGTACCTGTACTGCGGGGAGCTGACTGTTCTGCTGACCCAGGCCATCCCCCTGCACAGGCTGGCCACCAAGTACGGCGTGGCCTCCCTGCAGCGCGGCGTGGCCGACTACATGCGCGCGCACCTGGCGGGCGGCGTGGGCCCGGCGGTGGGCTGGTACCACTACGCGGTGGGCACCGGGGACGAGGCCCTGCGCGAGAGCTGCCTGCAGTTCCTCGCCTGGAACCTGTCGGCCGTGGCGGCCAGCGCCGAATGGGGCGCCGTGAGCCCGGAGCTGCTGTGGCAGCTCCTGCAACGCTCGGACCTGGTGCTGCAGGACGAACTGGAGCTGTTCCAAGCGCTGGAGGCCTGGCTGGGTCGCGCGCGGCCGCCCCCTGCCGTGGCCGAGCGGGCGCTGCGAGCCATCCGCTACCCCATGATCCCACCCGCACAACTGTTCCAACTGCAGGCGCGCTCGGCCGCCCTGGCGCGCCACGGCCCCGCGGTGGCCGACCTCCTGCTGCAGGCCTACCAGTTCCACGCCGCGTCGCCGCTGCACTACGCCAAGTTTTTCGACGTCAACGGCAGCGCCTTCCTGCCCCGCAACTACCTCGCGCCCGCCTGGGGCGCCCCGTGGGTCATCAACAACCCGGCCCGCGACGACCGCAGCACCAGCTTCCAGACGCAGCTGGGCCCGAGTGGCCACGACGCGGGCCGCCGGGTCACCTGGAACGTGCTCTTCTCACCGCGCTGGCTGCCCGTCAGTCTGCGGCCCGTTTACGCGGACGCCGCGGGCACAGCGCTGCCCGCCGCGCGCCCGGAGGACGGCCGACCGCGGCTGGTGGTGACGCCGGCCAGCAGCGGCGGCGACGCGGCGGGCGTGAGCTTCCAGAAGACCGTGCTGGTGGGGGCGCGCCAGCAGGGCCGCCTGCTGGTCCGCCACGCCTACAGCTTCCACCAGAGCAGCGAGGAGGCCGGCGACTTCCTGGCGCACGCCGACCTGCAGCGGCGCAACTCGGAGTACCTGGTGGAGAACGCCCTGCACCTGCACCTCATCGTCAAGCCCGTATACCACACCCTTATCCGGACCCCCAAGTAGCCTCGGGGTCGGGGAGTAAAGGCCTGGCCTAGGTGCTCCTTGTGGGTCTGGGAAGGGCAAGGCGAGTGTGGAGGTGGCAACAAGCCTGGTATCCTGGATGGCCAGGTGCCGGCCACCCTAGGGCTGGGGTGGAGTCCAGGTGAGGCGTGGTAGACAAGATGCCTGGTTTCAAGAGCTGATTTCACAGCTGACTTGAAGGAACATTCTTGGTCCTGAATAAACCGATGCTCAGAGTGGTAAGGGGATGATTGAACCACTCAGTTTCCGGGTAAAAACAACCTGGGGAGGATCCCACAAGCCAGGGGGTTTAGGGGTTTCACTCCCCTTTGTTGAGCTTTCCCCCCACCCAGACACAGAACTAGGCTAGGTAAAAGCACCCACGTGGTCACAGCAACCCACCTGCCTGGGAGACAGGGAGTACCCCATTCCCCTTGCAGGGGAGTCAGGGAACGCCCCATTCCCCTTGCAGGAGTTTCCTCACTTTGAGGCTGAGGGGCTTAGCTGGGCAGTTTCTGAGCCCTGACCTTGAGGAGCAACCGCCTCACCTGGGTTGTGAGACTTTCTGGCATCTGGGCCGCTCCAAGTCCCTGATCTCTCCTGGGAGGGTGCCTGGGCAGGTGTGAAGACCAGTGGGATACGGACATAATGGATCTTGCCAGCCCTACCCTGGGGAGAGGCCTCAGGATCTACAACAAAACCCCTCTCCCCCAGGTATTTGTAGGTTGGTGTTATACAGTGAGCCAGGGGTAGATGGGGACGGGGGGGAGGGGGAGTTGGTGGAACCACATTCCAGACAAGGTCAAATTTCCAACACAACCATCAAGACCCAAATGAGATTTTATTGTTAAAAAGGAAAGGGGAGAAAAGGCCACTGCCAAGTAACAAAACCAGATTCCCTCCCTCACCCACATCCCCAATTGTAATAAGTGAAGTGCCTGTCGGCGCCTCCCCAACCATCCCGGATGCCCGTGCCCCACACGTGGGCCAGGAGCCCCGTCTCACTGCCAGCTGCTTTCCTCCATTTCCAAGGCCAAGGCTGCCCTCATGGCTGTGCAGGGTTTTGGCAACAGCATTCTGTCCAGGGCTGGGAGGCCAGGGAGCCAGCCATCCCAGCCATGTCCCCTGGCCTCACCTCTTTTCCCCGGTGGCACTGAAAGCATGGGAGGGTTGGGTAGACACCCCAGTTCCTGGGTCTCAGGAGCCCCGGCCTGCTGAGATCCTGAGCTTCTACTTCCTGGTCATCTCCATCTGCCCAGCCTCCACCTCCCATGCCCTGTTAGGCCCCATTCAGTCTTGGGGGGCGGGAGAGCCAGTTCCAGGCAGGGCCCCTCAGTTATGCCGGGAGCATCCATCTTTGCCATGGGTGCTTGTACCGTGGGGCAGGTGGGGCCCACGGGTAGCCCGTCGAGAACCACCAGCTGGGTTGGGGGGAACAGCCAGGGGTGAGGAGTCCCCCGGGCCTGCAACAGGGAAAGGGGCAGGATCAGTGGTTTCAGAATGCCTCCCCAACTCCTCTCCCATCACCCAGTGGCCTTGAACTCTCTATGGGCACAATGACAAGATGCCAGTCTCATGAATATTCTGCTAGAACCATGCTTCCAGCAAGGGGCAACCAGAGGCGCAGGAAATGCACTGTGTCTTCTCTGCTGCCCGGCCTGGGGGAGACCTCCCCTCCCCATCCCCTCCTTGCCCATACTGACCCGTGTTCTGGCTTGGAGGGAGTCTGACTTTGGCCAAAGGTAGTGTGACCTTTCCCAGATGCCGGATACCAGGGGCTGGGTGCCTGCACACTGGCATCCTGTGGTCTGAGATGCGCTCCGCCTGATGGGACCCCAGGAGGTGTGTCTTGGGGCGGGAGAGCTGTGATGGTTGAACAGTGGGGTGAGGATGAGAGCGGCACAGGGATCTGCTACCAGGATCTGTCCCAGCTACTAGACCAGGCTGGGGACAGAGACTTTGTGGAGGGTGGTGTCTCCAGGTGTGGGGCAGGCTAGAGGTGCCCTGGAGCCTTTGGAGAAATCCAGCCCTCAGGCCCCCAGCTGCTATGGGAGTGCCTAGACCCCCCCACCCTGCGCCTTGCCTCACCCCTTGCCCGGCGACCTCGAAGGATGGGGACCTCCGCTTCCTTCTCTTTGCCTCCAGCGACTCCTCCCTTTTCTTGCCCAGGTTTTTCTTCTGGCCACGCAGCCAGGGCCCAGGACCGTCCCCATGATGCCCGACTGCCCGAGACGGGGCCTCGCCCGTGCTGCTGGACAGGTTGTCCTCACTGGCAGCATGCTGCAACATGGGGCTGGGTGGCCACTTGCAGGCCAGCGGGCCTGGTGACCGCGCATCATCGCCCTCGCTCAGCGAGTGCAGGGATAGGCTGCTGCGCTCTGTTGCAGGTGCCAGCAGGTGTCGCCCCTCGGTGCCCAGGGCCTGCGAGCGCCGCCGGGCGGCCTTCACCGAGATGCACTTGGTGCCAGTCATGATCTCCTTCCTCTCTGCAGCAGGACACAGGGAACCCCCAACCCAAGATCAAGGCCACCTCTTAACAGCCTCCTCTGACATGGCAGACATAGGTAGGAGCCAGACTGCCTGGGTTTCAACCCCAGCACTTTCCAGGGGTTTGCTATGCAAGAAACTTGGGCCCATTTCTGAGCCTCACTTTCATCTGCAAATGGGGGATGGCAAAACTAATGCCATCGGGTTATTTCCAGGATTAATTGAGAAAATGGGCTCAACCTACATTTTCCAGGGGGGAGACATTGAATTGATATTTGCTATTAGAGTGATGACTGAGTGGAGGTGGCGGCGGGGGTGTGGGAGACACCATTCTCCATGCCACATGTCTTTTCTAATTTCCGGTTTTGCCCCGGTCTCTCTAAAAAAGAGACCTTTTTGCCTCAAGGTCTCTCCTTGATGTAGAGAGGACCCTTAAGTGTCCTTGACTGACTAATCCTCAGGGGCAATGGTGCCTCTTCAGAATGTGTAGGACCCAATGCACGGTTGCACTTGGCAGTGAAGAAGGCAGGTAAGGGCTTTGGACTGGGTGATCTGAACAGTTTAGACAAGGCCAGGCGAGGTGGCCAGGGCAGCAGAGGGCACACATACCTTTGTGGGACAAGGGGATCTCCAACAGGATCTCACTGCTGTCGGGGGAAGAGCTGATCCAGCTGCCCAGGCTGTCCTGAGCCGGGGCCTATGAGGTGGAGTGTTGGGAGGAGGGAACCCTTAAACACAGCAGGGACCCCATGCCCCACTCAGCAGAGATAGCGGGGCCTCAGGCTGGTGCCGTTTGGGAAAGGCTCCATCCCAACTGCTGCTGTCCACCCCCGTGTCCCGCACCCACTGCAGCGGAGCTCGTGGGGCCATCAGGTACTGAGAGCTCACCTCCTGCATCACCAGGCTGCCGAGCTGGATGGGAGGTGGGGTGGGCACAGAGGAGCTTTTGGCCTGCCAGGCCCCAGTACCAGCCTTGAACACGTGGTGGCCTTCACTGAAGTTGGCAGAGGAAGATGAGTGGCTGTAGACCAGGCTCTCTCACTGAGGTCCCACCCCCACCCCGGGGAGAAGCTGTCGGTGTGAAAGGAGAGAGAACCCAGGAGTCCTGGCTCCAGACCTGGGCCACCTGCTCCCTCTCATTGCTGCTCCGTATTCACCATTTAGCCTTAGTCTGGGTTGGCCTCTCTGGGACAGGGCACAGGGTGGGGGCTGGGGCAGGTGGCCCCCCTTCTCACCTCTCTGTGCTGAGGGGAGGGAGAGCGCTGTTCCGCAGGCGCTGGGCATCAGAGCTCAGTGTCTTCACACTCTCTGGGTCAGAATCTGGGGTCAGTGAGGTTCCTGCTGGGGTAATTTTGGGCAAGGAGCTGTCCTGGGGAGGAGGGAGTCAGGATGGACAGTTAGAAGATTTGGTCCTGGACTGAATCAGCACAGAGTCACAAAGGCTCACAGGGTGACAAGGGTTGTAAGATGGCCTGGGAGCCCCAGAAGGGCAGTGGGCTGGTGTTTGGGTCCTCGGGGGTAAGCTGTGGTCTGCTAGGCATCCCCAGTGGCACTGCCTGATGCTTGGTCTCCTGGAAGGGCACCTGGGGCCATTTGTGATATCTCAGATGGCCAGCCCTGACCCTCAGACCCTGGGTGGGAACAAGCGATGCCTAGGAGTGCTCAGGGATGAGGGTCTTACTCAGGCTCGACAAGGCTTTGGGTGGGGTAAGAAGGAAAGGGAGTCGACTCCCTGGGGTGCCAGCCAGCCTGGTCCTGTCCCCTCCAGCTGCCTGCAGGCATTGCCTTGGTCATCAGCCCCTCCCTGGGCACACGTGCCCATGTTCAGGCCACCCAGGCGCCCACCCACCTGCAGGGCCCTGGAGGCCACTTGGTCCATGATGGTGGCCCGCTCCAGGCTGCCCTCCTCCAATTCCCGCAGGTACACTTGGTAGAGCTCTTCCAGGCGCTGCGGGACAGCCAGGTTGTAGTCTGCCGGGGAAGGGGCAGGGCTCAGCGAGTGCCAGCGGCCCCCCCGCGGGTGGCTCAGATGCGCGGGGGCGTGGGCCCTACCGTCGATGATCTGCCGCTGGCCCTGGATAATCTCGTCGCAGAGACTGCGGTGCTGCTCCAGGCGGCGCACGGCCTCGTGGCGGTGGCGGAGCGCACCGTCGCGGAGCAGCGCGTGCGACTGCATCTCGGTGTTCTCCACCTCGAGCTCGTGCACGCGGCACAGCAGGCTGAGCACCTCGCGCTGCTCCTCGGAGCCGATGCGCCGGGGCAGGGTCTCCTCCAGGCGCCGGCCCCGCACGCGCAGCTCCCGGCAGCGCTGCTCCAGCGCCAGCTGCAGGAGGCGCACGTCAACACCTGGCAGCGGGGAGAGGGGTCCGATCCGCCGGCCCAGCCCGTCCTCGCCCCTCCAGTGCCTGGACTCCAGGCATCTGTCTGGAGCTCCAGGCTGAGGCCAACCCTGAAAGCTAAATCTTGGGCTTTACAATCAGGGACTACTCCAAGGTGGCCCCTCAGTGTCCACTTTCTTGCCATCCTGACCTCAACCCACCCCTGGAACCAGCTTGGGGGATAGCTACTTAACCGCAGCCCATGTGACCCCCTCAGGGCTCATGACACCCTAAAGCCCCCCTGGTCTGGGTATGCCCCAGAACAGAAGGCAAAAATCTGTTATTGGGAAAACCCTAATTATTATTATTTTTTTTTCTTTTTGAGACAGGGTCTTGCTCTGTCACCCAGGCTGGAGTGCAGTGGCGCTATCCCAGCTCCCTGCAACCTCTGCCTCCCAGGTTCAAGTGATTCTTATTCCTCTGCCATCCGAGTAGCTGGGATTACAGGCATGAACCACCACACCAGGCTATTTTTTTTTTTTTTTTTTTTTTTTTTGTATTTTTAGTAGAGATGGGATTTCCCCATGTTGGCCAGGCTAGTCTCGAACTCCTGGCCTCTCAAGTGATCAGCCTACCTCAGCCTCCCAAAGTGCTGGGATTACAGGTGTGAGCCATGGCGCCCGGCCTGGAAAACCCTCATTATAACATTAGTTACCATTTTTTGAGTCCTTGGTATGTGCCAGGCATTTATGTAATCTTCCCAGCAACCCCATGAGGGCTGCACCATGGACTGCTCCCATTTTACAGGTGGGGAATGTGACACACAGAGAAGTTAAAGAACTTAGCAAAGTCACACAGGATTTGTGGCCTGAGTTCCCAGGTCTCATGGCTACCCCCACCCCGGCCCCTCCGCCTTGCCTCTCAAACCTGTGCACCCTGTCCCCTAAACCCGCTCTCCCTGCCCCCCAAACCCTGGACACCTTCTGCTTGCACAGCTGCTTCTGCTCGCCCACCAGGGCTGCGATGCTCTCCCGGGCTGCAACCACCTCGGGCGGCTCCAGGATGTCCGGCTGGTCATCGCCTGTGTCTGAGTCCTTCTCACTGTCGTCCTTAGCGTAGCACTCCTTCCGCTGTTCCTCCCGCCACTTGAGGGCCCTGCGGGACTTCTCATGCTTCCAGCTGCCACAGCCCCACCCAGAGAGACAGGGCATTCAGGCCATGGGGGCAGAGCACAGTGCACAGCCACAGCTTATGCTCCTGTGTCCCAGGCACAGGGGTGGGGCCTGGAGGGTCCTGGGCGGGGGGCTTACCCAGCGATGGTGAGCAGGTGTCGGGAGGTGTCAATCTGGACCTCCATGGCACGGTTCTCCAGTTCCAGCAGGCGCCTCCGCACATCCATCTGCTCCTGGAAGGCGCTGACAAGCTGCTCCCGAAGCTGTCCCATGCCAGCCTGCTCACCCTGCCCGCTGTGCAGCTGGACCTCAGCTGCCAGTGAGGGTGGGTAAGGTAGAGGAGGAGGCAAGTTCAGCTAGGAAAGCCTGGGCCCACCTGGGGCCCTCCCCTCCCTTTCTTCCCAACTCAGTGCTCCCACTTCCTGTCCAACTATTTCCTCCAGGAAGACCCCCTAGATTACTACATCCTCCCACATCCCACTCCCGCACTGAATCTTCAAGCTGTTGCCCAAAAGCGATTTCCAGCTCCTTGGTATGAACTGGGCTCCTGCTAACCCTTTTTTTTTTTTTTTTTTTGAGACGGAGTCTCGCTCTGTCGCCCAGGCTGGAGTGCAGTGGCCGGATCGCAGCTCACTGCAAGCTCCGCCTCCCGGGTTCCCGCCATTCTCCTGCCTCAGCCTCCCGAGTAGCTGGGACTACAGGCGCCCGCCGCCTCGCCCGGCTAGTTTTTTGTATTTTTTAGTAGAGACGGGGTTTCACCGTGTTCGCCAGGATGGTCTCGATCTCCTGACCTCGTGATCCGCCCGTCTCGGCCTCCCAAAGTGCTGGGATTACAGGCTTGAGCCACCGCGCCCGGCCTCCTGCTAACCCTTACAGCACCTCTGTGCCAACAGTAAAAAGGGGTGCCCTTAGAAACTTTACTGTTTGTGGCCAGGTGCAGTGGCTCACACCTGTAATCCCAGCGCTTTGGGGGGAGGCCCAGGCGGGCAGATCACCTGAGGTCGGGAGTTCGAGACCAGCCTGGCCGATATAGCGAAACCCTGTCTCTACTAAAATTACAAAAATTACCCAGGCGTGGTGGCGGGCACCTGTAATCTGAGCTACTTGGGGGTCTGAGGTAGGAGAATCGCTTGAACCTGGGATTCAGAGGTTGCAGTGAGCCCAGATCATGCCACTGTACTCCAGCCTAGGCAACAGAGCGAGACTCCGTCTCAAAAACAAACAAACAAACAAACAAAACCTTTACTGTCTGCCTCTCTCTTTATATTAGTAATTATTTTTTAAAAAAGAAACTTTACTGTCTGTTGGAAAACCATCACAGCAAATATGCAGGTCTGTAAGGAAACAGAGCCCATTCCGGTGGTGCAGGCATGACCTCGCAGTCCTACGCCAGAGGCCTTAGTGTGTGCCCTGCACAACTCATTGCTCATGTGCCTCTCCTTTGTGGGATCCCACCTACTCTTCCAAGGTGGGTTGTAAAATGGGGTTGTGATCTCTGGCAACTGTCTGAAGCAGAGATCACAACCCCATTTAACAGTCGAATGCTAGGAGGCTCAGAGCTGGTGAGTGCCTAGCCCAACCACCCAGCCAGAAAGAGCCCGATTCTGGATTTAAACACAACATGGCCTGATCCCAGAGCAACGTGAGGCTGCCTGGAGGGGGCTGCCACTCACACAGACCCACAGGCGCACCTTGGATGTGGCGGATGTCACCCCGATCCTGCCGGCCCCGGGCCTGTCCCCGCCCAGTCTGCTCATCAATCTTGCACTTGAGTCGCTGGATCTCGCCCCGCAGGTCAGCGATGATGCTGGTGTACTGGGCGATGTGGTAGGAGACGTTCAGCAGGTTCTGCTTCACCTGCAGGGAACATGTAGGGAGTGGAGGGGATGCAGTCACCCAGGGTGCCAGGCCCTGCCTCCGTGCACTCACCAAGGCCTACCTGCAGGGGCCGCCTTTCTTCCCCCTGCCTCTCCCAGTCTTTCTAGCTGATAGTAGTGGCCTCCTTTCCTCCACTTCCGCAACCTCTTGTCACAGTCACTGCTGAAACTCATCAACCTTCAGTAGCTTCCTGAAGGAATGAGGGAACGTCCTCATTCCTCCACCCATTGTTGAAGGGCCACCCCCATCTCTCTGTTTTTCTCTGGGCTCACCGTTCCTGCATGAACATCTCGCTCCAGTCGAAGACCTGTCCTGCTCTCCCCATGCCCACCACAGATGCTATCCCCTTCCTGCCTTTGGAACCTGTGCCCTCCCTGCTCCTACCCTTCTGGAATGTTTTCTCAGCCTTCAGGGTCCCACTTACAGTCTCCAGAGAGTTCCACTGGACCCCAACAGCCCACCCCCACCTCCTGTTCCTGTTTTGCCCCAGCACCTACCATTGGCATCATTTACCTGCTATTAGTAATATTCTGAACCATCAATGAGCTGTTTCAAGAATGTGTCTCCCGTCCCCCATTGAGGGGTTGGAATAAAACGTAAAGCCCTTAGGACAGCAGCTGGCAAGCGTTAGGTGTTGGGAGAATGTTCCCTGCATGCTATCATACATGTATCCATTCCCACTCCTCTGCACACGGACAGGCAGAAATGGATTTCTAAGTGGATGGCAAGGGTTCCGACATGCTTACAGACAGGTAAGGACACGAACTTGGAAACGGGACAGATCTAGTGTCCATTCTCAGCGCCATCACTGACCAGCTGGGAAGTCACTTAACTTCCTTAAACCTTGCTGTCCTAATCTGTACATGGGAACAGCAGTAACACTGCTGTTTTTTGAGGATCAAAGGAGGTAGCATGTGAAAGGGCTGAGAGCAAGGGCTCAGTGAAGCTTGCCTCCTGTGATGACCGTCATGAAGAGGTACTTTAGAAATGCAAAGGTCTAAATGAGCATATGAAGACGAGGAAGGTAAGAGAAGAGGGGGTGAGGCAGGGGGAGCACAGTCCTGGGACTGGAGGAAGCGGGGACCCTTCGGAGCTCTCGGCTTCCAGGCAGAGGAGCAGGGTTTGGAGGTGCAGGGAAAGTGTACAGGTGACAGTCAACTAGGGAATGAGGCCAGTGCAGCAGTGGCTGGTTCCAGAGAGTGGGGTGGGGTGGCAGGGATCAGCCCAGGGGCTTGAATCTCAGCCCAGGAAGCTGTGCCCTGGTGGACAGTCCAGGGGCCCTCACCCTAGTCTTAATGTTCTTGGCCCGGCCGGCGTACGTCAGGGTGTTCCGGGACTCCTCAAAGGCACTACTCGCAGGACTGATGTGAGCGATCATCACTGTGCGGCTGTTTCCTCCCAGAGAATCCTGGATGGGAGGTGGCTGTGGTCAGTGGGAACTGCCTCCCCAGGCCTTCCTCCTGCCAGGCTGTTCACGATGCCCTCCCTGGCGAGTGCAATCTCTCTCTTTACACTCAAGGGACCCGGCTGCTGAACGTCATATGGCGTGAGGCTTGGGAGGAAGAAAGCCCTGCTCCAGCAATTACCAGCTGTGTAAACTTAAAAAAAGTCCTTCACCTCTTTAGTTCTTTTTTTTTTTTTTTTTTTTTGAGACAGGGTCTCGATCTGTCGCCCAGGCTGGCGTACAGTGGTGCTATCTCGGCTCACTGCAACCTCCACCTCCCAGATCCAAGCAATTCTTGCGCCTCAGCCTCCCGAGTAGCTGGGACTATAGGCGCCTGTCACCACACCTGGCTAATTTTTGTATTTTTAGTAGAGATGGGGTTTCACCGTGGTGGCCAGGCTGGTCTTGAACTCCTGACTTCAGGTGATCCACCTGCCTCGGCCGCCCATAGTGCTGGGATTCCAGGCGTGAGCCACCACGCCGGGTCTTCCTTGCTTTTTAAGGGTACAGTCCTTTTGCAATTGTCCCCACCTCCCCGGCTTCTAGGTGCAGTCATGACGGCAGCTGATGGCAATGTTAAGTAAGCGGTGACTCTGATATTAGACCAGGGAGGCCTCTGACTGGATCCTACTTCCAGCACTTACTAGTGTGAGCCCTTAGGAACGTTACCTAACTGCGTTGTGCCTCAGTTTGCTCATCTGCAAATGTAATCCCTCACACTCATAGAGTTGTTGACAAGATCTAAGGAGTTAACAAAGTGAAGTACTGAATTCAAGAGTCCAGCCAGGAGTGGACACTCAGTGATGCCGCTATAATTTAAGGCCAAGGACACCCCTGCACAAAGAAGGCCACCCCCAAACAGCAGACCTGTGGGGCCATGAGGCTGACTGCCCACCTGCACCCCCAAATCCAGATGGCTCTGACTCACAGCCCTGGGTGGGGGTATCACATGCTCCTCTCCCTTCCCGTTGCCCAGCCTTTGGTTAGGGTTGCCAGATAAAATATGGGATATCCAGTTCAATTTGAATTTCAGATACACAACTAATTTGTTTTAGTATAAGAATATCCCAAATATTGCATGTGACATATTTACACTAAAATAAATTTTGCTGTGTATCCTAAAGTTGGAATTTAGCTGGGTGCCCTGTATTTTCATTTGTTCAATCTGGCAGCCTCACCCTCGGTGCCCAGTACCCAGGCCCAGCTGTGGCTGGTACCTTGAGGAGTCGGGTGAGCTTGCTGTCGCGATAGTTGATGTACTTGTTGCTACCCTTGTCACTCAGGGCGTTGATGCAGTTGCCCAGTGCCAGCAGTGAGCGGTTGATGTGGGCCCCCTCCTTCATGCGCTGCCCACGGTTCTGTGTCTAGGGGGCAAGCAAAGGGCACAAGTGCGGCCTGATGAGGCAGGGGACTGGGTTTCTCCCCAGCCACCCCATTGATGACCTGGTGATCCTGGGTAATAAACCCCCAAGGACCTTGTGGCCGTCCTCCCGCCAAGGCCATTGAGGGCATCGGAGAAGGTTAAGAGACCCGGAGGCCTCTGAACAAGAGTGATGGGCTGACAGCTTCTGAGGAGGGCTGAGATGGCCGGTTCTCCCCAGGGCAGGTGCTGTGGCACAGCCTGACACACAGTGCCATGGATGAGATGGGAGCGAGGTTGCTTTCCAGGCAGCTCAGTTGGGAGCCAGCAGGACCACAGGCACTCCAGAGGGTGCCCCAGGGCGCAGGGAGGGAAGTACGTGCACACGCATGCAGAATGTGCATGGTGGCGGAGGGCAGGCTCCTCTCCTTTTCTTGGGCCTGCAGGAGCATATCAAAGCTGAGGAGGCCCCTCCTGCAGCTCCCTGTAGGAGGTGGCTCTGCCCAGCCTGGCGAAGCCGGGACCCGCTGGCTCCAGTGGCTGAAGGGCACTCTCCTCCCAGGCCTCTCCTCTGTATGCCTTCCAGGAAGCCCCCTAGGCTTTACTGGATGGGAGGGGTGAGTTTCTTGAAACTGCCCCGTTCAGATCCAACCCCACATGTTCAAACACGAAAGACTGTTCATTCTTTCTGGTGCTATCATTCCCCTTGCATTTGTTCCAGTGCCAGCAATGGTGACATCACCCAGCCTCATTGCTCAGGTGACCCTAAAACCCCCAAGACTGCCTGCTCGAGGGAGCCCAGACCTACACCAGCAGGGTGGTGCTGCCACCAAGGCTGCAGAGCCCAGCAAGCAGGGCTTCAGGGGAGGGGACAAGGATGCTGCCACGAAGCCAAGCTCCATGAGAGGGGACAAAGATGCTGCCAGAAATGGGTGACGGGCACCTTCTCCTCTTCGTGATGTGACTGGCTGGGTCCTCTCCCAGGATGTCCCAAGTCACCCCCCAGTCAGGGGATACTTGTCTCTCCCTGCCTCCAACTACTCCTTTGGGTCCATTCATTGTCTTCCCGGATCTCTCTCCTAGGGCAGCCCGTCTCCTTCCCTGGAGAAACCCCCATCCTCTTTCTCCTTCCCACAAGAGCCCCTTGGCTTTTCCTGCGATGCCCTACCCCATCCCCCCCCACCCTGCTCCTCTGGGACGTTCCTCACTTCCTTAACCCAGGGGTCTCCACTCATCCCCGCCACCTCACTGTGACATCCTCCCCGCTCCAACTCCTAGGAAGCTGAGATGCCAGCATCCCTGTCCCCACCTCCCAACCTTTCTCCCCTGTTCCTGTGGTGCTGGCCTCGCATGGGAGTCACCGTCCTTGCCCTCCACTCCTCCCTGGGTCAGCCCTCCCTCCTCTGCCCAGCCCAGGTCCCAGCCTCACCTGGGAGGCACGCTCCGAACCCGCCAGGTCGACCATGAACAGGCGGCCCTGCCGCACCTCCTGCAAGATGTTCTTGACCCGGCTGCGCTGGCGCACGGCCACCTGCAGCACCGCGTGGGAGCGGGAGGACGTCTGGTTGGCGGCCGTGGGCTCCTGGGTCCTCTGCCGGTTCCCCTTCATCAGCAGCTGCATGATCTGGGTGGGAGGGAGCAGAGGCAGCTCTTAGCGACTGCTGGAGATGCTCCAGCACAGAGGAGCCCAAGGGGGCTGGCAGGGAGGGTCCTACTTCTGAGCGGTTGGGAAAGGGCAGGCTGGAATGGGCTGGGCTCCATGCGCCGAGAGGCCTGGGGTGAGCTCGGCTCTCTGGAGGACAGGGTCTCTGGGTAAATGGAGAGGCAGTGTTGCCTGGTTACCCTCCCAGGGTCAGCGTGGTGGGGGCATTGGGGCAGGTGTGAGTCCCCTCCTTGCTGCCACTCAGGGTTCTGCCTGTCTGTCTCAGCCTCAGCTGAGTGGGCAGCAGCCCCCTGGCTTCAGTCCCTGCCCCTCCTGCCCCTCAGGCAGTGAGCTTCCTCTCAGTGGCTCCTGGCTGGCTATACAAAACTCGCCTCCTTGGCATTGATGGTGGAGACTTCGGTGATGCCGGCCACCTGGATCACCCCCTTGGAGTCCTCCCGTAGCTCCAGGTAGCCCAGGGAGGGGTTCAGCAGGTCCCGGATCATCTCATTGTAGATCTGATGGGACAGGTGGGGGAGGGATGGGGGAAGGGAGACTAAGGGCAGGAGATCAAAGTCAAGACCGAGTCCCCTTTCCTTTCGTGCAAGAAAGGGACAAGAGTTCACACTTCCTGAGCCCAGGCTCCTCTCAGAAGAGCCCTGACTGGGAGGAAAGGCCTTTTCTTTCCTATGGGGTCAAGGGCTTCAGCATCCACAGGAAACATCGGGCTGCTGGAGCCATGGTTACAGGAGGCTTCAAAACCAAGGATCACTCCTTTCCAGACAGGGTGGGCACCGGGCAGCACCCTGAGTTTGAATCCCCACCCCCTCACTTACTGTGTGACATTGACCTAGTTGCATGGGGACCTGACCAATGACCAGAACCCCCTTCCCCCACCCAGTGAGGAGCCCTGTTCATTGCTAGGCAACCCCTGTGCTCTTTCTGGGGGCACCCCACCCCATAAAGCGAGTCTTGCTGGCTGAATCAACACCTTGTTGGCCAGCAGCTGCTGGTGCTCTGCCTCACTGCCTTCTTAAGATGTCACCCAGGAGATTATCAGCTCCTGGAGGAGCCAGACGAAGTCCAACCTCCCACCTCTTCTGGACTCCATGTGTTCCCCCAGCCCCTGATATCCCATCACTGTCTGGTGATAGTACTCCCACGGGGTGGGCACCAGGAGGCTGTGGCTGGGTGGCAAAGGCCTATAGGTTCCAGCCTGTATGTGTATGTTCAGTTTTCACTGTACCCACGTACACAGAGTGGCTGGAGGCAGTCTGGCAGGGCAGACAGGGTCTGCTCTAAGGAATGGGCCCGTGAGGATGGTGAGGTGGTGAGCCTGGCACAGAGCAGAAGCTGCAGGGTCCGGCGTTTGAATCCCCACCCCCTCGCTTACTGTGTGACATTGGTCTAGTTGCCTAACCTCTCTGATGAGCCTACAATGTTTGTAAAGTGGAGCTCACAATAGGCATGTGGGAGGGCAGCAGTGATGAGTGCCCTGAGAAGCTGCCCAGTGACCAGCCCCAGGGAGGTGGGCCAGCCCCATATGAGCCTGGACTGGGGGGACTCACCTCCAGGTAGGACATGGAGACCTCATACTCCATGTCGTTGCTGGTCTCCTCGATGGCACGGAAGAGGTCATTGAGGGTCCGAACGTAAATGCCGGGCTCCTGGTCTGTGCCCAGCATGGTGTAGGTTTTCCCACAGCCTGGGGCAGAACAAGGTGGAGGGTGACCAGGGTGGAGTCGGGAGGGAGGCTTTGCTGGGCAGGCACTCCTGGAAGCCGGGGTTTGTCCTCAAGGCTGGGCCCTCTCAGATGGCCAGGGAGGTGGTGGGGAGCAAGGCGGATGATGCCCCTGGCTCGGGATGGGGCTTCTGGGGCTGGAGGGCCCTGGGTGAGATTTGGAGCGACCACATCCTTGATTCCTGTCCCAGCTGGGGTCAGACTAGTTGGAGGGTGACGGGGATTACAGGAATATTGCAGTCCTTGCCCACAGTCTGGGTGTTCCCCTCACCTGTGGGGCCATAGGCAAAGACAGTGGCATTGTAGCCTGAGATGACGCCTTCGATGAGGCTCTTGGTGGTGGCCTGATACACCATCTCCTGTGAGGAAGGAAGCCTGTCAGGGGCCGGGACACAGGCGGGGCACAGCACAGGCACCCACTGGCTCATCCTGACCTCTGATAGGAGAGGTTTCTGTCCCTGGAGCCCCAGCCCCAAGGTGAGTGGGGGTGGGGGAGGGAATGTCTCTGCTTACACTCACGGTGGAGGACGCCAGGCTGAACGAGAGCCCAGGACACCTGAGACGCCTCCCTGCACAGCTGCCTCCTGGCCCCCAGCCCTGAGGATGCATCACATCTGTTCCTGGAAGCATCCCGCAGATGGGCAAGATGGGGGTCCCCAAGGAGGGTGTCAGCTTCGCTGAACCAACCCTCTGTCCCTGTCCTCGCACCAGATGGCCGTTAAGCTCCTTTTCCAGCTCGGTAGGAGCCAAGCGAGGTGTACTGTGTAGGGTGGTGTCTGAGTGCCAACGCCAGTGCATCCGTGCAAGAGGCCGGGTGTGTGGGCCTTGTGTGCATGAGAACCTTCCTGACTGGGGAGGGCTCAAGGAACAGAGGGTGAGCAGGTGGAGTGGAGGCTGAGGTTCAAAGGCAGGGACCCTGGAGGGCCCCTTCTGAGTGGGGCTATGGGTAGGGAGGGGCTCCTGCATGTCTCCAGCCCAGGCCCTCCCTCACCTGGGTGGCAGTGAAGTCAAAGGCCACGTCAAACAGGTAGGACTTCTCCCGGGAGCGATGTGCCCGCAGGATGTCGTCGGGATCCTCCATTGGGTCCATGAGAACCACCATCTGCAAAGGTCCCCAGAGGGAGGCCCACGGTCACCTGGGATCCCTGGGTCCCCACGAGGTCAACCCTCAGGGATTAACAAAGTTAACCCCTTTGTCGATCAGAGTTAACAAAGCCCTCCTGGGCTCTGACCCTAGCCCAGGACATGGGCAAGGGATGGGAGGGGCCAGAGGCCAGAGTCCAGGTCCCAGGTCCCACTGGAGGTAGGTCTCAGAGCCACAACCCAAACCTGTCCTCTTCAGCTTTCCCGTGTCGGGTCAGGCTCGCCATCACCTGGCCTTGGATGCCCAAAGGGGACACCTTCCTGACAACAAGCAATTACCCCTACAAGGCCAGTGCAGTCCCAGGGGAGCAGAGCACACACAGGTGATGCCCAGGCTACCCTGGGGGCCTGCCCCTCACTGCAACACCACCCCCCACGCTGCCTCTGCCAAAGAGGAGCAACAGCAGAATGGAGGGCATCTGTCAGGGTTCATTTCGTGTCAGGACCTGTTGCAAGCACCCACACACACAGTGTCTTTTATTTATTTATTTATTTTTAAGACGGAGTCTTGCTCGTTGTCTAGGCTGGAGTGCAGTGGCATGATCTCGGCTCACTGCAACCTCCACCTCCTGGGTTCAGCGATTCTCCTGCCACAGCCTCCCGAGTACCTGGGACTACAGGCGCATGCCACCTGTATTTTTAGTAGAGATGGGGTTTCTCCATGTTGGCCAGGCTGGTCTCAAACTCCTGACCTCAAGTGATCCACCCGCCTCAGCTTTCCAAAGTGCTGGGATTATAGGCATGAGCCACCATGCCTGGCCTCACATAGTCTCTTTTAACCCCAGCCATGACCCCAGGCTAAGGCCAGCTATGACTCCCACCTTACAGATGAGGAAATCAGGGTCCAAAGGAGTCACACCCCCCAGGTCGTCACACATCAGCAAGAGGAGACCCAGGGTGCCAACCAGGCTCTGAGTTCAAAGTCCACTGACTCCTATCCACCTCCTATAGCCCTGCCTGCCCCGCCTCACCCCTTCAGGGCAGACCCTGGGGCAGGGCAAAGAGTCGCAGGCAGCTGGGTGAGGGACGAGGTCAGCACGCTGGGCTTGGGGAGCTCCGCTCGCGACTGAGAGGGGTGAAGGAACTGCACCAGTGGCCCTTTGCAGCTTTGAGCCTGAGCTGGGAGTGGAAGGGAGGCAGAGGAGCTTGGGCTGGCAGCCAGGACAGGGCACGGGTGGGCCAATCCCAGCTGGGGCTCCCCTCCCTGCAGGGTAGAAGTGGCAGCACTGTGTGTGTGTGTGTGCGCATGTGCACACCTCCTGGCATGTGTGTTGAGACACAGAAGGGTCCTGGCCGGGTTCTTTCCCTCCTCCAAAGGTGACTGAGGGACCCATTTTCCACTCTGACCCCGCCTCTGCCCCTGTGCCCTTGGTGTGTGCTGAGCCTCATCCTGAGCTCTGTGCAGAGATGCAGAGGAAGGAGGCTGCATCCTTGCTGGGGGCCCTAGTCTAGGGTAGGGGTGGGGACAGAGTCAATGCCAGACTCGTGGAAATAACAGGAGACATTCAAAGATGCGTGGGAGGGCTTGAGTTTGGAGGATTTAGGATGAGGGGAGCAGGGGCAGCAGAGGAGAATCAGGGCAGGCGCTGAGGCCCTTGTGACCTCTTATTGGCAGTCGGGCCTGGGTGTAACCTGCCTGAGCCTCCGTCTCCTCCTCTGTCAGAAGGGACAGCAGCGTGATCCACCTGCAGGGCTGGGAAGACCCTGGAACAACGTGTAACGTGCTTGGGCACAGGGCCGGGCATGTGCCAAGAGCTCAACAGTCTTTGTTCAAGGGGCTGTTAAGAGGGCAGGGGTGGAGCCTGAGAGTGGCCACCTGCTCCCTGCACCCATGACTCTGCCATCAAGTCAAGGCCCACAACCCCACCCTCACCATGGAGAAGGTCACTGGGATTCCACGGGTCCTGCACCTGCCTGAGGTCCCTTTGGACCATAGTCCCTGTCCTTCTCATGCACCACCCCCAACCACTGCACCGTGGAGGTGCCCCCTGAGAAGCAGCTGGCACCTCTAAATGCTGCTCTGTGCCTGGGGGTGCCTGGGCTCCCTGGGGTCCTGGCTCATGCCAGCCAGGGGAAAACGAGCCACCACTGTGCTCTTCATGAGAAGGGAGGACGCTCCCTGGGGCCATGGGTGCTGAACAGAGTGCATGACGGCAGCCTCAGCCAGCATGGGCATCTCATGGGTCCCCTCTTTCAGTGGGAGGGAAGGGGGCGAGGGAGGTAGGGCACGAGCAGCCTTCATTTCCAGCCCCTTCCTCCCAGCACAGAATCACCATGATCATCGTGACTGAACCCTTCAACTTGAGTCATCACGATGATGATTCTCAGACGGGGAAGTTGAGGCACAAAGTCATGTTGCTAGGAAATGGCAGAGCCAGGACTGGGGCCTGGCTGTCTGGATCCTGGCTGGCACTCTGCCTACCCTCCTAAACCACCTCTTACGCACACACTTCCACCCCTACTCCCACGGGGGGCCTTGTGGGGTAGGGTAGGTAGGGGAGTTCCCATCCTATTCCTCAGTAGTTCCTATAATTCCAGGAAGTCCCAACACCCACAGTGCGCATTAGCCTGACCTAATTCAACCGGGGATAAGATACTGTCCAAGGAGCTAAACCGAGTCCTAACAGCGGGCAGGGCACTGAGGAGGGTGGGCTGTTATAGGGGTGCCCCATGGAAGCAGAGACAGGGGCTATGCTCCCTTCCTGGGTCAGCAGGGGAGCCAGGGCTGGTGACAGTCCCAAAAAGGGCTTGGGAACAGACAAGGCATGAAGGGTGGCCGCTCCGGGGTGAGGAGAGGTGGTGAGGGAGCAGCAGGCAGCAGAGCTGTGAACACAGCCGGGCTCCGTGTATCCAGGAGGTCCTCGTAGGTCCCTCTGGGTTCACCCAGATCGAGCTCACGGATTTAGGACGCCCAGTCCCAGGAGGATGACAGCCCTGGGGCTCCCAACAGACTCCCGCAGCATTCTACGTGTGCCCTGGGTCAAACCCCCTTCCTTCCCCACCTGGACTCCTAGCGTAGGCTCATACCTGTGCTCATTGCATCGAAACTAACCTATCACTGTCAGGTATCTGGCAAGGCCCCTTCTGGGATTCTCAGTGGAGGAGGGGAGAGGGAGGCGGCTTTCCAGGAGGCCTGACCCTGGCAGCCTCATGTGGAACTCTTTCCCAATCAGATGGGATTCCAGGTCAGCCAGCTACAGGAGAGAGTTCTAGATAGGATGGACCAGGGGGCTTTGTGTGGAGAAAAGAATGAGGCCACTCATTCAGGCTCCCTGCCAGCTGGCCAAAAGCTAGGTGGTCACAGTGAGCCTCTTCCAGGATCTGGACCCTGTCCCAGGCCCCAAAGCTAGCAGCATGAGCCCTGCTCTAGTGTCAGACCCGACTGAAGGTAAAACCTGGCTCCAAGTTCCCCAGTACAGGTTCCTATGGGATGCAACCAGAACCCAGCCAGCTGCTCCCACTCTTATCTCAATGCCAGCGGTCTCCTGTGGACACAGGCAGGACCAGTGGCTGGAGGAGCACCCCCTGGGAGAGGGGCCTTCAGTGCCAGGGAGGGTGAGCGGCATGCACCAATGCCCATCCCACCCGTGACCTTCAGACACTGCCAAGTTCATGGCGTCCTGGGCATTTGGTTCCTTTAGCTAACCAGGCTCCTGCAGTACAGTCAGCACAGCTGCCATGATCCCCGCTTAAAGAGGGCTTTGTCTGGGTTCCATCTGTCTGTGCTCCAACCCCCGCCCCACCCTCGAGAGCATCACCCTATTCCTGTCCCCTCTAGCACACAACGGAGCCCTTGTGCCCCTCCACCAGATGAGCTGGAGCTGAGCTGGCGAGGGGTGGGGACAGGTGCTCTGAGCTGCCCGGGAGACCAGCGCGGGGTGTTCAGGCCAGGTCAACACACTTGCTGAGCAAGGTTTCAGGGAGAGAGTGCAAAGGGAGCCCAGGTTTCCTGCCTTCCGACACTCAAGGATCATTTCAATAACCAGGAAAGTGCGGGAGTACAGGGAGGCACCTAATCCCACCCCTAGAGGAAGACTTCCTGGAAGAGGTGGCACTAGCATTGAGTCCTAAAGAATGAGAGACGTGGAACGGAGAGAGAATTTTGGACAATTACATGAGCAAGGCAAAGAAGCGATGGGCAGGCTGTGGCACTGGTTCTCAGCTCAGATCACTGGGGTTTCTTGTGAGAAACACAGGGTCAGGAAGAGAGGGCTGGAGCTTCGCCTTCCATCCTCCATGCCAGGGATCTTCACTGCACAGACCTGGGAACTGATGTGTGCATCCACAGAGGCCAGCGCACGAGTACCTCACCCACCCAAGCACCCCTCACCCCCATGAGCACACGCAGTCCCTACTCGGGGAGGCTCCTCTACGCCTCTGAGCCTCCCTGTAAAGGCTCCCCTGGTTGGCACACAGCAGATGTCCAAGGGACGTGTGCTGAATAAAGCTGCCATTTATGGGGAGTGGTGATTGTGCCAGGCATGGTGCCAATGGCTTGGCGTGTGTTTTCCCTGACAGCTTAAGAGTGGGCACTCTTGCTAGGCATGGTGGCCCATGCCTGTAATCCCAGAACTTTGGGAGGCTGAAGTGGGTGTATCACTTGAGGTCAGGAGTTTGAGACCAGCCTGGCCAACATGGCAAAACCCCGTCTCTACTAAAAATACAAAAATTAGCTGGGCATGGTGGCACGTTCCTGTAGTCCTAGCTACTTGGGAGGCTGAGGCAGGAGAATCGCTTAAACCTGAGATGCAGAGGTTGCAGTGAGCCAAGATTGCGCCACCGCACTCCAGCCTGGGTGACAGAGCGAGACTCTGTCTCGAAAAAACAAAAACAAACAAATAAAAAAAGAGAGGACACTCTTATTATCGCTTGCCTGGAGATGAGGAATTGGTTGGATTAAGTAAATGACCTAAAGCCATACTGCCAAGTGCAGAGTTGGGCAGATTCAGAGCTGTGGGTCTCAGAACCCAGCCTGCCCACCATGCCTCTCCAAGTGCACCAGTGGACAAACAGCTGCCTGGCTGGGGGGAACACCCGCTTGTCACAGGTGGAACTGTGCCTCCCCCCAGCCCCCCGGATTTCATGTTGTGAAGTCCTAATGCCCAGTGCCTTAGAATGTGACCTTATTTGGAAATGGGGTTGTTGCAGGTGTGATCAGTTGAGGAAGGATGAGGTCATATTGGAGTAGGGTGGGCCCTTTATCCACTATGACGAGCGTCGTTATAAAAAGGGGAAATTTGGGCACAGATCTGCGTAGAGGGAAGCCGCTAGGAAGAGACACAGGGAAAAGATGCTCGTCTAAAGCCAAGGGGAGCCAGGCACGGTGGCTTACGTCTGTAATCCCAGAACTTTGGGAGGCCGAGGTGGGTGGATCACCTGAGGTCAGGAGTTCAACAGCAGCCTGGCCAACATGACAAAATCCCATCTCTACTAAAAGTACAAGAATTAGCTGGGTGCGGTGGCGGGCGCCTGTAGTCCCAGCTACTTGGGAGGCTGAGGCATGAGAAACGCTTGAACCCAGGAGGCAGAGGTTGCAGTGAGCTGAGATCATGCCACTGCACTCCAGCCTGGGCCAGGGAGTGAGACTGTGTTCCATAAATAAATAAATAAATAGCCAAGGAGAGAGGCCTGGAGCAAACCCTTCCCTGCTGCCGTATGGGCTGTGGACTTCCGCCTCCAGAGCTGTGAGACAGTAGGTAGCTGTGGTTGAAGCCACCCAGGGTGTGGCACTTTGCTACAGCAGCTTGCAAACTAATATGACATCCAAAGCAGGCTCACCTGCCGTAGGGAGCTGAGGGCTGCCACACACCAGGTGGGGCTTCAGCCAGCCCCTCCCCCAGCCTTAAGCAGGTGGGCTGAGCGTGGGCATTCTCTCTCACGGCCTTCCGGGGAATGTATTCTCATGCTCACCGCACATGGGGCACCTGTCTCTGGGAGGTTTCAATGGGAACTTTGCTCATATGGGAGGTGGACAGCTTCATGCCAGAGCTCTGCCCCTCCACGCCCATCTGCCGCTGCAGCTCCAGGCTTCCAACTCAGCAGAGGCTCTGGCTTGAGACTTCATCTCCATGGCCTCCTCTCCCAGCCCTGCTCTTAGTTCAATGCAGATTTTGACCTTTCCAGAGTTCCAGATGGAGTCGGAGTCTTTGAGCCTGGAAACTCAAGATCCCGTAGGGAAGTGGGGGCCTCAGGCCAGGGAGAGGAGGTCTCCTCCATAAGCTGCGTACCCATCAGGGGACCAGGCTCATCCCAAGCATCTCCTCGGTGAGAAATACTTTGCACATAGCATGTCACACTACTAAGTTGCAGCTGCATTTATCAGCTTTGCAGTTTTAACAGGATTTTTTCTGGCCCTCAAATGGCTGAGCACGGACCAGGCTTTCTCAGGCTTGGCACTGTTGACATTTTGGGCTGGATCATTCTTTGCTGTGGGGGCAGTTCTGTGCATTGTAGAATGTTGAGCAGCATCCCCGGCCGCTACCCACTAGATGCCAGTCGCACCCTTCCCCCTGGTTGTGACACTGCCAAATGTTCCTGGGGGCAAAATAGCCCTGGTTCAGAACCACTGACTTAGATCATTCCTCCTGCAGCCTCCAAGGCTAATGGCAAAAATCTCCGAGGGAGGGGGTACCACCAATGAGGCTCAGTTTGACATTGCTGTGTGACTTTTAGGAAGCTCCAACACTTCTCTGGGCCTCAAGTTTTTCCTGGTTAGAAGTCAGGAGGACCAACAGGGCTGTAGCTTTGAGAGAAGAAATCATATTATATCAACACCCCCATCCTAGTCAGGAAGCCTCAGCAGAGAATCTGGCTCTGGCTTTATCTGCAGCAAAGGGGGGCCAGGCCACAGCCCCTTCATTCTTACAGGTAAAAACAAACCAGAACAAAACCTGATTCTAGGTGGACAGCACCCTTGTAAGGCTGTTCTGTTTTTGTTTTGTTTGTTTTGTTTTTGTTGTTGCTGTTTTTAAAGGAGAATTTGCCGCTGGTCACGTTTCTAGTTGTAAACATACCATCCTGGGAGTCCTCAACAAAGGCAACGTTGATCCCAGGAAGGGTATCCTTGGGGCCTGTCAGCCTTCAGGCTGGATGGAGAAGGCCAAAGTTGACCCTGCTGAGCTTATAAAGCTTAGCTTCATGCCCAGCTGGCTGCTTAGGACACAGCCACACCTGGCCGATGTCCTGGGCAGATCCCCACCTTGTTATAGGATTCTGAGACCTGGAGGCTTAGGATGGGGAGCATGTATAATCGAGAATATACTAGGGCTGTGTCTCTCAAAGGGTCTGCAGATACCTTCCCCAGAGTCAGCCAGGGAGCTTAGAAAATGCAGATTCTCAGGCACTTCCCACACGCACAGAGTCAGAATCTGGGGGGAAATGGGCCCATAAATCTGCATGTTAACAAGCACCCTTCATTGTATCCATCCAGACACTGAGTGTAAGGATCCTTGCAACCTAGAGGATTGTGCATAGCAGCCAAAAAGTGAGAACAACCCACATGCCTATCAACTGATGAAAAGATAAACAAAACACAGTGAATCCACACCTCCGACATTATTCAGCAAAAGGAGTGAAGTTCAGGTGACTGGATACAGTGGCTCACACCTGCAATCCCAACACTTTGGGAGGCCAAGGCAGGAGAATTGCTTGAGCCCAGGGGTTTGAGACCAGCCTGGGCAAGATGGCCAGATCCCATCTCTACTAAAAATTAAAAATCGACTGGGCATTGTGGCATGTGCCTATAGTCCCAGCTACTCAGGAGGCTGAGGTGGGAGGATTCTTTGAGCCCAGGAATTCAAGGTGGCAGTGACAAAGTGAGACCCCCATCTCTTAAAAAAAAAAAAAAAAGGACTGAAGTTCTGGTAGGAGCTATAATGTGAATGAACTTGAACTTCAAAAACATTAGGACCAGTCGGGCACAGTGGCTCATGCCTGTAATCCCAGTACTTTGGGAGGCCAAGGCGGGTGGATTACTTGAAGTCAGGAGTTTGAGACCAGCCTGGCCAACATGATGAAACCCTGTCTCTACTAAAAATACAAAATTAGCCAGACATGATGGCACACACCTGTAATCCCAGCTACTCGGGAGGCTGAGACAGAAGACTCACTAGAACCTGGGAGGCAGAGGTTGCAGTGAGCCGAGATAGCGCCACTGCACTCCAGCCTGGGTGACAGAGCCAGACTGTGTATCATTAAAAAAAAAAAAAAAAAAAAATTAGGCCCACATAATACATGATTCCATTCACATTAAATGCCCAGAATGGGCAATATGGAGATGGATAGTACTTTAGTGGTGCCTGGGGCTGGGAGGGGCTGGGGACACAGCGGGGTGGCTAAGCAGGGAGAGGTAAAGAATCCCAACCTCCTCCGCCAGCCACTCTCCACCAGCTCAGCTCTTCAGGGCAACAGGGCCAAGAAGCGTCCAGATGGTCGGTGTGCAGGGAGTTTCCCCCCTCGCTGCCCCCAGGCAGGCAGGTGGGCTAAAGACAGCTGCTCCCACAGCACTCCCAGGCTTGGGCTGACATCTGTCACCTTATACTTTATCTTTCCCAACAGCCTCCAGTTGCGTGGCTGCAGCACCCCCCTTATATTATCTCCTTTAATCCTCTCGACAGCTCTGAGGGTGGGTGGGGCAGGTTTCCTGTTCTCCTGTCTTCTGATGAGGGAGCAGAGGCCCAGGGAGAGTTTCAACCTGCCCACCAGTATGCGGCCAGGATGACATGGCAGGGCTGAGAAAGCCTGGGTGCTCTGGTTCGCGGGTCCCAGGCTGTGTCGCCCCTGTTCTCGGGAGCCCAGGGCTCCTCTTGCCTACATTTCTCCTTTCCATCCTAGGAGTCGCACTGTCTGGCCCGATGTCCCCCGGTGGCCCTTCTGCCTTCACTCCTCTTTCCCTTCCCACTCTCACCCTGCCCCCCTGGCCAAGGCCCCACAGTTGGGCCTGGTGGGAGCCCTTACCTGGCTCCACAGCACCCCGGGAGCAGAGGGGGATGGCAGTTGGACTTCCAGCAGATAAAATGCTAATGATGGGATTATACACATGGTCCGTTGACTTAAATCCTGCAGACAAACACAGCCTGGGAGAGCTGGGAGGAGGGCCCACGGGCTGCAGGCTTTGGGAGGGATGGGGGACGGAGGAGCTGGCTGTTTGGTCTGTAGTTTTTTCCCCCACCTGGAATGCTGGGGCCCCACCAGCCTCTCAGGCTGTCCCTGGCTCCTCTCGGGCCCCAGAGGTAAATGAAACCAGGCCTACCTGGTGCTTCCCCACTTCCTGGGTTTACGTGTTAGGGTCTGATCTCACCCCAGGAGCTACTAAGACATGGAGCTCCTACCATACTTCCAGGAACACACACACACACACACACACACACACACACACACACACACTGAGGTGTCCATCTGGGAACTGTCCTGAGCGCTCTGACACAGGAAGAGGGAGCAGGAAGGCTCAAGGGCCAGGTTTTGTTTACCTCTGGGACCCGAAACCATCCCATATTTCAGCCCTTGAGATACATTCACATTTATTAACCCCTATGTAGACACGTGCCGGGCACTGTGTTATGCACTGTGCCTACGTTAACCACAGGGACCCTCTAAAGAAGGCGTTGTGACGACTAATGGAATTGAATGGGGCCCTGGAATCACAGGCCTTCCAAGGCACCTGGACTATCCCCATTAAAAATCCAAACCAGCTGGGCGAGGTGGTGCACACCTATAATCCCAATAGTTTAGGAGGCCAGGGCGGGTAGATAACTTGAGGTCAGGAGTTCAAGACCAGCATGGTCACCATAGCGAAACCCCGTCTCTACTAAAATTAGAAAAAATAGCTGGGCATGGTGGCACACGCCTGTAATCCCAGCTACATGGGAGGCTGAGGCAGGAGAATCGCTTGAACCCGGGAGGCAGAGGTTGCAGTGAGCCAAGATCGTACCACTGCACTCCAGCCTGGGTGACAGAGCAAGACTCCATCTCAAGAAAAAAGGAAAAAAAAAAAAAATCCAAATCTGAACTCCAGCTTCCCCAGAATCCAAGCACCCTGGGCTCCTATCCCAGAGGACCCTCCGTCTGTGGGAATGTCCCCTTCTGCCAAGCCTCATTGCCACAATCTCCCTCCTTTGAAGTGTCCCCAGGAGAACAATGCCCAGACTAAAGAAGGCTGTCCTAGGACCCCTCATGGTGGCCCAGCCCAGTGGGTTACTGCATCCCCAGCCTACCTCTCCCCACTCAGGATGCACATGTCCTGGCTCAGCTCCCAAATACACCAACTTGCCCATGGGGCCTCCAGGCCTTAGGAGGAATGATAGAGCTTCCACTGGCCAGCTGGCCCCATCAGTGAAGCTGATGAGGACTGGACCCCCGAGCCTCCCTGTGGGCCAGGGCTGTGGGCAACCTACAGAGCCACTGGAGTCGGGTGAAGGTCGGGAGGTGGGGGGACTGGTCAGGTCGGCGTCAAGGGTAAGGGGGGTCCATGTCCATTTGTTATTAGGAGGGTCCCAGCCTGGTAGTTATGACTGCTCCTGAACTGCAGTCCTCCATTAGAAGGGCTGGGCTGGGTCCCTGGTGTGAGCCAATCTTTGAACCCACTGGGGACAGAAGGAGCTTAGGGCCAGAAGCCCGCAGGAAGTTTGCATGGAGAGCCCTCCTCAGTATCAACACAGACAAGACTCTCTGCACCTCCAGCTGACAAAGGAGCAGCCCTGTTAGAACCGCCCAGCTCGGAGGCCTTCTCGGAGGTGGAGGCGTAGCTTGGCTGGATTAGGCCAGACCCAGAGAGGGAGCCCCTCCCGCTCCACACGCAGGGATAGAAAGGAACCAGTGTTTGCCATGTGTGGGCACACAATGGGCTGTCCCCTTGACAGGGAGCGTTTCCATCAGCACCAGTTAATATTTATCAGCCCCCATGCAGGCTAGGAGCCAGGAGTAGCAGAAAGAGAGTCAGCATTGTCCCAACCCCAAGGACCTGATGTCTTCGGGACAAGTTGGACAAGCAGAGTGGCTTTGCCTGGAAGGAGGTTTCTCCTCCTGAACTCTATGGCTCCTCTCCTGGGCCAATCCAGCAGCCCTGGGGAATTTCAGTCTCTAACAGACGTTGATAAATGACATCTATGAAATTCTTCCTACGTGCCAAGCACTGGGTAAGCAAGTGCATACATTAGCCTACAAAGACCCTCTAAAGAAAGCATCATGACGTCTGTCTCCACTTACACATGAGGCAACTGAAGCTCCTGGAAGCAACCCCGTCCCCTCCCCCCCCGCCCAAGTCTGCACAGCTGGCAAATGGCAGAAGTCCTCAAACCACTGTTGATGTGCATTCATTCTGCTCCAGTTGAGCCTGACCCATTTAGACAGGGTCTTCCCAGTCATCCCCTGCTTTCCCCAAGGTCTTTGAGGAAGCCCACCCTTTTCCAAGGAGGAGTATGGGAAAAGAAATGAGGACGCGCTACCCATGGCTCTACTGTGCCCACAGTTCCACTATCACTGCTGAAGAAAGAGGCTTGAGTGGGCCCCTCGCCCTGGGGAGCCCAGAGGCAAGCAGGCATTGGAAGTGTGCCATCCGCCTCTGGTTTGCTTATCCTGGGCCCAGGACTTCATGAGTCCAGCCCATGGGACCTGAGCCCAGGCGCCTCAGGTGCTCCCGTGTGCCTTTCTCTGCATTGTGCCGTGCCACCCAACTTCTCTGAGCCATTAGCACAGCCTACCACCACGATGCTCCTACCTGGGCACCAAGCCCGCCCCTGGTGCCCCCACCACTGTGCCTGTGCGCATCCCAGCACGAGTCCTCAACTGCCTACCCGAACAAACATCCTGGCCATGGTCTACAGGGTATGTGGTTTGGCCCAGCCCATTTACACCTCTTGCCCCTTTCCCTCCTCCTTGAGCCACACTGGCCTTTTCTCAGCTACCCAATTGCATCCCAGTCCCTCTCGCCACAGGCCCTTTGCACATGCAAGCCCCTCAGGTCAATATTTCTCCCCTCATGCACGCTACTAATGACCTCTTCTTCACCCTTTATGTTTTCAGCTCAAGCACAGTTTCTTTTTTTTTTTTCTTTTTTCTTTTTTCTTTTTTTTTTTGAGACAGAGTCCCACTCTGTCGCCCAGGTTGGAGTACAATGATGCGATCTCGGCTCACTGCAACCTCCACCTCCTGGGTTTAAGCGATTATCCTGCCTCAGCTTCCCGAGTAGCTGGGACTACAGGCACGTGCCACCACGCCCAGCTAATTTTTTGTATTTTTAGTAGAGATGGGGTTTTACCATGTTGGTCAGGATGGTCTTGATCTCTTGACCTTGTGATCCAGCCTCCTCGGCCTCCCAAAGTGTCAAGCCCAGTTTCTTAAGGAAGCCCTCCCTGACCTCCAGGCTTACGTCTTATCCCCTCTTACCTATTCTCATGCCACTAAGCATTTCTTTGCAGCCCTTGTTAGCTGCAAACTCATGTTTGTTTGTGATGCAATTCTTTGATGAATGCCTCATCTCTCCACACTAGACTTAAGGTAATGGAGACAGAACAGGGTCTTTTCTGTTTACCACAGTTTCCCAGTTTCTAGCACAGTACCCAGCATGCTGCTGGTACTTGATAAACAATTATTGCCTTGTGTGCCCGCCTTCCTCATCCTGGTGACATGAGGACCAAGATTGCAAACAGAGAGCCAAGGATTTTGCCACATGTGAACACCCTAGGGGCGAGTTTTAGCTCTCGACCATATACATATGTGCTCTGTGGGCAGTAGGCATATTAGGGTAGGAAAGTCAAGCAATGGGCATATGAATGGTAAAGGATCAGGGCCCACCCAGGTAAGGGAAGCTCCCAGTTGTCCTTGGATCTATCTAGGAAGGCTTCCTGGAAGAAGGGCCCCCAGCTTCCTGGGTGGTGTCATCAATAGCACAGTCAAGAGTTCAGGGAGTAGAGGAAGGATGGTGCTGCAAGCCACAGGGGCCCTTTCTGCCCTCACCAGGTGAGTTGAGCCATCTGAGCAGACCTCTGTACTGTAGCTCCTGCCGCAGCGCCCTGCATACCTGCTCATCCACTTTATGGGCGATGAGGGTAGCTCCTTCCTCCAGCTCTGCCACGCTGATGGGCCGGACCCGAAGTGCCACCTGGGAGGGAAAACCAAGCCCCTGGGATTAGAGGGAGAGGACCATACTGGCCTTAGAGAGACCCCAGGCAAGAGCCCCTGGCTTCTCTAGCATTCAGCCATCTCAGGCCTGCTTTGTCCTAAGGAAAACTCTGCCTAGGTCAGAGGACAGCAGGTCCACAGAGTGTTGGACTGTGTCTGAGTTGATGAGTCTCCCCAGGAGCCCTGGCCTCCGGGAGAGCCCCAGGGGAGAGAGTTGTCTGCTCCTCCAGCCTGCCTCAGCCTCCTGCCCAAATAAAACACTCGCAGCTCCCCTGGGCTTGAACTTGGGGCCCCAGCACTGGAGCAGCCTGTCTGTGTTTCTGTGAATGATGTGCTGCAGGGGCAGGTGCAGGCACCGCTCTGGGATGAGGCCTGGTAGGTGCGATGGAGCAGGGAACATCCCCCATCATCCTAACAGCCTGTGACCACATTCCTACGCCGAGGAGAGTGTCACCTAGAGCCCCCACCTCTGTCTGTCCTCCAGCCAGTGCGAAATGGGTCTCATCCTGTGCGTGAATCTCCCTAAAGAAAGGGGTAGAGTGGAAACATGTGTTCTGCTGATCAAAGGGAAACAGCTGCTGGGTGTGGGGGTAGAATGAACGGCCCTCTGGCTGAGTGAAGACTCCTTCAGGCTTGGCGTGATGGCTCATGCCTGTAATCCCAGCATTTTGGGAGACTGAGGCGGACGGATCCTGAGGGAGTTCGAGACCAGCCTGGCCAACATGGCGAAACCCCGTCTTTACTAAAAATACGAAAATTAGCTGGGCATGGTGGTGCATGCCTGTTATCCCAGCTGCTCGGGAGGCTGAGGCAGGAGAACCACTTGAACCTGGGGGGTGGAGGTTGCAGTGAGCTGAGATCGCACCACTTCACTCCAGCCTGGGTGAGAAAGTGAAACTCTGTCTCAAAAAAAAAAAGTCACTTTCAGAGGGACCTACACTGCCTGACGGGGTCATCTTTATTGGCCTCTTCAGCCAAATCCCACTGGCAGGAGGGGAGAACCCTTCGTCCCTGCTCCCAGGGGCACACAACACACGCCAAGGCCAACCATTTTCAAAGAGACACATTCTAAACAGCCAGAGAGGAAGTGCTAGAGCCCAGGGCTTGCGTGGGGGCTGGAGCCGAGGCTCCTCTTTGGAGAAGCAAGCCCACACTTGACAGACAGGGGACTCCGGGGGCAACATTATCCTCCAGTTACCTTACTGTCCACCTTCTAGTGATGAGGGCCCTTCTCCAGATCTCAAAAATTAGGGGATGAGGAAGGGGCTTGCTGAGAGAGACACCTACCCACCCACAGTCAGTGGTGGCCTCAAGGTCACTGAGTCATCCCCCTTGTTGCTCCGGCTTGGGCACCACTGATAATCAGGAATTCGACCTTCTCCTCCACAGACCCACTCTCACCTCCCCATCTGTCCCAGGCCCCCGGGCTCTGGGACCATCACAGCTGCATCTAGCACTTCTCTGAAAGATTTAGAGTCCGGACTTGGACAGCATCTGTGTTGCAGCCCAAGAACCAGGCACTCCGGGCCCCAACCTGATACCAGGGGCCCTTGTCTTCCTACTGGTGATCCCCTTTAAACTCCTGACCTCACCAGGGCTGGGGCAGCCTCTGCTTAACCGGGAACCCCCCACCTTCCGTCTGGGGGCAGTTAGGTCAAGCCCTCCCTGCGCCTGGCGTTTCTGAATGACAGAACAGAGATTCATCTGCACACGCTTTGGGGGCGGGATCCCCCAATGGGAGGGTGGAAAGGTGGGGGTGGGGTTGAAGTTGGGGTCATTTTCAGGCTCAGGAAAGTCTAAAAAGGCCCTAGTGCCTTCCTGACACCCATCCTGCAGGACTTGGGGAAAGTTGCTGTGAAGAGTCCCGGCCCTGGCCGTTGCCTGCCCTCTCAGTGGGGTGGCGGCGAGGGGACAGGACTCTCTGTCTGCTGGAGGCCGACTGAAGTAGACCACGGAGCGGGGTGGGGAGGAGGGTCTGAAAGGGTCTCACCATAAGTTGCTGGTCCTTGGAGTCCCCGCTGTCCTTCATGCTTGCAGCAGATGGAGGGGCTCAGGCCGCGCCACCAGGCATGGCCCAGCCGCACCCCCACCGCCGCCGGGTCGCGTCCGCCCGCTGCTCGCTGTCCGCAGCCTCGCCCGCTGCCTGACAACCCGAAACCAACAACGCGCCAGCGGCCAAGGACGCTGACCGGAGGCGGGGCGGGGGGAGGGCCCGGACGGCGCCGCCCCGCCCCCGGCGCCCGCCCCTCCCCGCGCTGAGGGCGAGAGTAGGCCGCCTCCACCCGGGAGGCCCCCGATCCTGCGCCGCTGCGCGACGATGTGTGCCCGGCTGTGAGGCCCTACGGCCCTCCGTGCGTCCGTGCGTCCGCCTGGCGCCTCCGCGTCGGTTCGCTAACTCCTGCGCGCCCGCCAGCGCCCCTCGGCTCGCGGCGCGACCCCGTGCCACTGCCCTTTAGGGCGCGCCCCGCCGCCCCTTGGGGCACACGCATCTGTAGCCCGCCCGTCTGCCTGTCTCTGGGGTCTCCAGAGCGGCGGCTGGCAGCCTCGGGTTTCCATGCGCGCCGCGTGCATAGCCACAGGTGCCTCTGGTGTGGGTGTCTGCACCCACTGCGCATTGGCATGGGTGGTAAAAAGTTGTCCCTGTGCTCAGGCCACCGCCCAGTGGTATGGAGCGAGCACCTCTATTACCTGGGGCGTGCTACAGAAGAGCCTGACTCAGTGCACCCCACTAGCAAACAAGTCTCTACCCCTGAACCCAGAATCTAGGTCACGATGACTGGGTCCGTGTGCCCTGCTGGCTCCCCGCCTGCTGCTGGAAGAGCCACAATACTGTGCAAGCAAGTCTACGTCTGACGCTACCGCCTCCATTCTTGGCGACAATAACAACGGTTGCACTCCCAGGGAACACAGGGAAAAGTTTCCTGTCCTCAGGAGGCCCTGGGAAAACGGGATTTGGGTCCCAGCTCTGCCTCCAACTCGCCCAGCCACCTGGAGCTGGTTTTTCCTGCCTCCCTGGGGCCTCAGTTTCCTGGAGGATGTTGGAGCACCTCCCGATTCTGATGTCCATCCTCTGTGTCCTCTGCCCCCACCGAAGCTGAGCCCGGCAGCCCCAAGACTGGGAGAGGAAGCCACGATGGGGTTCACTTTCCAGGGAAGGGGCTGGGAAAGGAAGCACTCATGTCCCCAGGGCTGCCTCAGACTGCCTGGGGCCCCTCAGAGGCGGAGCGTGATGCCAGCCTGTGCCCTGGGACTGGCTTCCCCGGCTGCCCCGGAGGAGCCTGTGTTGGGAATGGTTATTAATAAACAGCAGCAAGAAGCAGTCGTCAGCCTTGGCTTTAATAAATAGATAAACCCAGGTAAAGCTTGGTGGAAACCAAACTCTCCTGCAGGGGATCCCAGATTTTGTCCTGTTCTTTGGCCTAGGCTGCCCCTCAGGCTGCACAGTTTGCAAATGGACATGCCGTGACAAGAATCGGGTCGGGTTTTTTGCTTTTGTTTTTTTAAGACAGGGGTTCACTCTGTCACCCAGGCTGGAGTGCAGAGGCACAATGGCACGATCATGGATGGCTCAGTCATGGATGGCTCACTGCAGCCTTGATCCCTCAGGCTCCAGTGATCCTCCTGCCTCAGCCTCACAAATAGTTGAGACTACAGGTGCGCACCACCATGCCTGGCTAACTTTTTATATTTTGTAGAGACAGGGATCTCACTATGCTGTCCAGGCTGGTTTTGAACTCCTGGACTCAAGCAATCCTCCCATCTCAGCTCTCAAAAGAGAATCAGGTAAGTTTTAGGGGTGTGTTGTGTTTGCATTTTAGACTCCTGAAAAGAACCTATTTGGATCAGTCAAAGAGGCCCCTGGTCAATTGAGCTATCGCTGTTTTCCTTTTTCTTTTCTATTCCTCCACATGCATCAGTCCCATCCAGAATGGCCCAGAGTTGTTTTTGTGGTTTTGTGGGTGGTTGTGTGTGTGTGTGTGTGTGTGTGTGTGTGTGTGTGTGTTTGACAAGATCTTTCGCTCTCTCTCTTTTTTATCTTCTGCCTCCCCAGCCCTCAAGACAGGGTCTCACTCTGTAGCCCAGGCTAGAGTGCAGTGGTGCAGTCACAGCTCACTGTAGCCTGAACCTCCTGGGCTCCAGCGATTCTCCTAACTCAGCCTTCACAGTAGCTGGGATGACAGGCGCATGCCATCACGCCTGGCTCATTTTTTTTTTTTTTAAATTGTTGTAGAGGCAGGGTCTCGAACTCCTGATCTCAAGTGATCCTCCTGCCTCAGCCTCCCAAAGTGCTGGGATTACAAGTGTGAGCCACCGCACTGGGCCTATAGCGATTGATGGGTAAAAAATAAGAAGCTTCTTGACTGGGCACAGTGGCTCATGCCTGTAATCCCAGCAGTTTGGGAGGCCAAGGCGGGCGGATCACTTGAGGTCAGGAGTTCAAGACCAGCCTGTCCAAATGGTGAAACCCCGTCTCTACTGAAAATACAAAAATTAGCCAGGTGTGGTGCCAGGCACCTGCAATCCCACCTACTCAGGAGGTGAGGCAGGAGAATCGCTTGAGCCCGGGTGACAGAGATTGCGATGAGCTGAGATCGTGCCATTGCACTCCAGTCTGGGTGTCAGAGTGGGACTTCACCTCAAGAATAAATAAATACATAAATACATAAATAAATAAGAAGCTTCTAAGCAACAAATCCCCACCCATCTTACATAAAGACTCATCACAAAGTCAGCTGTGTTCTCAAACAGTGTCCTCTGCTTGACTTCTGGGTTTCGTCAATTAAACCACTATCCCCTTTGTACCCACCCCTTTAAGGCACTTTTTACTGCCTCTTTTTTCTCATCTTCTACATTTAACTCCTGAAGGTTCTACATCTGCAAATGTTTCTTCTCTTCATCGTCTCTTGCCAAGCCCTGGGCTCCAGTTTTTACCCCTTCTCACCTGGACAATGTCATGGCCTCTTGCTGTGCCCTGGCCCCACCGGTTTTTGTTTGTTTGTTTGTGTTTGTATTTTTTGTTTCTTTGAGACGGAGTCTGGCTGTGTCACTCAGGCTGGGGTGCAGTGACGCAATCTTGGTGCACTGTAACCTCCAGCTCCCGGATTCAAGTGATTCTCCAGCCTCAGCCTCCTGAGTAACTGGGATTACAGGTGCCCACCACCACGCCCGACTCATTTTTGCATTTTCGGTAGAGACGCGGTTTCACCAATTTGGCCACAATGGTCTCGAACTCCTGACCTCAGGTGATCCACCTGCCTCGGCCTGCCAAAGTGCTGGGATTATAGGTGTGAGCCACTGTGCCTGGCCCCAGCCCCACTTTTGAAAGGGGAAGAGATCTGACAACAGAGACCTTTGAAAGGGGAGAGATCTGACAGGCAGAGACCTCCTATGTTCTCTAACACAGAAGTAAAGGCAGACACCTTACTCTCCACAACCTTCTTTTCAGCCTCCTGCCCGGCTTCATTTAAACTCGTTCTGTTCTGTGGGCTTGGCCTTCCACTCACCTTCACTGCTTGCTTATTCCCAAATGTATACTAGAGCCAGGCCCTACACTGGGGTCTTTGCTTGTGCCAGTCCTCCAACCTGGTATACCCTTTCCAGCTTACTTCTGTCAAATTTCTCTTCATCCTCTGTATCAGACCCCTCCTCTCCTGGTCCACGCAACTCTCATTATGCCCTTACAGAGCCGGAATCAAAGTAAGCCTTGCACAGGCAGAGACCTAGGCACTTGGTGTATGCTCAGTCCGTGTGTTCTGCATCCTGGTCCTGCCCTGGAACCCGTTCCTGTCCCTCCTCTCCACTCCCATCACTGCTGCCTGCATCCTGGGACTTCACAGTTTCTCAACTGGATGACCACATACACTGCCTGGTCTCTTGCCCTGGTTTCTTTGCCTCCAGTTTGGCTCCATTCCCTCACTGCTCTAGGATAGATGGGTGTCATGACCTTACGTGAAATCCTGCCATGGTGCCCCATTGCTTTCTGTTTGGGGTTGGCCCTTTAGCCTGTAGTTGCAGCCTTCCCTGCTTCCTCTTGGCTCATCCCCTCCTACCACCCTTGCTCTGGCCATACTCAACCACATGTAGTCCTCTGCATGAGCAGCTCTTCTCTCCTCCCTGGGCTTTGTTCCAGCCGCTGTGTCCTGGAAGTCTGTTTCCACTTATCTATCTGGCTAACTCCTTCTTCCAAGCTCATCTTACATGTCACTTCCCCTTTCCTTGGGGGAACTGCCTCTTCTCTAGTCCTTGTCATTCTGGTGGAGCCCATCACAGCATCCTGTTCCACTCCCAGCCATGGCAGAAGGCATGCAACCCAGGCTTGGCCATGGTCATAATGATTGGTCCAAGGGGATGGGCTATGACCCACATTAGGCCAATCAGAGCCTTTCCCTGGAATTTTGTTATACTGGGAGGGAGGAGCTCTCTCCTGCCTTTGGGATTACTGGCTGAGATGACTAAAATCGGTGGCGGGGAGGGTGGTGGGGGTCATATCTAATTCCTCCCCTTATCCAGTGAAAGCAGCTTCACTAAAGCAGAAGTGCATAAAACTGAGGCAAAGAAAGAAGCTGTGCAGAGAGATACCAAATGACAACATCTGAGTTGCTGGATCCAGCCACACCTGAAGCTGTTAGCCCTGGTCTTCCAAGTTTCCTGAGCCAATAAATATTCTTTCTTGGCTTTAGCTAGCGTGGGTGTCTGAAACATGTGACCAGGAGTCCTGACAAATACAGGGGTGACAGCCTGAATCCCACTGGATTAGGTCTCTCTCTCTCTCTCTCTCTCTCTCCCCCTCTCTCTCCCTCTCTGTCTCCTCTGTCTTGCTTTGTCACTCAGGCTGGAGTGCAGTGGTGTGATCTCAACTCACTGCAACCTCTGCTTCCCGGGTTCAAGCAATTCTTATGCCTCTGCCACCCAAGGAGCTGGGATTACAGGAAGGCACCACCATGCTGGCTAATTTTTGTATTTTTAATAGAGATGGGGTTTTGTCATGTTGGCCAGGCTGGTCTCAAACTCCTGGCCTCAAGAGATCCACCCGCCTCAGCCTCCCAAAGTGTTGGGATTACAGGCATCAGCCACGGCACTCGGCCCAGGTCCTTTTTTCTATATACTTCTCTGTAACAGCACTCACCACTGGAGATCAGAACCATCTGTCCATTTGTCTCAGCTGAGGGGCTGGCTCTGTCTCCCAGGCTGGTATGCAGTGGCACTGTCCTGGCTCACTACCACCTCTGCCTCCTGGGTTCAAGTAATTCTCATGTCCCAGCTAATTACAGGCATGTGCCACCATGCCCAGCTAATTTTTTCTATTGTTAGTGGGACAGGATTTCACTGTGTTGGCCAGGCTGGTCTCAAACTCCTGGCCTCAAGTGATCTGCCTGCCTCGGCCTCCCAACGTGCTGGGATTATAGACATGAGCCACCCGCCTCCGGCCAAGCTGGCTCTTAACTTGGTATTTCCAGTACAGTGTCTAGTGAGAGTTTAGTCAATGAATGGCTGAGAAAATCTACTCAAGCGAACCTGCCCACACACAGCAATAGCATTTGATTTAGACCCGCATGCAGACATTTAAGATCCTTGCAAACAGCTGGCAGCTCATCAAAAAAGGGATTTAAGTCAGATGTGATGGCTTATGCTTATAATCCCAACGCTTTGGGAGGCCGAGGCAGAAAGATCTCTTGAGCTCAGAGTTTGAGACTAGCCTGGGCAGCATGGGGAGACCGCCCCTGTTCCCACCACCATGCTGTCTCTAAAAATAAATAAATTAATTAATTAATTAATACATAAATAAAGAAGCTAGGCATGATGGCGCACACCTCTAGTCCCAGCTACTTGGGAGGCTGAGGTGGGAGGATCACTTGAGCTCATGAGGTTGAGGCTGCAAGTCAATTATGATTATGCCGCTGCGCTCCAGCCTGGGCAACACAGCGAGACTGTGGAAAAAAAAAAGAAAAGAAAAGAAAAGAAAGAAAGGAAGGGAGGGAGGGAGGGAGGGAAAGAAAGAAAGAAAGAAAGAAAGAAGGAAAGAAAGAAAGAAAGAAAAAGAAAGAAAGAAAGAAAGAAAGAAAGAGAAAGAGAGAAAGAAAGAGAAAGAGAGAGAGAGAGAAAGAAAGAAAAAAGGAAGAAAGCAAGAAAGAAAAAGAAAGAAAGAAAGAAAGAAAGAAAGAAAGACTTACAGCCTCAGCTTCACCTCAGTCCAGGAAACTAAGGTTTAGCATGCACCTGCAATCTGTCCGTCTCACTCCAATGGGCACAACCTCTCTTGCTTAATAAGAAGGCTGTTGCTGCCAAAACAAGTGTAGATGGCATTGGTGACCATCTCCAAGTAGCAATAATATTTTCTTTTTTCTTTTTTTTCTTTTTTTTTTTTTTGAGACGGAGTCTTGCTCTGTCACCCAGGCTGGAGTGCAATGGTGCAGTCTCAGCTCACTGCAACCTCCGCCTCCCAGGTTCAAGCAATTCTCCTGCCTCAGCCTCCCAAGTATCTGGGATTAAAGGCATTTGCCATCATGGCCAGCTAATTTTTGTATTTTCACTATAGACAGGGTTTCACCATATTGGCCAGGTTGGTCTCAAACTCCTGAGCTCAGGTGATCCGCCCACCTCGGTTTCCCAAAGTGTTAAGATTACAGGCGTGAGTCACTGCGCCCGGCCTGGTATTTTCAATCAGAGATATATGACATTCTCCATCTTCCCCTGAACCCACCTGCAGTTGGAAGCCACTGGTTTTGATAAGCCCTGAGCACTTTCTAAAGCCCGTTAGCCCTCTAGAGCTCTGGGGCAGCCTGGGCAAAGTCCCACCTCCTTCTGTTCTGGGCATGGCTACTCACAGGCTTGGCTCCTGGAGCTACAATGCAGGAGGTGAAATAGAAGACAGTTATTGGGAAAACAAAGCATGGATTGAGGACTTTTCTCTTAAACCCCAGCATCTTCTTCCAAAGTTGGGGTGCAGATGCTGAAAGGACCCCAATAAACAAATTCACAAGTCATTCTAGTAGCTCCTCGTACTAACCTAGAACTTGCCACCGGCCATGAGGGCTGTCCCAGGTGGTCGTCAGATGCTTCTAAGCGAGGGAGGTGATAGACGTTTATTGAGCACTTCGTTTGAATCCAGTGGCTCATGTGTTATTTCATTTACTCGCCCAAATATTCCTGAAGGTAGATAGCAGAGGTGCAGAGAGGTAAGTAATTCCGTGGCCATCACCCCACTCCAAGCTGCCATCTCTTTTGCCTGACACCACAGTGTGCTCCCAACCAGCCCCCAGGTTCCCCCCTCCAGGCGTTCCTCCACCAGCAAATGCTTCATCAAACCACACCCCTGCTTCTCAGTGATCTTTGGAGCAAAGTTAAAATCCTTGACATCAAACCCTGCCCCAGCAGACTCTTGCTGTCCCTGGCTGGTTCCAGGCTCTAGCCCTTACTCACTCCAGCCACACTGATGACTCCCTGTTGGTCAAACAGAGCGGCACTGGCTTCTTTCCTCCTTCCGGAATTGTGTGTGCAGCTGCCCTGCCTGGGGTGCCCCTCCACACAGATGTGCACGTCATCACACACATGCACACAGATGTGCTCGCATGTGTACACACATCTCTGCCTCATGCTTGTTCTTAAGGTCTCAGCTGCATTGTCGCTTTCTCAGGGAGGCCTCCTGGTCAGCTCCTTCTTCTCTAGAGTCTAGGTTAGTTCTTCCTGTTATCCCTCTCACGGCACCCTGTACTCATCCTTAGCATATACTTTGCACAACTGTCGTTCTGTAGGTATCTGCCTATCTATCAGCTTTCCCTGCCTCCCATTGGTATACAGGCTCTGGGAGGCGGGGCCTGAGTCTGGTTTATTCTCCACTCGTGGCCAGTGCCTGGCACAGGGCTGAGTGTAGGCAACGTTACCCGGACGGCAAGCTCCTGAGCTGGGTTCGGACTTCCTGCCTGGAAACGCCATGAAAACACTGCCTCTATCTACACTTCCCACCAGTGCTGCAGGCTCCCCCAGGACCTCAGCACACAGAGAGGCTGCCCAGGGGTCTCTGGATGCTGACCCTGGTAGGCCCTCAGTAGTCACTTAAAAAAATTTTTAATAGGCGGAGTACAGCGGCTCAAGCCTGTAATCCCAGCACTTTGGGAGGCCGAGGCAGGTGGATCACTTGAGGTTAGATGTTTGAGACCAGCCTGGCCAACACGGTGAAACCCCGTCTCTACTAATAATACAGAATTAGCCAGGCATGGTGGCGGGCACCTGCAGTCCCAGCTACTTGAGAGGCTGAGGCAGGAGAATTGCTTGAACCTGGGAGGCAGAGGTTGCAGTGAGCTGAGATCGCGCCATTGCACTCCAGCCTGAGCAACAAGAGGGAAACTGTCGCAAAAAATATATATATATTTTTTTATATAATATTTTTATATATAATAATATATATGTATAATATGTATAATAATAATATACATATATATGATAAAGATGAGGTCTCCTTAATTTGCCCAGGCTGGTCTTGAACTCCTGGGCTCAAGTCATCCTCCTTCCTTGGCCTCCCAAAGTACTGAGATTACATGTGTGAGCCACTGCGTCAGGCCAGCAGTCACCTTTGCCTCCTACAGATTCCCGGTGAGGCCAGCATGGGAGGTCAGTGAAGGTCATCGTGCGGGTTGGCAGCATTGACATTGCACCCACTGAGCTCGTGCTGCCCTTTGCCGGGTGCCATCTGCGGGGCTCTCCTCTCCGCTTTCACAGCCGCTCCTCAAATGCCTCTTCAAATGCTGTGCTTGCCCCGTGGCATTCTCTGCACCCACGAGGGACCTGCTGACTCCAGCAGGCGGCCTCCTTTTGCAGGCACAAGCCAAAGGTCAAAATTCCAGTTCAGCGAACGAAGGTCCTCCTGCGTTCGAGCTCATGGTGCCAGTCTCTTCCCGGGGCCTTCAGTGTGCTCAGGTGAGCGTGTGCAGAGCCCGTACTTTCTCTTGGGACACTCCACTTGGGTAGATTTTTCTCTGAATTGGGCCTCTCCACCGTGACTCCACTGTCCAAAATGCAGGATGCTGAGCAGGTCCCTGTCTCTACCCACTCAATGCCAGGAGCACTCCCCTCACCGGTTGTCCCCGGCCACTGACAGATGTCCTGCTGGGGGCAAAATCTTCCCCAGTAGAGAATCGCTGCTCTAAGTAGGGCGCTCCCGAGGACAGCACTGGGGCTCTGTGTGTCCCTGCGCAATGAGGGGCCTGCTGGCCCCTTGTGGCTCCCTCTGTCTGAGGCTGGAATGACAGGGAGCGGAAATGGCCCAGCCCACTACTCTTACCAGGGTCCTGGGAGTGCAGTGTGCATGGTGTAAGCTGTAGGGCTGGGACTCTGGGCTGAAGTCTCAGCTCTGCCACCCACTCCCTTTAGACTCAGCAAGTTACCCCGTCTCTCTGTCTCGCCTGCCACATCCATAATGTGCGGATTGAAGATAGTGAGATCACTCCTGGGGTAACCTGAGATTGTTTTTATCAAGGTTAACCACAGTCGACAACTCAATTTTTCTCTTTGGGTATGAGAGGCAGCTGGCCCTGGGTCCCTCCTCAAGGAGATTATTTTATTTATTTATTTTTGAGATGGAGTTTCGCTCTTATCGCCCAGGCTGGAGTGCAATGGCATGACCTCAGCTCACTGCAGCCTCTGCCTCCCAGGTTCAAGCGATCCTCTGCCTCAGCCTCCCGAGTAACTGGGACTACAGGCATGCGCCATTAAGCCCGGCTCATTTTTTTGTATTTTTAGTAGAGATGGGGTTTCATCATTTTGGCCAGGCTAGTCTTGAACTTCTGACCTCAGGATCCACTCGTCTCAGCCTCCCAAAGTCCTGGGATTACAGGCGTGAGCCACCATGCCTGGCCATTTTATTTTATTTTCAAGACAGGGCCTTGCTCCATTGCCCAGGCTGGAGAGCAGTGGTGCAATCGGGGCTCACTGTAGTCTCGAGTTCCTGGGCTCAAGTGATATTCCCACCTCAGCCTCCTGAGTAGCTGAAATTACAGGGGTGCGCCACCACACCAGGCTAATTTTTGTATTTTTTATAGAGAGGGGGTTTCCCCATGTTGCCCACGCTGGTTTCGAACTCCTGGGCTTAAGTGATTCTCCCACTCTGGCCTCCCAAAGTACTGGGATTACAGGTGTGAGCCACTGCACCCAGCCAAGGAGATTCTTAACGTGGGCATTTTTCTTTCTTTTTCTAAATTAGAGATGCGGGTCTCACTATGCTGTCCAAGCTGGTCTCGAGTGATCCTCCTTGACTCCTGGGCTCAAGTGATCCTCCTGTCTTGGCCTCCCAAAGTGCTCAGGTTACAGGCGTGAGCCACGACACCCGACCAACACAGGCATTTTTCAAGGGCACTTTGGGTCCCTGCCAAGGTCACCTGCCATCCACAGGATGATGATGGTCAGGGCATTGTTCCTCATGCAAGCCTGGCGCTGAGGTGCCTTCTTGACCTCCTGATGTCTCTGGTAATGGTCACTGACTGCTCTGTTGAGCTGTGGTTTCAGGGCACCCCCAGGGCAGCCCACTTCCCACCCTGGAGTCCCCGAGAGGCCTGCGCAGCCTCTGGCCCACGGTTGATGACTGTGGGCAGGGTCAGGAATGAGCTGCCTGGGTTCCCGTTCCCGCTCTGCCCTGTCACAAGTTCTGAGACTTGGGCATGTCCCTGTACCTTTCCTGGAACCTCCTGTGTAGTGTAAAGATGATAGGAGCACACAGTTCCAGGGATGTCGTGAATGAATTACACGAGTTAATGTCAAAGGCTCTGGGTGCGGGATGCATCACACATACTAACTCACGGCATTGTTATGATTCATTTAATTTTAAAAGAATTCGGATAACAGAAAGCATTCAGTTGCAGCAGAACAGCCAAGCTCATCCCGCCCGTCCCCTCCCACACACTTGGAGGCTCCTGTCGTGGCAATGTGTCCAGATGGTCAGGGAACTGCCTGGAAAGGCATTTTCAAAGTGGACAGACTTTCTGTCCTGATTTGTAGGTGGACGAGGCGGGTTGATCATCAAGGAGAAACCCTTCCCCGCTCCCGAAGGTCTTCCTGAGGCCCTGCCATGGCCATGCAAGTCTGGTTGAGGGTCTGCAAGATTACAAACAAAAATGATTGCTGGGGAGCCTATGAGAAGCTGAATCCCAGGCAACATCCAGGGCCAGGACTAAGGCGGCCTCGGCCTTGGGGTGGGCTCAGGACGGCTGAGACAAGGGGGCAGCCAGCTCCGGGACAAGTCCTGCCCCTTCCCTCCCTCCAAGGGGTGGCTCAGGACTCAGTGCCCAGTGAGTCAGTAGGGGCTAGTGATTTGTAGGGGTGGGAGTCAGGGTCCGATGCTCCCCACACACCACCCAGTGCTGCTTTAAGGGGGAGCCCAGCCCCCCACTTGTGAGAGCAGGGCAATACCAAGAGGTGGGAAAGGAAGGCACACAGGGACAGCGTCGCAGTCGAAGGCTGACTTCTAGGCTAAATCTTCTTCCACTTCTTCACTCTTTCCTTCCCCCGCTGCTTCCTCTCCGTCCTCCACTGCCTGGTCTTCCTCTGGACTTGGTTGCTGCTGCAGGGGAAAGACAGCACAGAACTGTTGGTGTTGGTGGGGGGGGGCAGGCCTTCCCCACTCCCCTGGGATGTGAACCCCACGAGGCCCAAAGCAGCCAAATGGCTGAAGCCTGGGTCGCTGAGCACTCTGGAACCTGTGGTGCCAGCTCTGTGGCTGGCGAGGGTCCAGCTGGTGCAGAAGATGGGCAGAGCTGGGGGAATCTGGCAGACGTGTGTACATGCCTGGCTTCTGCCATGTGCAGACTGGGAGGTCTCGGGCTAGCTCCTCCAGGAAACTCCCTCACCCATAGAGAGGACGCGACACCTTGCAGGACTGTGGCCAGGATTAGAAATAGTGGGCATAAGGACCCAGCCTATGTAAAACGGCTTCAGTACCACACGGTACTTTGTGACCACCAGTGTTTTGGGCCAACTGCAGACTAAGAGAGAGACAGGAAGTGTGTGGCAGGCAGGAGGAGGAAGGGGCCAAGTTCTGTGAACCTGAACCCCTTCCAAGGCTCAACTTCTTCATGTAGAATGTTCAAGCCATGGTGAGAAGCACCTTTTGGGACTTATGTCACAAAGCATGGTGCCTGCCAGCCACCCTTGCATTGTAAAAGGTGGCCAGTGTCATCTTTGCTTTCCACAGGGCTGGATAGGCCAGGAGTGGTGAGTGGGAGGAGCCCTGGACAAGGCATCAGAATCCAGGATTCTAGTTTTGCCTCCACCAGAAGTGGAGGGAGCTCTCTGCCCGACCTGTATTACCCAGTGTGAGAAGAAAACATCTCATAACCAAGTACCCTCAAATGCAAAATGCACCTGTGGAAATCACAACTTTAGACCAAGGAGGAGGGAGGCAGAAGAGGAAAGAAGTCACAAGGTGGAACCAATTATCTTCTCTGTGTGCTCATGTGCCATCCTTCACTCTGTCCACTCTATCAGGGGCCAAGAACTTGCCATACAGCTCTTCTTGCAAGCAGGCGTCATGGGTGGGTGCTCTGTGCAAATACACTGGACCCTATCTCAGCAGGGCCCACACTTGGTTTAATGCTCTATTGTCACTATTTTAAAATTCTTAGTACTTTTTAAACGAGGGCCCTCACATTTTCATTTTGCAGTGCCCCCAGTCCCCAAGTCTGCAGCCAGTCTTGATACCCACTGTTTCTTTTCCTTTCCACGCTGCTCTTTGGTTCTTTCATACCTTGGCATCTTATCTGTGGGGCCTAAAGGAGGTGACCCAGACAGACAATGTCTTTTCTTCCTCTCTCTGCTGGTACAAAAGAGGGCCTGGAAGGTGACCACACACCATCTTTATAGCAACATCTCCTCATTTTCCAGATGGAAATGAAGGAAGCAAGAAGTGAAGTGACCAGCTCACGTGATACAGCTAGAAAGTGCTTTAGAGCTGGGGCCATGGGCAGATGAACTGACCACAGGTCACACTCCTGACACCAAATCAGGGTAAGCCAGCATGACGTGCACACTGCTAATGTTACAGCCCTTCCCTCCAGGGGTCTCAAGGTCCATTCCTCTCTGACAGCTCACTTACCTCTAGAACCCTTGTTCAGTCACTCAACACACATGTTCCCTCGTTCAGTCACTCAACACGCATGTTCAAGATGTGCCCTCTCTGGGAGGAGGGAGGATACCAGGAAGCATGGAGTATGGTTCCTGCCTGTTAGGAGCCTGAAGTCTGTTTGGAGACTTAAGATTCTTTGGAAGGAAGGGAATGATTCTTCCCATTCGCCAGGTGAATAAATTAAGGTCCAGCAGGTAAGGCTACTTTCTCGAGGTCACCCAGGAAGTCAGCAAGCAGAAGCAGAACCCAAGTGCCATGTCTCCCACCCAGTCCCCAACCCACCCAACCCCTGTCCAGGCCCCTACAGGCATTGGTGTCAGCTTTATGGCGTCTGCCTCCTTCTTCTTCAGCTCTGCGAAGATGATGTCAAAGAACTCCTCCTCAGCCCTGCTGACCAGCACCTCCAGGTCTATGGCCAGATCCTCGTCCGTCTGCTCCTCGTCCCTGCCCTCCGCCTTGCCCTTCTCCTTCAGCCGCATCTCCCGGTGCCTGGCCTCCAGGATCTTCTCTCGCCGGGTCTCACGCTCAAACATCTGCGTACATAGGGACAGAGAGAGCCGGGTGGGGAGAGGGCGGGACGGCAAGCGACTTCAGTGCAGGGGCCAGGTGGGGCTTCTGCTGAGCCTCCTCATTCTCCATACAGTCCCTGTACTGTAGAGGTCTGTACCCAGGGCTGGTGTCAAGGAAGGAGGGCTGAATATTGGGGTTGGAAGGCTGCAGCAGGGACGCTGAGTTACTCAATGCCAAGGAGCGTGGAGTTGCAGGACCACAGACAGAAGAGCACCCTTTGGGGCTATGAAATATGGCAGACTTGGCCCAACAAGGACCAGCTCAATAGTGAGATCCCAGTCTCAGGCAGAGCCAGGAGGCTCTCCCAGCCTTAGCACAGGGGTTTTCCTTTTTTGTTTTGTTTTGTTTTGTTTTTGGGAGGGAGTTTCACTCTTGTTGCCCATGCTGGAGTGCAATGGCATGATCTCGGCTCACTGCAACCTCCGCCTCCTGGGTTCAGGCAATTCTCCTGCATCAGCCTCCAGAGTAGCTGGGATTACAGGCATGCGCCACCACACCCAGCTAATTTTGTATTTTCAGTAGAGACGGGGTTTCTCCATGTTGGTCAGGCTGGTCTCGAACTCCCGACCTCAGGTGATCCGCCCACCTCGGCCTCCCAAAGTGCTGGGATTACAGGCATGAGCCACTGTACCTGGCCCTAGCACTAGCGGTTTTCAATTCCACAGTGTTCCCCATGGTTCTGGGGAGTTGCCTACAGGGCTGCTCACTGGGGAAGGGATGTAGGAATGGATCTCAGTCCCCCTCTTCAAGCCCCTTCCATCTGGCTTCTCTATTGGCATTCTACTAAGCCTTCAGGCCAGGCGCAGTGGCTCACACCTGTAATCCCAGCAGTTTGGGAGGCTGAGGTGGGAAGATTGCTTGAGCTCTGGAGTTTGAGAATAGCCCGGGCAACATAGGGAGACCCTGTCTCTACAAAAATTAAAAAATGAGCCAGGCATGGTGGTATATGCCTGTGGTCCCAGCTTCTAGGTAGGCTGAGGCGGGAGGACCAATTCAGCCTGGGGGGTGGAGGCTTGAGTGGGCCATGATTGTGCCACTGCACTCCAGCCTGGGCAACAAAGCAAGACCCTGTCTCAAAATAAAATAAAATAAATAGATACAATAAAAATAAAATAAAATAAAATAATTAGGTCAGCCACGGTGGCTCATGCCTGTAATCCCAGCAATTTTGGAGGCCAAGGTGGTCAGATCATCTTGAGGCCAGGAGTTCAAGAACAGCCTGGCCAACATGGTGAGACCCTGTCTCTACTAAAAACACAAAAATTAGCTGGGCGTGGTGGTGTGCACCTGTGATCCCAGCTACTCAGGAGGCAGAGGCAGAGGAATCGCTTGAACCTGAGAAGCAGAGATTGCAGTCAGCCGAGATCTCACCATTGCACTACAGCCTGGGCAACAGAGCATGACTTCGTCTCAAAAATAAATAAATAAAAATAATTAAATTAAATTAAAATACAATATAATACAATAAAATACTAAGCCTTCATTTGAAAGGTTCTACCAAAAAAAAAAAAAAAAAAAAAAGGGTTATTTGAAACTAGACAAACTGACCAAGTCAAACCTCTTTGATTTACAGGTAAAAAAAACTGAATCCTGGAGAGTGAAGTGACTTACTGAAGCCCACTTAGCTGCCCAGCAGCTGAGCAAGGGCAAATGGACACGCCAACACCTATTTATGGAGCCCATGTCAGCACACCGCACTGCCTCCCCAGAAATGTGCACACATGTCCCAGAGGGTGGGAGGGAGGGGCCATCTATTTTTCTGACTAGCCTGCTTTTCGGTGGGGCCAGGTCGGGACGTGCTGGAGGGGTTCTCCCCAGGCAGGCGGTGCTTACCGAAGAGGCTACGTTCTTCTCATTCCTCTGGAGGGTAGAGAGCCCAGGCGAGACCTCCAGCAGGGTGGTTGTCCCCAGCTGGGATCCGCAGGCGATGAAACACCCATTGTCCTGCACCCGGAGGCAGAAGAGGGCCTCGTCACACACCTGTTGAAGGGGCCGGGCAGACCCAGGTAGAGGAGAGAGAAGCAAAGTTACATGTGTCTGATTAATTGGCCCCTGGGGAGGCTCAGCCACTTGGCTCTGTTCAAACACCCTCAGGGACGCCTCTGCCCCACAGGATGAAGTTCAAACTCGGAGACTGGCTGTCAAGGTCCCTGGCTTCCCTGCCTCATCTCCTGCCCCACCCCTTCACTTCTGCCTTACAGTCACCCTGTGGTTCCCCAACGCCCCCACCCTTTCATGGCCCCAGCCAGCAGGGCTCCGCTCTGGCCACCCTGATATGAAGGGGAAGGTCCAGCAGCCAACCCCCAGGGGCTCTGAAGGAATCAGCCTGTGGGCAGGAGACGCCAGGTACCTGCTTTTGTTTCTTTTTAAATTTCCCCCAGGTGGTTTTGTTGTGCCACCAGGGTGCCAAGTCCCCCAGGCCCCTTAACCTTTGTAGGAGCACGCACTCCAAAGCAATCTCTGCAGTCAGCCTGCACACGGCTCCCCCACAGAGGCCCAAACACACCTGGCCACGCAGTGCACACGTGCTCACAGTACCCCACACTCACACCCACACCGGGGCCTGGCTCCCTGAGGACCTGGATGCACGGGGAGGGATATGCGCGTGACCTTCAGGCTGAGGGCGGGGTCGCACTGCTTGAACACAAAGTCCCAGATGTCCAGGGTTCCGTCCATCTTGGTGGTAAAGAAAACGGCCGGCCTTATGGGGCTCCAGGCGGCATCAGTGAGGTAAGCCATGTGGTACCTGTGGGAGGTAGCCCACAGCATGGTTGGAGGGACAGAGGCTTCTGAGCCACAGCTCGGCTCATTTGGTCCCTTCTGGGCTCCAGGGTATCAGAGTCTTGCTAGGCAGGAAGTTCTTCCTTGTGTCTGACTTCTAGCTGTGCTGACCTCACTCACCCACAGCTCACAGGTTGCTTTTTTTTTTTTTTTTGAGACAGAGTCTTGCTCTGTTGCTCAGGCTGGAGGGCAGTGGTGCGATCTCGGCTCACTGCAACCTCCGCCTCCTGGGTTCAAGCCATTCTCCTGTCTCAGCCTCCTGAGTAACTGGGATTACAGGTGCCCGTCACCACACCCAGCTAATTTTTTTATTTTTACGAGAGATGGGGTTTCACCAAGTTGGCCACGCTGGTCTCGAACTCCTGACCTCAGGTGTCTAACAGGCTGCTCTTTAAAGCGTTCTGGGCTGGTCATGTGCAGTGGCTCATGCCTGTAATCCCGGCACTTTGGGAGGCCAAGGCAGGAAGATCGCTTGAAGCCAGGATTTTGAGACCAGCTTGGGCAATATGGTAAGACCCTGTCTCTACAAAAAATAAAAAAATTAGCCGGGTGTGGTGGCAAGCACCTGTGGTCCCAGCTCCTCGGGAGGCTCAAATGGGAGGAACGCTTGAGCCCAGGAAGTCGCGGCTGCAGTGAGCCATGTTTGTGCCACTGTACTCCAGCCTGGGCAACAAAGTGAGACCCCATCTCAAATAAAATAAATAAAGGGCTCTGAGCACAGTCCTTCCTGTGGGCTGGCCACTGGCATTTCTCTGCTGCTAACTCCAGGCTGCAGGCACGTGTTGCTGTACCTGGTCCCAGCCCTGGGACTCACGGATGGGAGTCAGAGGAAGGACATACCCAGAAAAGCTGTTACTACTGAGATGAGGAGAGTGGCATTTCCTACTTTGTTTCATGTGGATTTTCAAGAATTTCTTCAGTAAAAATGGAACATTTTTTTAAAAAGAGACACACGCACGTGCACACACAGTGGAGCCTCTAGATTTTCACCCAGACCTCTTCTCCCTGCATTGCAATATAGTTGTAGCTGGGCCCCTGGTGGGCAAGGCAGAGACTACATTTCCCAGTCACCTTTGCAGCTGAGTGTGTTGACCGGTAGGCCATAGTGGGAGAAATGATCAAGACAAAAGAAAGAATCTGGGCTGGGCGCAGTGGCTCATGCCTGTAATCCCAGGACTTTGGGAGGTTGAGGACGGTGGATCACCTGAGGTCAGGAGTTAGAGATCAGCCTGGCCAACATGGTGGAACCCCACTTCTACTGAAAATACAAAAATTATCCAGGGGTGGTGGTGGGGGCCTGTAATCCCAGATACTCAGGAGGCTGAGGCAGGAGAATTGCTTGAACCCAGGAGGTGAAGGTTGCAGTGAGCCAAAATCATGCCACTGCTCTCCAGCCTGGGCAACAAAGAGACTTCACTTAAAAAAACAAAAACAAAACAAAACAAAAACTGGAGGTTTTTGGACAAACAATGAATAAGTTTTAGTATAAGTATATACCAAATATTGCATGGGATATACTTATACTAAAAATATATATATATATATATATTTTTTTTTTTTCCAGATTTAACTAAGTGCCAACTATTTTTTTTTTTTTTTTTTTTTTTTTTGAGATGGAGTCTCACTCTGTCACCCAAGCTGGAGTGCAGTGGCATGATCTCGGCTGGTCTTGAACTCTTGACCTCAGGTGATCCACCCGCCTCGGCCTCCCAAAGTGCTGGGATTACAGATCTCAGCTCACTGCAAGCTCCGCCTCCCGGGTTCACGCCATTCTCCTGCCTCAGCCTCCTGAGTAGCTGGAACTACAGGTGCCCGCCACCACGTCCGGCTAATTTTTTGTATTTTTAGTACAGACGGGGTTTCACTGTGGTCTTGATCTCCTGACCTTGTGATCCGCCCGCCTTGGCCTCCCAAAGTGCTGGGATTACAGGCGTGAGCCACCGCGCCCAGTGTTTTTTTTTTTTTTTTTTTTTTTTTTTTTTTTTTAAAGACTGAGTCTCACTCTGTCCCCCATGCTGGAGTGCAGTGGCATGATCTCAGTTCACTGCAATCTCCAATTCCTAGGTTCAAGCGATTCTCCTGCCTCAGCCTCCTAAGTATCTGGGATTACAGGCATGCACCACCAAGCCCGGTTAAATTTTTGTATTTTTATTAGAAACGGGGTTTCACCATATTAGCCAGGCTCATCTTGAACTCCTGACCTCAAGTGATCCTCCCACTTCAGCCTCCCAAAGTGCTGGGATTACAGGCAGAAGCCCACCGCACCCGGCCCAATGCCAAATATTCTTATTTGCTAAATTTGTCTAACCCTATGCAGGAGGAGGACAAGGGAGACCCAGGTTCTAGGACACAGGTCCATCAAGTCCCTCTAGGAACCAGCCCTGCGAAAGGCCTAACGGTGCTGTGCTTGACACCCTGACCTTGCTGTTCCTTTCACACAGCCCTGGCAGCCTGCAGGAGCTGAAGACATCGGCAAGGCTCCTATATAACCTGTGAAGGGCTTCATGTCTACTGGGAACCCCCTACTTGCTATGAGGCCTGGAACTGTGGGGAAAAGAAAGAGAGATCAGACTGTTACTGTGTCTATATAGAAAGAAGTAGACATAAGAGACTCCATTTTGTTCTGTATTTGAGATGCTGTTAATCTCTGACCCTACCCCTAGCCTTGTCCTTGCAAGAGACATGTGCTGTGGTGACTCAAGGTTTAAAGGATTTTGGGCTGTGCAGGGTGTGCTTTGTTAAACAAGTGCCTGAAGGCAGTATGCTTGTGAAAAGTCATCCCCATTCTCTTAATCTCAAGTACCCAGGGACAGGTACACTGCCAAAGGTCGCAGGGACCTCTGCCTAGGAAAGCTAGGTATTGTCCAAGGTTTCTCCCCATGTGATAGTCTGAAATATGGCCTCGTGGGAAGGGAAAGACCTGATGGTCCCCCAGCCTGACACCCGTGAAGGGTGTGCTGAGGAGGACTAGTACAAGAGGAAAGAAGGCCTCTTGGCAGTTGAGATAGAGAAAAGCATCTGTCTCCTGCCCATCCCTGGGCAATGGAACATCTCGGTGTAAAACCCAATTGTATGTTCTATTTACTGAGATGGGAGAAACCGCCTTAGGGTGAAAGGTGGGACTTGCTAGCAATGCTGCTCTTTATGCACTAAAAAGGTTTATGGAGATGTTTGCATATGCATATCAAGGCACAGCACTTTTCCTTAAACTTATGTCACAGAGATCTTTATTCATATGTCTTACTGCTGACCTTCTCCTGCCACTTCCCTTTTTCTAAGATGGTAAAGATAACGACCAATAAATACTGAGGGAACTCAGAGACTGGTGCCGGAGTGGGTCCTTTGTATGCTGAGCACCGGTCTCCTGGGCCCACTTTTTCTTTATACTTTGTCTCTGTGTCTCATTTCTTTTCTCAAGTCTCTCGTTCCACCTGACGAGAAACGCCCACAGGTGTGGACGGGCAGGCCACCCCTGCAGGAACAATGCACTGCCCTTCTCAGCCAGCATTCCTACCCCTGTAGAATGACAGCAAACCAGGTTTCTGCTCCCAAAGCAAGGACTGGCTGAGTCACAAGCCCCGGGGAGCTTCTTAACAAGCCCATTCCTAGGCTAAACCTAAGATTCTGTTAGTACCCCCAGGGTTAGGGCTGGGAATCTGGATTTTTAAAAAATCACTCCTCAGCCAGGCACGGTGGCTCAGGCCTGTAATCCCAGCACTTTGGGAGGCCGAGGCAGGTGGATCACCTGAGGTCAGGAGTTCGAGACCAGACTGGCCAACATGGTGAAACTCTGTCTCTACTAAAAATACAAAAATTAGCTAGGCGTGCTGGCGTGCGCCTGTAGTCCCAGCTACACGGGAAGATGAGGCAGGAGAATCGCTTGAACTCTTGCAGTGAGCCAAGATCGTGCCATTGCACTCCAGCCTGGGGGACACAGCAAGACTCAAAAACAAACAAACAAACAAAAACTCCTCCCAGGAGATTCTGATGCAAACAGATGTGGGAAGCACTGGAACCAAAGATGCTCATTAGGGTTGATGGTGGCACTGACATTGCAGCAGTCTGTGGCTCTGTGGGCAGGAAAGGAACCCCAGGATTTTTTTTTTAGCAAGAGAAAAAAGGAATTTATTTATACATCGGTGGACAATATCCACGGGAGTGACCGGCAGTGAGTGACTCAAGGGGGTGGTTAGAATTCGGGCTTATTACCTAACTTAAGAGATGAAGAGGAGGAGGAGAAAGGGCACTTTTAGGCAAGGTACATGGGCCCTAAGAAAAACGGAGGGGGATGTGATAGTCCCAGCTTCTCTGGTCTAACCACTGTGCTCACAGCTGTCTCAAGCTCCTTGTCTCTTGCTCCCCTCAGAGGAATGGGCACTGAGCAAGACAGGCTATGCCGCATTGCTGAATCGTACTAAGGCACCCACATTTCCCAGCCAAGCTTCCTGGGTTCACACCCCAGCTCGGCTCCTCACTAGCTAGAAGAGCAGGAGCGAGCGGCTTGGCCTCTCTGTAGCCCATTTCCCTGACATGAAAAATGAGATGAGGAGAAGAGCAATGCTGCCTCCTCCTAGGGGTATTTTGAGGATTATGAAAATTAAGCCAGCCAGGCACAGTGGCTTATGCCTGTAATCACACTTTGGGAGGCTGAGGTGGGCAGATCACCTGAGCTCAGGAGTTCAAGACCAGCCTGGCCAATGTGGCGAAACCCCATCTCGACTAATCATACAAAAATGAGCTGGGCATGGTGGCAGGTGCTTGTAGTCTCAGCTACTTGGGAGGCTGAGGCAGGAGAGTCACTTGAACCTGGGAGGTGGAGGTTGCAGTGAGCCGAGATCACGCCACTGCATTCAGTCTGGGGAATTAAGCAAGACTGTGTCTAAAAAAAAAAAAAAAAAGGAAAGAAAATTAAGCCATGGCCATTATTTTTAGCAGCTGGGTGGTTTGAAGCCTGTCGCTTTGTGGAGTGGCTGGAGCAAGTCACTTGCTAACACGAGTTCGGGTGTTTGTGGAAGGCTTTTTTCTCCATTTTACATATGGAGGCTCAGGACTCCCCCGGGCCCAGCTGGGCCCCCTCCATCCCCTCCCGTCCCCTGCATCCCCTCCTGTCCCCAGCATTGCCTCTTACTTGGTCCACATGATGGACGATTCCCGGCTGTCTTCAGACCAGATGCGGGCTGTCCAGTCACCGACTGTCAGGAAGTTCTTCGGGTAGAAGGGGTTTCTCTGGAGGGCGTAGATGGGGCCATGATGGCCCGGGAAGGTGCACACGATCTTCTCAGCTGACGTCTTGGCCTTGCGGTTGCAGGAGATGATGATGCCCTGCTCAGTCCCCACCATGAACTTGGTGGGCTGTGGAAGGAGTGACGGGGGAGGGGAAGGCTCCATGAACCATCAACTCGGATGAGCGGGCATGGACAGGAGCCTGCTTGGGGGGTCTGCAGGCCCTAGAAAGGCCCTCAGATCAAGCCTCGGCAAGGGCTGTGGCCCCTCCTGGAGAGCTGTCCCCACTCTTCCCGGGCTCCTCAGACCCCACCTTTCTGGAAGTTGCTCAAGGAGCCTGTGCTGAATGAAGTCCTCCCTGGCTCCTCCAGTCCTGGAGGGTCACCACTAGCCCCTTCTGCAGAGCATCACTGTGTCCTCGAAGCATTTGGCCATCAAGATCCTGAATGTTTGTTTACAGAGTGAGTAAAGAAGACCCAGGGAGGGGACGCAGGGTGGTCCACCCAGATCACTCACAGGATGGGCAGAGCCTTCCCTGGCAGGACAGTGACATTTGTCGTAGCATTGTCCAGGCTGGTGTCCCTGAGAACTCAGAGTAGGTGACCAACCAGCACTCAGGAAGCCACCTGGCAGTCAGTGATGTAATTCGTCCCCCTAATGCTGGTGGGTGAGCTCTTTGAGGGGCGCAAGCTTGTCTGACATGGGTCCATCGCCTACAAACTGAGCTTTAGGAGTTACTCACTTTACTGCAGACTGAATGCACAAAGGCCGGTCTCCTGACTCCTGACCCAGTGCTCCCTCTGCGTCTCTGAGCATGACCCCCTCCGTCATGCAATACCCTGCCTTGTCTACTGTTCCATGTCTTCACTTCCGGGCTAGACTGGACAACCTCCACCAGCAGGGCCTGCGCCTACAATGGCGCTGTGTCCTCAGCATTCCAAATGGAAAGAACAGCTGAGTGAGGCAGGGGAGGGGCACGCTGAGGGGAGGGCCTTTGTCAACGGGCTCAGATGTCCTCTCCTGGTGGTGAACCTGCCCCTGTAGAGCTCCCAGGTTTTAGGAAGAGGTTGCAGTGAGCCAAGATCATGCCACTGCACTCCAACCTGGCCTACAGAGCAAGACTCCACCTCAAAAAAAAAAAAAAAAAAAAAAAAAAAGAAGAAGAAGAAGAAAGAAAGAAAAAAGAAAAAAATGAAAAAGAACTCCTAGTTTATTTATTAATTAAGACAGGATCTGGCTCCATTGCCCAGGCTGGAGTGCAGTGGTACGATCTCGGCTCACTGCATCCTTGACCTTCTGGGCTCAAGCAATACTCCCACCTCAGTCTCCCACGTAGCTGGGACCACCAGCACACACCACCAGGGTCAGCTAATTTTTGTATTTTTTGTAGAGACAGAGTCTCCCTATGTTGTCCAGACTGGTCTCAAACTCCTAAGCTCAAGCGATCTGCACACCCCGGCTTCCCAAAGTGCTGGGATTACAGACCTGAGCCACTGCACCTGGCGTCCCCCCCAGGTTTTTTATTTTTATTTTTTAAAAAACGTATTGTTTTATTGTGCATTTTCTTCTACCAGAAAATTACTAAAATGATAAACATAAAATCTCTAGAAAATACCCAGAATATGGCCAGGTGTGGTGGTTGAGGCATGAAAATCAGTTGAATCTGGGAGGCAGAGGTTGCAGTGAGCAAAGATCATGTCACCGCACTCCAGCCCGGGCAACAGAGTGAGACTCTGTCTCAAAAAAAAAAAGAAGAAGAAAAAAAAAATTAGACTGGCGTGGTGGCATGCGCCTGTGGTCCCAGCTACTCAAGAGGCTGAGGCTTGAGCCCAGAAGGTAGATGTTGCAGTAAGCTGAGATCACACAACTGCACTCCAGCATGGGCAACAGAACGAAACCATGTCTCAACAAAACAAAACAAAAATCTGGGCTTCAAGTTGGGTGTCAAGGGCAAGTGAGAAGACCAAGCTTGAAGGTCCAGAGAAGAAAGTATTCAAGCTGACTGCACGCTGCCCGTCAGTGAGCTGAGGAGAAAGGCCACCCAGATCCGAGTGGCCCATCGTGCCTCCGGCCTCAGACTTCGTGGCGGGCTGTGGGTGGACACCCTGGGCCTTAGAGTTGGAACCCTGGGTTTGAGTCCCGGCTTTACGAGGTACTAGGACTCACAACGTAATCTCACGAAGACTCATCGTGTGTATCTGGCAAGTATGGATAAAAACTTTACCCCACGAAATGGTTATAGGCGATTGCACGAGCTTATGAAATCAGGCAGCCACAAGTGTTCAGCACACCGTGTACACCCTGCAAGGGCCAGACATGGAGGAGATGGCCCTAGTTGTGATGTGGTCGCATGTCTAGCACTTGGCCTAGAAAGCCTTGCCTCTGGGACAGAATGTTCTCCTGAGCCCTTGCCACCCCAACCTCCATGCCCAGTGCCTTGTCCTCTGGGGAGGGGTCAGTGGACTTGTCTCCTCATCCCACCAACATTCATCTCTCAGCCTTGAGCTAGGGTTGCCCAGGCAGGTTCGAGGCCAGAGCCTCCCAAAGCCCTAGGAATGATGGCACATGACCCCGAAGCAAACAAGTGACACCTCCAAGGGGGAACCAGGCCTGGGTTGCACTGAGACATAAACCAAGACTCAGCCCAAGCCAAAAACCAACAACAAGGGAAAGGTATCTTCTTATTCTAGTGAGGAAGTCTTCCTTTACTGCTTCTAGAAGCTTCCCTCCTCTAACACATTTGCATTATGCTCAAACTTTGATATTTCCTGTTTTTCTTTTATTTTCTTTGTTTTTTTGAGATGGAGTTTCTCTTGCCCAGGCTGGAGTGCAATGGCACGATCTTGGCTCACCGCAACCTCTGCCTCCCAGGTTCAAGTGATTCTCCTGCCTCAGCCTCCTGAGTAGCTGGGATTACAGGCATGCACCTCCATGCCCAGCTAATTTTGTATTTTTAGTAGAGATGGGGTTTTTCCATATTGGTCAGACTGGTCTTGAACTCCCAACCTCAGTTGATCCGCCCACCTTGGCCTCTCAAAGTGCCAGGATTACAGGTGTAAGCCACCGTGCCCGGCCCTTTTTTTCTTTTCTTATGTAGGGATAGGGTTTTGCTATGTTGCCCAGGCTGGTCTTGAACTCCTGGGCTCAAGTGATCCTCCCACCTCCCAAAGTGCTGGGATTACAGGTGTGAGCCACTGTGCCTGGCCTCACATTGATACTTTTCTTCCTTTCTTTTTCTTCCTTTCCTTCCTTCTTTTTTCTTTCCTTTTTTTCCTCTCTCTCCCTCTCTTTCTTGCTTTCTTTTTTGGTAAAGATTTGGGGGGTCTTACTATGTACCCAGGCTAATCTTGAATTCATGGCCTCCCAAAGTGCTGGGATTACAGACGTGAGCCACCCTGCCCAGCCTGAACTTTGATATTTCTTTGTCATTCTTTCTCAGTTACTGAACACCGAGACCATGCATGTGCTCTGGTTTTCCAAGGAGCCTGGTCTGACCTCATTTCCCCAGAGGAAGGCAGGTGACCAGCCTAGGGCCCCAATGCCAGGCAGGGCCAGGACCTGGGTTGGAGTCCAGGCCTCCCTATGTTGGTCCTGGGCGTGACCTTCCCCAGGAAACAGGGCTTTTCTGGAATTGTCCTGTCAAAAGATTGCCCTCTGTGTTCAGCTGGGCCACGGGGCCAAAAGATGACTTGGTGCCATGACAACGGTGTCCTTCTTCGAGAAGCTCTGCTGCCCCCTGCTGGAAAGTTGTTGTAAAGGCCACACACGTCTCGGATGGGGGCAGTGAGGTTGGCCTCCCTGGGCTGGTGCTGGGTTCCACAAGCACCTGATATCCTAGCAATGGCCTGTCTTTAGCCCTGGCTGCCCTGGCAGTGCAAGTCAGGGAAGGGACAGCAAGGGACACTCACCAAAGTAGATTCGAACTCCAGGGAGATGGCCCCCAAGGCATTTTCCAACTGCTCCTTTTTGGTGATGTCCATGATCACGACCTCAGTGGGCTCACTCATCTTTCGGATGTCCCACCACATGACCTGGCAGGAGGTGGGACGACAGTGAGACTTCGGGTCCCTGTATTTCCCCTGGCTTTTGCCTTTTCCACCCTCGCCCCACCTTCCTGGGGTCAGCCACTGGGCCACAAAAGATGGAGCTCCCAGCAATTTGTGGGAGCAAATACACTTTGAGGATTGCTGCTCTGTTCACAGTTCCCACACCTGGCTGATCATCAGAGTCACCGACAAGCTTCATACAACCCAGATGCTGAGGCCTTGCCCTCGACCTACTGAATCAAAACCTCCAGGTGCAAGGCCAAGAATCCGTGTATGCCAACACTCCCCTCAATAAGGCGATATCCAGCAATGTTAAAAATGCATGTGTGCAGCCAGCCGTGGTGGCTCATGCCTGTAATCCCGGCACTTTGGGAGGCCGAGATGGGCGGATCACGAGGTCAGGAGATCAAGACTATCCTGTCTAACATGGTGAAATCCTGTCTCTACTAAAAATATATAACAATAATACAAAAATTAGCCGGGCGTGGTGGCGGGCACCTGTAGTCCCAGATACTAGGGAGGCTGAGGCAGGAGAATGGCATGAACCCAGGAGGCGGAGCTTGCAGTGAGCCAAGATGGCGCCACTGTACTTCAGCCTGGGTGACAGAGCAAGACTCCATCTCAAAAAAAAAAAAAAAAAAAAGCATGTGTGCTCTGACCTAGAAGTCCCACTGCCAGCAATGTCTGCTGTAGATGTATCCCTGGATGTGTGCAATAATCTGTGTATTAAAGATGCTCTTTGCTACATTTTTTGGGGGGGTAGCAACAAAATATTAGAATCCATATATAAATTATGGTACACCCACAGGATGCAATTATTAACAGGCAGGGGGCGGCGGTGTATGAAACATGAAACTATCTCCAAGGTACACACAATGAAAAACATCAAGTACAGACTAGTGTGTAAAGTGTGCAAAAAGAAAGAGTGAAGAAGAGAGATGTGTTTCCTTGCATATGCAGAGACTAGCTCCGAAGGCAGACACAGGAGAGGGAGGGAGAGGAGGAAGTGCAGGCAGAGGTGAGAGGAAGGCATTTTCTTTTTTGCACTCTTTAGATTCTATTCTGAGGGCATGTATTATCACTACTCAATTTAAAAATAAAGTACATGACCGGGCGCGGTGGCTCATGCCTGTAATCCCAGCACTTTGGGAGGCCGAGGTGGGTGGATCACCTGAGGTCAGAGCTCGAGACCAGCCTGGTCAACATACTGAGGCACCATCTCTGCTAAAAATAAAAAATCAGCCAGGCATGGTGGCAGGCGTCTGTAGTCCCAGCTACTCGGGAGGCTGAGGCAGGAGAATTGCTTGAACCCAGGAGGCGGAGGTTGCAGTGAACCGAGATCGCACCATTGCACTCCAGCCTGGGCAACAAGAGTGAAACTCCGTCTCAAAATAAAATGTGTTAAAGGAAATGTCCCCAGGGATTCTGATGGGGAACCAGGGACCAGTTGCTGCCTCTCCCTTCCGTCCCCTCCCCAGTGTCTGGCTGGCGGGTACCTGCCCATCTGTGGATGCTGAGAAGCACTCGGTGCCCGTCTTCGACTGCAGCCAGATGGTGCCATACACAGGGTCTCGGTGGCTGAACTCAATGGTGGATAGCTCCGCCACCAGACTGCCCTTTCGGGTGTCCCAGCAGGCTGGTGAGGAAGGAGATGAAGAAGGAGTGGAGGGGGACACAGGCTTCCTTCCTTGGGGCAGGGAGCAGGGGAGCGGGGGGGCTGCTGCTTCTGGTTTGGCAGATACGTGGTGTTTTAGAATCACGGCTTGGTTCCAATCAGCCTGAGTTTCCTACCAGCCCCCACAGACTCTGTGGAGAGACTCCCAGAGTGCAAGCTTCATTCAGATCCTTCAGTTCCTCCCTACCCAACACTGGGCCCTGGGAAAGCCTCTGGGGATAGCATAGGCATAGTGGCAGGGGAACACATGAGGGTGGTCAGGGAAGGCCTCCTGGAGGAAGTAACAGGTAGCTGAGATGGAAGATGAGCCTCAAGGTGGAGGGAGCCAGGCGAGAGGAGAGCCGAGTCCCTACCGCAGGGAAGAGCACGTGGAAGGGCCCCATGTAGGTGACTCTCTCTGCTGCATTAGCTCTTTCCCTTTTATCCTTTGTGCCTCTGCTGCCTCTGTTGGAAAGAAACTCCCAGAGGAGCTTTAGCCTTTACTGTGATCTGTTATTAGTGCTTTGCCAAGAAAGACAGGAAGGTTATCTGTCCTTTGTCCTGTTAGATTTTGTTTCCATTTTCCCATGAATGCACAATGAGGACTCACCCTGTCACACAGAGCTGTTTCTAGGAAAGGCCATTTTGTAAAATAACAAAAGTACTTAGTTCATAAGCTTTGACTTAGTATTTCTCCAAGTCCAAGGCATTTGCCCCTGAACTAGGCTGGTGCAGAAACACGTTTCCTTGGACAAGCCTGCTCAGCCAAGCACAGCGGCTCATGCCTGTAATCCTAGCACATTAAGAGGCTGAGGCAAAAGGATTGCTTGAGCCCAGGAATCCAATACCAGCTTGGGCAACATAGTGAGATCCCGTCTCTACAAAAAATTTAAAAACTAGCTGGGCATGGTGGCACATGCCTATAGTCCCCGCTACTCGGGAGGCTGAGGTGGGAGAATTGCTTGAGCCTGGGAGGTTGAGGCTGCAGTGAGCCATGATCATGCCACTGCACTCCAGCCTGGGTGACAGAGCAAGACCCTGTCTCAAAAAATAAAAATAAGCCAGGTGTGGTGGCTCACACCTGTAATCCCAGCACTTTGGGAGGTTGAGGCAGGTGGATCACTTGACGTCAGGAGTTCAAGACCAGCCTGGCCAACATAGTGAAACCCCATCTCTACTAAAAATACAAAAAAATTAGCTGGGCATGGTGGTGGGCATTTGTAATCCCAGCTTCTCGGGAGGCTGAGGCATGAGAATCGCTCACGCCTGGGAGGCGGAGGTTGCAGTGAGCTGAGATCACATCACTGCACTCCAGTCTGTGCAACAAAGCAAGACTGTCTCAAAAACAAAACAAAACATAAAAATAAATAAAAATAAAAGATAAGCCTGCTCTACTTTGGCAAAGCAGTGCTCAAGGGTAGGTCCCACTGGGTCCTACATGGTCCCCAGAGGGGCCCTTCTTGGAGCAGTGGAGCGCCAGAGTCTGGGCTGGTATGAGCCAGCATGAAAAACCACGGAAAGAGGTTATGAATAATGAGTGAGGCAAGGCTCCTGAATTAATCATGGCAAAGTGGCACCACTTCGGTCTGTTAGAGCTCTGGCACCCAGATAATTTGGCAGGGACGTTTATGGGAGCCCGGGTCTATTCCACAATCTGAAAGCTCCCTTGGGCAGGAGGCAGCAGGTCTGAGAGGGAGATCCGGGTCTCAGGAAGCAGCTGACAACAGGGTTTCGGAGGAGGAGTTTCTCAGCATCCTGGCTCTCACTCCCAAAGAAGAAGCAAAAGTATAAGAACATACAGAGGGCCAGGCGCGGTGGCTCACGCCTGTAATCCCAGCACTTTGGGAGGCCAAGGCGGGCAGATCACGAGGTCAGGAGATGGAGACCATCCTGGCTAACACGGTGAAACCCCATCTCTACTAAAAATACAAGAAATTAGCTAGGTGTGGTTGTGGGCGCCTGTAGTTCCAGCTACTTGGGAGGCTGAGGCAGGAGAATGGCATTAACCCAGGAGGCAGAGCTTGCAGTGAGCCGAGATCGCGCCACTGCACTCCAGCCTGGGTGACAGAGCAAGATTCTGTCTCAAAAAAAAAAAAAAAAAAAAAAGAACATACAGAGGGGGAGGGGTGGGGAATGTTTTTCATGCCCAGGGTCAAGACTGGCCTGGGTGTAGTCGTGGGTTGGATGTCTGATGACTCCAGGGTCAAGGGAACAGAGCAAGTAGGGACATTCAGAGCCAATCCAGTTAGGTGACTTCTGATCTCACTAGAGATTAAAAAAAGCAGTTTGGGCCGGGTTCAGTGGCTCACGCCTGTAATCCCAGCACTTTGGGAGGTCAAGGTGGGTGGGTCACTTGAGGCCAGGAGTTTGAGACCAGCCTGGCCAACATGGCAAAACTCCGTTTCTATTAAAAATACAAAAATTGACCAGGCGTGGCGGCATGCACCAGCCACTGGGGAGGCTGAGGCAGGAGGATCTCTTGAACCCAGGAGGCGGAGGTTGCAGTGAGCTGAGATCGCATCACCGCAGTCCAGCCTGGGTGACAGAGCGAGATTCTGTCTCAAAAAAAAAAAAAAAAAAAAAAAGGGCTAGGCGCAGTGGCTCATGCCTGTAATCCCAGCACTTTGGGAGGCAGAGGCAGGCAGATCACGAGGTCAGGGGTTTAGACCATAAACACAGTGGCTAACACAGTGAAACCCCATCTCTACTAAAAAAAAAATACAAAAAATTAGCTGGGCGTGGTGGCGGGCACCTGTAGTCCCAGTTATTCGGGAGGCTGAAGTAGGACAATTGCATGAACTCAGGAGGTGGAGCTTGCAGTGAGCCAAGATCGGGCCACTGCACTCCAGCCTGGGTGACACAGCAAGACTCCATCTCAAAGAAAAAAATAATCAGTTTTCCAGGTGTGCCATCAGCAAAATCCATGAAGTAAGGACCTCCAAAAATTCTCTCCTCCATAATAGCAGTGAGAAAACTGGCAAAAATGGTCACAATCAACTTTTTCAGAACTCTGGAAATTAGCCAGAGGCTTAGGGCAGTCGGGAGAATGTTTATTCAAGAAAAACAGTAGAATCTTGGTAAAAACAGTGGCATTTTCACTTGCCCTAGTTAAGACTGCACACTCTGCAGTTCCGTGGTGGCCTTGAAAATTCACATCCTACACTCCCGATGAAAAACAGTAGCCTGGTGCCACAAGAGGGAGCAGAATGGGCTGGAGCTCCTTTCAAGTCTCATGCCCAAAGAACTGTCATTATCTGAGTGTCTGGTGGTTCCCTGATAAGGCTCCTCTTGCAAGGTTGGCTGTAATTGACTTGGTTCAGTCTTTGCCTGGTGTGAAAAGTCTTTTCATCAGGGTGTAATTGCAGGCAACTGACTAACTTTGCAGCTTCCTGAGGGAGTGGATAACAGGTGGGGCAAGGAATAGACCGATGAAAAAGCTTAAAAGGAAAAGCTGGGCCGGGTACAGTGGCTCACGCCTGTACTTTGGAAGGCTGAGGCAGGACTGCTTGAGGCCAGGAGTTCACAACCTACCTGTTCAACATAACAAGACCCTGTCCCTATTTTTCTTTCTCTCTCTCTCTCTCTCTCTCTCTCTTTCGAGACAAGATCTCACTAAGCTGCCCAGGCTAGTTTCAAACTCCTGAACTCAGGCAATCCTCCTGCCTCAGCCTCCCAAAGTGTTAGGATTACAGACGTGAGCCACTGTGCTCAGCCTCTATTAAATTTAAACAACAACAGTAGATAAATACAAGGAAAAGCTGAAGCATGATGTGTCCACGGGGCTTTGAAAAGATCTGACGTATTCCTGGGAGTCTAGAAAGTCACAAGCATGGATAGTGCTGGGTGCACGCCCAGAGCTGTGTCATGCTCAGGAAAGCTGATAAAGCCCTAAACTCTCATCTCTGGCTGACCTCATCTCTGCACAGACACTAAGGCAGAGTTGACAACTGCCTGGCTGAGTGTGAAGGCATGCTCACACATGCACACAGAGCCCCTTGGCAGAGAAGGGGGGACTTTTTGGTGACAAATGCTTAAGGAAATCTTTGTCCAATCATTAACTAATCACTAAGCTAAGCAGAGACTATAAGTGGTCACACGTGACAGAGGATACAGACTTTCCAGAACTAGCTAAGAAAATTCATTAATGAAACAAAGAACAACTACAACAAACAGCAACAGCACAAGCTCTGGGAGGTGTGTCAATCTGATTTGCAAAGTTGCCACATTAAATCATACAAAAAGTATAGTTTTTAATAAAAAAAGTTACAAGACATGCCAAGAAATACAAATGTGTGGCCCAAACCCAGGAATAAAAAAGCAATAAATAGAGACTGTCCCCAAGGAGCCCAGATGTTGGACTAACTAGACAAAGGCCTCACATCAGCCGTGCTAAACATGTTCAAAGAAGTAAAGGAAGTCACGTTGAAAGAACTAAAGAAAAGCCTGAGATGATATCTCACCAAATAAAAATTACAAATAGACAAAAATTATTATCATTATTATTTTTGAAGACAGAGTTTCGCTTTGTTGCCCAGCCTGGAGTGCAGGGGCATGATCTCAGCTTACTGCAACCTCCGCCTCCTGGGTTCAAGCAATTCTCTTGCCTCAGCCTCCCAAGTAGCTGAGATTGCAGGCACACTCCACCACACCTGGCTGATTTTTTTTTTTTTTTTTTTTTGTATTTTAGTAGAAACAGGGTTTGACCATGTTGCCCACACTGGTCTTGAACTCCTGAGTTCAGGTAATCCTCCCACCTCAGCCTCCCGAAGTGCTAGGACTACAGGCACGAGCCACCACATCCGAACAAGACAGATATTATTTTTGAAAGAAAGAACAAAATAGAAATTCTGGAGTCATTAACCAAAATAAAAATATAGTAGAGAAGCTACAGGATGGCATATCTGAGCAGGCAGAGAACCACTGAATGTGAAGATGGGCCAATTGAGATTATGTAGTCTGAGGAAGAGAAACAAAAGAGAACAAAGAAAAACAGAGTCTAAAGACCTATGGGAGGGCCGGGCGTGGTGGCTCAAGCCTGTAATCCCAGCACTTTGGGAGGCCGAAACGGGTGGATCACAAGGTCAGGAGATCGAGACCATCCTGGCTAACACGGTGAAACCGTGAAACCCCGTCTCTACTAAAAAATACAAAAAACTAGCCGGGCGAGGTGGCGGGTGCCTGTAGTCCCAGCTACTTGGGAGGCCGAGGCAGGAGAACGGCGTGAGCCTGGGAGGCGGAGCTTGCAGTGAGCTGAGATCGGCCACTGCACTCCAGCCTGGGCCACAGAGCGAGACTCTGTCTAAAAAAAAAAAAAAAAAAAAAAGACCTATGGGACACCATCAAGCATGCCAACATACACATAATGGAAGTCACAGAAGGAGAGGAGAGACAGAAAGGGTAGGAAAGAATATTTAAATAAATAATGGTTGTAAATATTCCATACTTGATTTTTTTTTTTTTTTTTGAGACAGAGTCTTGCTCTGTCACCCAGGCTGGAGTGCAGTGGCATGATCTAGGCTCACTGCAAGCTCCACCTCCTGGGTTCATGCCATTCTCCTGCCTCAGCCTCCCAAGTAGCTGGGACTACAGGCGCCCACCACCACACCTAGCTAATTTCTTGTATTTTTAGTAGAGATAGGGTTTCACCATGTTAGCCAGGATGGTCTCGATCTCCTGACCTTGTGATCTGCCTGCCTCGGCCTCCCAAAGTGCCGGGATTACAGGCATGAGCCACCGTGCCCGGCCCATATTTGATTTGCTTTTAAAAAAATCTACACATCCAAGAAACTCAATGAATTCCAAGTGGCATAAACTCAAAGATACCCATACCTAGAAACATCATAATCAAAGCTGAAGCCAGAGACTCTTGAAAGTAGCAAGAGAAAAATGACTCATAATATACACAGGATCACCAATAAGATCAACAGCTAAAGTTGGGTGCAGTGGCTCACACCTGAAATCCCAGCACCTTGGGAGGCCAAGGTGGGAGAATTGCTTGAAGCCAGGAGTTCGAGACCAGCCTGGGCAACATAGCAAGACCCCATCTCTACAAAAATTAAAAAATAAAAAAGTAGTTGGGTGTGGTGATGTGCACCTGTCGTCCCAGCTACTCGGGAGGCTGAGGTGGGAGGATTGCTTGAGCCCAGGGGTTTGAGGCTGCAGTGAGCTATGATCATGGCACTGCACCCCAGCTTGGGTGACAGAGTGAGACCTTGTCTCTAAAAAAAAAAAAAAGAAAGAAAAGAAAAAAAAAGAAATGATAAGGGAATTAAAATGGCACACTAGAAAATATGTAACACAAAAGAAGGCAGTTATGGAGAAAGAACAAAAAGATTTCAGACATATAGAAAAAAAAAGCAAAATGGCGGATGTAAACTTTATCAGTAATTAAATTAATGTAAATAGATTAAACTCTCCACTTAAAACCAGAGATTGACAGAATAGATTAAAAGGAAAAAAACCATGATCCAGGCTGGGCTCGGTGGTGCACGCCTGTCATCCCAGCACTTTGGGAGGCCGAGGTGGGCACATCGCTTGAGGCCAGGAGTTCGAGATCAACCTGGCCAACGTGTTAAAACCTCATCTCAAAAATACAAAAATTAGCTGGGCGTGGTGGCCGGCACCTGTAATCACAGCTACTTGGGAGGCTGAGGCAGGAGAATCACTTGAACCCAGGAGGCAGAGGTTGCAGTGAGCTGAGAGCACACCACTGCACTCCAGCCTGGGTGACAGAGTGAGATTCTGTCTCAAAAAACAAACAAACAAACAAACAAAAAATCTATGATTCACCTGTATGCCAGCTACATGTAATCTACAAGAGACATACTTTATTTATTTATTTACTTTTTATTTTTTTGGGATGGAGTCTCGCTCTGTCACCCAGGCTGGAGTTCAGTGGCAGGATCTCGACTCACTGCAATCTCAGCCTCCCAGGTTCAAGCAATTCTCATGCCTTAGCCTCCCAAGTAACTGGGATTACAGGTGCATGTCACCACACCTGGCTACAAGAGACATACTTTAGATTCAAGGAGGCAAACTGGTTAAAAGTAAAAGGATGGGGAAAGATATACCATGCAAACGGTAACCAAACAGAGCTGGAGTGCCTGTCTCAAAGACAGACAGACTTTGAGATGAAAAATGCTACTAGAGACAAATAAAGACATTACATACTGATAAAAGGGTTAATTCACTAGGAAAACTTAAGAATTATAAACATGTGCATGTACCTAATAACACAGCCTTAACATACAGGAAGCAAAACCTGACAAAATTGAAGGAGAAATAGACAAGTCAACAATAACAATGGCAGACGTCAGTATCCTCCCTTCAATAATAGACATAGCTACTAGGTGAAAGATCAACAAGGAAATAGAAGTCTTGACCAGCACTATAGACAAGACCTCCTGGACATCTATAGAAAACTCCACCGGACAATAAGCAGAATATAGTCTTCTCGAGTGCTCATGGAACATTCTCCAGGATAGACAATATGCTAGGCCATAGAACAAGTCTCAATAAATTTTAAAAGATTGAAATCAGGCCAGGCGTGGTGGTTCATCCCAGCACTTTGGGAGGCCAGCCGAGGCGGGTGGATCGCTTGAGCCCAGGAGTTTAAGACCAGCATGGGCAGCATGATGAAACCTTGTGACTACAAAAACTACAAAAATTAGCCGAGCGTGGTGGCACACGCCTGTAGTCCCAGCTACTCGGGAGGCTGAGGTGGAAGGATGGCTTGGGCCCAGGAGGTCGAGGCTGCAATGAGCCATGATTGCACCACTGCACTCCATCCTGGGCAACAGAGTAAAACTCCATCTCAAAAAAAAAAAAAAAAAAAAAAAAAAAAGAAAGAAAGAAAAAGAAAAGAAAATGATTATAAGGGAATACTGTGAACAATTATATGTCAACAAACTAGACAACTTGATGAAATGGAAAAGTTCCTAGAAGGACAGAAACTACCAAAACCAATTAAAGAAGAAACAGAAAATGTGAAGAGGATCTATAACAAGTAAAGGGACGGAATTGTAACTTTTAAGCTTCCAATAAAGAAAAGCCAGGGACCAGATGGCTTCACTGATGAGTTCTACCAAACATTTCGAGAATTAATACCGGCCAGGCATGGTGGCTCACACTGGTAATCCCAGCACTTTGGAAGGCCAAGGAGGGAGGATCACTTGAGGTCAGGAATTTGAGACCAGTCTGGCCAACATGGTGAAACGCTAACTCTACTGAAAAAAGACAAAAATTAGCCAGGCGTGGTGACATGAGACTAATCCCAGCTACTTGGGAGGCTGAGGCAGGGGAATCACTTGAATCTGAGAGGTGGAGGCTGCAGTGAGCCGAGATCGCGCCCCTGCACTCCAGCCTGGGTGAGGCAGCAGGCTCTGACTAAGAGCCTGGGTCCCGGCCAGGCGCAGTGGCTCACACCTGTAATCCCAGCGCTATGGGAGGCCCAGGTGGGTGAATCAACTGAGGTCAGGAGTGCGAGACCAGCCTGGCCAACATGGTGAAACCCCGTCTCTACTAAAAATAACAAAAAAATTAGTCAGGCGTGGTGGTGGGCACCTGTAATCTCAGTGACTCAGGAGGTTGAGGCAGGAGAATCGCTTGAACCCAGGAGGCGGAGGTTGCAGTGAGCTGAAATTGCACCACTGCACTCCAGCCTGGGCAACAGGAGTGAAATTCCATCTTAAAAACAAAAAACAAAAAAAGCCTGGGTCCCTCCTTACCTATCTGTCCATTGTAGCAGCCACCCAGGAGCACGTGGGAATCTTTGGGGTTGAACTCCAAGGTAACAAGTGGAGATGATGGCTTCAGAGCAAGTTCAGGCTTATTGGGGTTTTCTATAAAGCAGAAAAAAAATATCCCATCAGGCCTGGAAAGAAAAGGACAGGATCAACAAGTTTCACCCCTTCTGCGGGTGAGTAGTGGGGACATGGTGGCAGGGGGGGAAGCCTGGAAGCCCCTCCATTCTTTCTCCAGGCTGCACCCCCTGGTCCACCTTGGCCAGAATCTGGCATTCTTGACCTAGGGGCTTTGCTGATGGTTTTTATTTTTGGTGAACAGGATTGGGGTGTGCCTATGTGTGTGATAATTATATTTCTAGTCCAATTCCCAGGTTTGGTGTCAAATGAGGTTTTGATACTAAGGTTTTTACGTAAAGTCAGCTCTCTGCCAGTTTCTTCAAACCAGGTCTGTGGACCGCAGATAACGACGGAGTCCACCCCATGGGGCTGCTGCCAGAACTCACTGAGCTGCTGGGGTGTGGGGCGTTAGCTCTGTGCCTGGCACCTACACATTTATTTTAATAATGCTGCCAATGAAGGGAAGCTGGAGAGCATGAAGCCACCACCACCCTCTCCCTGCCTGTGTCTTGCCAGCCCTTCTGTAGACAATGGTTTGTGCTAATAAAGGGACACGCTGCTCCCAGGCCATGAATTAAAGCAAGTGTCAGGACAGACGGGACAAAGGCCCAAGTTCCATTCCACTGCCCTTGAGTCCCTTCTCAGTCTGCTGGGCACTCTTTCCATATATTCTTTTTTGTTGTTGTTGTTGTTGAGACAGAGTCTCGTTCAAGCGATTCTCCTGCCTCAGTCTCCCAAGCAGCTGGGATTACAGGCACCCACCACCAAGCACAGCTAATTTTTGTAATTTTAGTAGAGACGGGGTTTCATCATGTTAGCCAGGCTGGTCTTGAACTCCTGACCTCAGGTGATCCGCCTGCCCTGGCCTCCCAAAGTGCTGGGATTACAGGCATGGGCCACCGTGCCCGGCCTAATATGCTCTTTAGGAGCTAAGAATTGAGATCCCATGGGGTCAGGTCTTCATGCCTCGAACTAAGAATCTGGAATTGGAGGGGGTTTCCTGCTTCTGATTTCAGGCTCTGCCTGAAACCAGACAAGGGAGGAAGGAGAAGAGTGGCTTCCTCCTCGACTGTGGGCCCCTCCCTTGAGGTACCAACCCCGTGAGTGTCCTTGACCTCCTCCCCCTCCCTCCCACTCCTTGGCTTGTGCTGGTCCCAGCCCTCAGTCCTCCCAGGACCCCGCTGCTTCTCACCCAGGTCCCAGATGTATGAATCACTGCTCATGCCCACAGGCGCCCGCTGAAAATCCAAGCAGGAGTATGCCACTGCCAACTTCCTGTTGCCATCAGGGTGCCAGGAGAGGTGCGTGGCAGCCCTCTTGATTTCCTGGGGGTCCCTGCAGGGGAGAGGGAAGAGAGCAAAAGGCAGAATGTGAGGCTCCCCAATTTCTCCTTTTTTTTTTTTGTCAGATGGAGTCTTGCTCTGTCCTCCAGGCAGTGGCATAATCTCGGCACACCGCAACCTCTGCCTCCTGGGTTCAATCGATTTTCCTGCCTCAGCCTCCCGAGTAGCTGGGATTACAGGCGCCTCCCACTACGCACAGCTAATTTTTGTATTTTTAGCAGAGACGGGGTTTTACTGTGTTTCCTAGGCTGGTCTCAAACTCCTGACCTCAGATGATCCACCCACATCGGCCTCCCAAAGTGCTAAGATTATAGGCATGAGCCACCACGTCCGGCCCCTTGAATGATTTCTAATGCATCATCCTGCTCGGTTAGTCCATATATGAGGTAGAGCCCCGCAGGGCTGGAGGGCAACAGGAAGGGCAGCCTCTGTCCCGCTGTGCCCTCTCCTGCACACCCCTTGCTGACAGCCATTGGCCCTGCTTGCACACCGTGAGTCAGCCCTGCCTCAGAAGAGTTCTTTCTTGCTGTGCCGGGACTGGGCTAGGTCCTTCCCAGGCCCCTAAGTCAGCCATGGTAGTGAAATTCCCCAGAGTTGGGATCTGAGGCAAGTCATTTCCAAAACACCTTTTACTCCTCTAGCCCTGCGTCACCCAGACCCAAGGTCTGACCCCTGCCCCAGGTAGAGAGGCTTCCCCTCCACATTCCCCCGGCACCTCCCACCGCTCTATTCCAGCCTCCTGCTCATCTCCACTCATCTGATTGGACAGCCTTGCTTTTTTCTTCACGGTCAAAACTGAGGCCACAGAGCACAGTCCTTCCCACTTCCACCCACTTTCCGCAACTCCTTCCACCAGGCTTCAAGGCCGAGGAGTCCCTCTTCCCCAGTCCTCTCCCCATCCCTGTTCCCAAGCTCTCCTTCCTATCAGCTTCTTTTGTACACCCTACAAAGGTGCTCTGGGATGGGGTATTCAATTCCCGGGGCTGCTGCAATGAGGTCCCACAAACTGGGTGGCTTCAAACAACAGAAACTGATTCTCTCACAGTTTCGGACACCAGAAGTCCAAAATCACAGATATTCTCCTCACATCAAGCATGTAAACATACATATACATATATATATATACACATACACATATGCATATATTTATACACATATGCAGATGCTCCTTGACTAATGATGTTGGCTACATCTGATAAATCCATAGTACATGGGAAATATCAGGAGCTGAAAATGCATTGAATACACCTAACTGACCCAGCATCACATCTTAGTCGAGCCTACGTGCTCAGAACACTTATATTAGCCTAGAGCTGGGCAAAATCACCTAACACAAAGCTCGTTTTATAATAAAAAGGTGAACAGCTCATGTAATTTTCTGAATACTGTACTGACAGCAAAAACTAGAATGGTTGTATGGGTACCTGAAGTACGGTTTCTACTGGATTTGTATTGCTTTTGCACCCTTGCAAAGTCAAAAAATGGTTTAAGTTGGGGACTGCCACAAAAAGTGGCACTCTGCACACCCTGTTCTGCACCGGCTTTGTTTCCATACTGAATCCTGGAAATGACTCCATATCAGCACATAATAAGTTGCACTGCTTTTTTTTTTTTTTTTTTTTTGGGACAGAGTCTTGCGCCATTGCCCAGGCTGGAGTGCAGTGGTGCGATCTCGGCTCACTGCAACCTCTGCCTCCTGGGTTCAAGTGATTCTCCTGCCTCAGCATCCTGAGTAGCTGGAATTACAGGCGTGTGCCACCACACCCAGTTAATTTTTGTATTTTTAGTAGAGATGGGGTTTCGCCATGTTGGCCAGGCTGGTCTCAAACTGACCTCAGGTGATGCGCCCCCAAAGTGCTGAGATTACAAGCGTGAGCCACCACGCCCAGACTGCCCCGCTCATTTTCCCAGCTGCATGGCATTCCGTCATGTGAGTGTACCAGAACTGCTAGAACCAGTCCCCTATAAATGGACTTAGCTTGTTCTAGTCTTTGGCTGGCATACATCCTCTGTAGTGAATATCCACACCTGCAGTGATTTCACACACATACACACACATACACACACACACCCCCGTGGGATGAATCCCTGGTGTCAAACTGCTATCCTCTGGGGTTATTCATGGATATACTGGCATGAGTGCAGGCCACAGCGGGGGCCTGTTTGCCCACAGTGCTGCTAGCTGCTCACGCTTGGTACTTGCACTTACTCTACACTGCAGGAACACGCTCCAGTTGTACACAGATTGGCAATTTCACTTTCTCTGGAGTCTGTACTCCCTTTCCATCAACCAGACCCGCCCCCAGAGCAGGGCCACTTCTCTGCTGGGTGCCTTATCACTATGTGGCTTATCAAGCCCAGAGCACAGAGAGTGCTGCACCCAGGGCGTGCAGCAACTGGCAAGGAGTTGCCTTTGGGGGCGCCCATGCATGGGGGTGACCGAGGGTGGCCAGACACCTGCCTGGCTATGGTGCTACCTGAAAACATTGATGGTTTTAGCTGAAGGGGCCTCCTCCATCACTTCCACGGCCTCCTCGTCGTTGAAATACTCTTCATAGATGTCAATGGCATTGTTCTGCTTGATGCAGTGCTCCATGATCTAGGGTGGACACATCAGAAGTTCTTAGTGGTAAGGGGAGGTCCTTTCAGATTGCCCAGGCCTGCAATGGAGTCTGGGAGGGACAGGTCATAGCCAGGGGCCTTTTCCCATCCACTTAACCATGTGCTTTCAATGGGGGAATTTTCACTTGGTTCTTTTTTTTTTTTTGAGACGGAGTCTCGCTGTGTCGCCCAGGCTGGAGTGCAGTGGCCGAATCTCAGCTCACTGCAAGCTCCGCCTCCCGGGTTTATGCCATTCTCCTGCCTCAGCCTCCCAAGCAGCTGGGACTACGGGCGCCCGCCACCTTGCCCGGCTAGTTTTTTGTATTTTTTAGTGGAGACGGGGTTTCACCATGTTAGCCCATGTTGGGATGGTCTTGATCTCCTAACCTCGTGATCTGCCCGTCTCGGCCTCCCAAAGTGCTGGGATTACAGGCTTGAGCCACCGCGCCCAGCCCTCACTTGGTTTTTGGGGGTAAAATAATATTACTTTTTATGTACAAAGCATAGAAATACATGCAGTGCATGAACAGATATACAGTATGTCTATGGCATTAACATTTGATGGGCCGGGTGCGGTGGCTCACACCTGTAATCCCAGCACTTTGGGAGGCTGAAATGGGTGGATCACTTGAGGCCAGGAGTTTGAGACCAGCCTGGCCAACATGGTGAAACCCCACCTCTACCAAAAATACAAAAGCAAATTAGCCAGGCATAGTGGCGGGCGCCTGTAATCCCAGCTACTTGGGAGGCTGCGGCAGGAGAATTGCTTGAACCCGCGAGGTGGAGATTGCAGTGAGCCAAGATCATGCCACTGCACTCCAGCCTGGGTGACAGAACGAGACTCTGTCTCAATAACAACAACAGCAACAAACATTTTATGGAGGTAGGAGGCCATTAGAAAAAACACGAGGGGCAATAATGAAAAAAAGGTTGAAGAACACCATGCTAGCCAAACAAAATTATTATTATTATTATTATTATTATTTTGAGACAGAGTCTTGCTCTGCCGCCCAGGTTAGAGTGCAGGGGTGCAATCTGGGCTCACTGCAGCTTCTGTCTCTCAGGTTCAAGCAGTTCTCCTGCCTCGGCCTCCCGAGTAGCTGGGACTACAGGCATGCGCCACCACACTTGGCTAATCTTTGTATTTTTAGTAGAGATGGGGTTTTGCTATGTTGGCTCAAACTCCTGAGCTCGAGTGATCTGCCTGCCTCGGCCCCCCAAAGTGCTGGGATTACAGGTGTGAGCCACCAAGCCCAGCCCAAACAAAATTATTAATCGCTCACCATATATATATATATATGTGTGTGTGTGTATAAAATAATATATATATTTAATCACTCACCATATATATATATGTGTGTGTGTATGTGTATATATGTGTGTGTGTGTGTATATATATATATGGCACTCATCTCCTTCTTCCTGTCCTTGCAGACAGCTGGTTCCTCCACCCAGAATGCCCTCCCCTTTATCCCTTTATTGCAAATGTCCACCAAAGGACAACCAAGCCCTGCCACTTCTTCCTGATCCCTTCAGCAGGAGATTGACCCTCCCTCCTCATGGAGTAAAAGGACAAGTCACCCTTCTCTTTCAGCATTTCTTTCTTTTTGTGTTATCTGGTGATGTCTCTGTATTTGTCTTCGACCTCCAATGGACTGCAAACTCTTTGGGACAGGATGTATAAGAGATTCTTTTTCTTTTCTTTTTTTTTTTTTTTTTGAGATGGAGTCTGGCTCTGTCGCCCAGGCTGGAGTGCAGTGGCCGGATCTCAGCTCACTGCAAGCTCCACCTCCCGGGTTTACGCCATTCTCCTGCCTCAGCCTCCCGAGTAGCTGGGACTACAGGCGCCGCCACCACGCCCGGCTAGTTTTTTGTATTTTTTAGTAGAGACGGGGTTTCACCGTGTTAGCCAGGATGGTCTCGATCTCCTGACCTCGTGATCCGCCCGTCTCGGCCTCCCAAAGTGCTGGGATTACAGGCTTGAGCCACCGCGCCCGGCCTTTTTCTTTTAATTTAAATTTAAAATTTGTTTTTCCTTAAAACAATTTTTTTTTTTGCACTGGCAATTATGTAGAACAATTATGTGAGATTCATTTTGCAACCTCTGCTGTGCCTGGCAGAGGCTTGAAGCTCAGTCCGAATTTGTCAAATGAATGAATGATCCCTATTGGCTGCTGGGTAGGGCACCTTGGGGGTCACCTTTGCCCAAGGTCAAACTCCTCTTAATGCCTGGTCAGCCCTTGTACCTGCCTGCCTTCCCTGTTGGTCTGCGATTGGGACCTCTGCCTGCTCCCAGACAGAAGGCTCCTTGAGGCAGCAGCTGGTTCCCTTCCCCCAGCATCCACACGAGCCTCACAGGGAGGGCCAGGCACAGCTGGGCACTGCCCCCCTCGGGGAGCCGCAGTGCTGGATGGGGCTTTCGCAGCTGGGGCGGGAGGAAGCCTTACAGAGCCGAGCTGCATGATGGCGTTCACGTAGTTCTCATCTTTCTCCACCTTCTTCCGGAAACGGATGGTCTGCTCCAGCTCCAGGGGGTTCACGTCCTTGGGCCAGCCCCCCTCGACATGGTTAACTCCCCGGGTCTCCATCTCAAACCGCTCTGTGTTGGCCTAAACAGAGAGCCGCAGGAGGGAAGATGTCACCCTGGTATACTCCCAAACCCTCGGCCGCTTCTGCAATCCAGGTCCCATGCGGGCTCCCAGGGCTGGATGCGGAGGCGCCCTGGCCAAAGCCACAGTATTTTCAGATGCAGGCGAGGAAATTCCTGGTGCTCAGGTGGGCACAGGTAGCTGCAACAGCGCAACCCTGTGGAGCTAAGCAGCTTTGCAACTGGTAGCTGTGGTCATGAAAATCCAGTTTTGACCTTATCTGAATCCTAATGGACCGGAGAAGCCTGTCCATCTGCTCTGTAAGAATCCAAAGAAAAGGCGAATAATTGGCCAGGCGTGGTGGCTCACTCCTGTAATCCCAATCCCAGCACTTTGGGAGGCCGAGACAAGCAGATCACGAGGTCAGGAGATCAAGACCATTCTGGCTAACATGGTGAAACCCCGTCTCTACTAAAATACAAAACATTAGCCGGGCATGGTTGTGGGCACCTGTAGTCTAGCTACTCGGGAGGCTGAGGCAGGAGAATTGCTTGAGCCCCGGAGGCAGAGGTTGCAGTGAGCCGAGATCATACCACTGCACTCCAGCCTGGGCGACAGAGTGAGATTTGGATTTGCTTTGCCTGTCCTTTGTAGCAGGGAGGACAGTTTTACACGCGGGTCTCGCCACTTTCCCTTCTTTCCTTTCTTCTTTTTTTTTTTTTTTTTTGAGATGGAGTCTCGCTCTGTCGCCCAGGCTGGAGTGCAGTGGCATGATCTCGACTCACTACAGCTTTTTGTTGTTGTTGTTGTTGTTGCCCAGGCTGGCATGCAATGGCGCAATCTCAGCTCACTGCAACCTTCGCCTCCCAGATTCAAGTGACTCTCCTGCTTCAGCCTCCTCAGTAGCTGGGATTACAGGTGCTCGCCATCATAGCCAGCTAATTTTTGTATTTTTAGTAGAGACAGGGTTTCACCATGTTGGCCAGGCTGGTCTCGAACTCCTGACCTCAGGTGATCCACTGGCTTCAGCCTCTGGAAGGGCTGGGATTACAGGCATGAGCCACTGCACCTGGCCAGTACAGTTTTGACTTCTCAGGCTGAAGGGATCCTCCTGCCTCAGCCTCCCAAGTAGCTGGGACTACAGGCGTGTGCCACCACATATGGCTAATTTTTGTTTTTGTTTTTCTTCTGTAGAGACGGTGTTTCACCATGTTGCCCAGGCTGGTCTCAAACTCCTGAGCTGAAGTGATCCTCCCGCCTCTGCCTTCTTTTCACTTTATTTTTAAAAATTATTTATTTATTTATTTTTAGAGACAGGGTCTTGCTCTGTTGCCCAAGCTGGAGTGCAGTGGTACGATCACAGCTCACTGCTGCTGTGAACTCCAGGGCTTAAGCAATCCTCCTGCCTCCACCTTCCAAGTAACTGGTACCACAGGTGCGAGCCACCACAACTGGCTAGTTAAAAAAAAAAAAAAAAAAGTGTAGAAATGAAGTCTCACTATGTTGCCCAGGTTGGTCTCAAACTCGTGGCCTCAAGCATCCTTTCACCTTGGTCTCCCAAAGTACCGGGATTACAGGCCTGAGCCAGCATGCCCAGCCCTTCCTATTTTTAAGAAATTGTGGCAAAATACACGTAACATAAAATGTACCACGTAACCATTTTAAAGTGTACACTGCAGCAGTGTTATCATACACAGGGCTGTGCAACCATCAACCCCGCCTAGTTCCAAAACTCTCACATCACCCAGAATGGAAACCCCATCCTCATGAAGTCACTCCCACCTCCTTTCCATTTTTAAGCCAGCTCTCACGAAAGGCAAAAGTCTGGATCAGCACCATAGGAAAGGTTAAAAAAAAAAAAAAAGGTCTGGAAAAGGCAGAGCTGCTGGAAACGACAGGAGGGCCCCCCAGGGTGTGGCCCACACGGCGGCCATTCTGCTTATTGGCTACACCACAGCCACAGGCCTTCTCATCCCCGAGACAGCAGCTGGTCCTGGGAGAGAAGCACCTACTTCATCTGAACTCTGAGTCACTGAAACCACCCACACCCACCTGACTGTTGGACGTATTTTGGCCAAATCACGTGATTTGGTTATCGTTTTATCTCAGCAGTTGTCGACCTAATTAGGGTGAATCACTTAGTCCATAGAGACAGGGAACTCTCTGGCTTCTGAACACATGACCACGACCCTCCAGGTAAGTTCTCTTATCATGGAGGCCCCTCTGGCCGGAACTTTCTGTGGGACACTTCCCTTTTCTCAAGCTGGGTAGTTGCCTGTAGATATGAACCTCTGCTCCCTCAGAATATCTCTCCCAGGCTGGGCACAGTGGCTCATGCCTGTATTCCCAGCACTTTGGGAGGCCAAGGCGGGAGGACTACTTGGGCCCAGGAGCTTGAGACCAGCCTGGGCAACATGGCAAAACCTTGTCTCTACAAGAATTACAAAAATTAGCCGGGCATGGTGGTGCACACCTGTAGTCCCAGTTTCCAGGGAGGCTGAGGTGGGAGGATCTATTGAATTCGGGAGGCGGAGGTTGCAGTGAGTCGAGATTGTGCCACTGCACTCCTGGAAGACAGAGTGAGACCCTGTTTAAAAAAAAAAAAAAAATCTCCCAGCTACACCAAATATCCAAAACAACTCTGGTAAGTGTCTTCGAGGTGAAACAAGAGCTCTTGGGAGAGGGAACATTGTGATTTGCCCTCCCCTGGCTTGAGGAAGGCTGGTGCTGGGTCTTCTTCTGATCCTGGGCACTGCGTGGAACTCAGGGGGAGCCTCTAACCTCACTTCCAGCTTCTGTACTTGGTTCACTCTAACTGGCTTTCAGGTGGACAAGGACCCCCAGAACCACTCACCTGCCCCAGCTGGCCGCCCTGCCTGGCCACACCTCACAGGCCGGGCCCCGTGGGGCAGGGACCCACCTCATGTTCTGACATGCTGACCGAACACTGGATGCCTGTGTCCACTGGGTTCCGCTCCACGAACTGCTCGGCCAGCTCAGGGTTGGGCATGATGTCGATGTTCAGCTCAGCCTGGCGGTCCGAGAAATTGCACTGCTTCCCGAACTCGCTGCGCTTCTTGACGTACACGTACACAATCTCCATGGTGCCAGCTGCTGGGGGGAAGAGGGAGGGTGTGGGGTGAGGGACCCCACCGGCCCCTTTCCCATCTCCACAGGTCCTGCCGGGACAGCTCCAGGTTCTCAATCTGGTTGGGGCAGGAAGCAAGGGGTGCTAGGGAGATCCTAGGAATTTGTCCAGAAGCTGCATCTGCATTTTAAAAAATCCCTAGTGCCGACTATATGCTAAGCATTACCCTATTTAGCTCGTGCAATTGTTCTCTGAGGAAGGCAATAAAAATAATCATTTCGGCCAGGCAAGGTGGCTCACAACTATAATCCCAGAACGTTGGGAGGCCAAGGCAGGTGGATCACCCGAGGTCAGGAGTTCAAGACCAGCCTGGCCAACATGGTGAAACCCCATCTCTACAAAAATACAAAAATTAGCCGGGCATGGTGGCTCACACCTGTAATCCTAGCTACTCAGGAAGCTGAGGTGGGAGAATCACTTGAACCTGGGAGGAGAAGGTTGCAGTGAGCTGAGATTATGCCATTGCACTCCAGCCTGGGTGACAGAGCAAGACTCCATCTCAAAAAAAAAAAAAAAAAAAAAAATTCACCATTTTATTTGAGGGCGTTTGATGCTTAGATGCCCTCAGTGACTTGCCCAGGGTCCTATAGCTAATACATGCTGCAGCTGGCCTGAACCAATTCCAAAACTCTTACCCACCAAATGATACAGTTTTTGTCTTTTGTTTTTAGGTTTTTTTCTTTCTTTCTTTTTTTTTTTAGACAAAGTCTCATTCTGTCACCCAGGCTGGAGGGCAGTGGTGTGCTCACAGCTCACTGCAGCCTCAACCCCTTGGCTCAAGTGATCTCCCACCTCAGCCTCCCAAGTAGCTGGGACCACAGGTGTGCAGCACCATACCTGGCTAAGTTTTGTATTGTTTTGTAGAGATGGGGTCTCGCCATTTTGCCCAGACTGGTCTTGAACTTCTGGGCTCAAGTGATCCATCTGCCTCAGCCTCCCAAAGTGCTGGGATTATAGGTATGAGCCACTGCACCCGGCACAGTACGGTTTTCACTGAATCAGGGTTTACTGACAGGCAGGAGGAAATATTGATGGTGATGACGTTGGACTAAACTCCCTGCCATGCTGGGCATGAAACACACAGGACAGATTTGAGACCCCTGGGCCTCTTCTTGAACCCTTCCTCCCCAACCCAATGGCCCAACTCCCCACCCAATTGTCCAAAAGGCTCATTGGTTGCCAGACTCTGGCCTCCACCACTCTCTGGGCGCCACCCTGGAAATCTCTTCCCTCCAACCAGGACAGAGCTGAGAATCCACCCCAGACAGAGAGAAAGCCAGGGGCTTCCCCAACAGGCGGGACACGGAGGCCTTTGGGAAAGCATCTGACATGTGCTGCTGGCCATGGGGCACAGCAGGGAATTGGGAAGTGGGCTGGGCAGGGCCCTGCCTTCAAGTTCTGGGCCTGCCGTCACCAGCTGCGTGACCTGGGCAGGGCCACTTAGTCTGTCCGAGGCCTGACACACCCACAGGATGCTGAGAAGTGAAATGAAAGTGCTCCAGTGGCATCAGACGTGGGGTTCACAGGCCATGCGAGGAAGGGTTTCTCACTGATGCTGATTAGAAGTTGTAAAAACGCAATGGGCTGGGCCATTCCCACATATTGCCCTTGAACTTTCTGACTCCTCCATGACATCACTAGACCCCACTGGGTCTGAAGGCTTGCTCAGTGAGTTCAATGGCTGGCCCTTGACCTGTGTGCCTGTCACATCACACCATGGCGTTAGCCAGAGATGTCCATCTGCTGGCCACCTGGGCTTTCTGAAATTGTGCCTTTGATAGCAAGTTCCCAGGGGCTCAGATTGTGGGTCCGTGCAAGGCTGCTGGGGTTGCAGAGCCCTAGGACAAAAGATGTGGCTGAGTGGCTGGTGCTGGTGTGGGGAAGATAAACTGAAGGAGAGCTTGCCTTGGTAGATGTACAACCAAAGGCCTTTCAACGCCCAAGAGATTAGGTGAGCAGGCCAGGCATTGTGGCTCATGCCTATAATCCCAGAACTTTGGGCGGCCGAGGCCGGTGGATCACTTGAGGTCAGGAGTTCAAGACCAACCTGGCCAACATGGCAAAAACTTCTCTCTCCTGAAAATACAAAAATTAGCCAGGCATGGTGGCGTGCACCTGTAATCCCAGCTACTCAGGAGGCTGACGTAGGGGAATCGCTTAAGCCCGGGAGGTGGAGGTTGCAGTGAGCCAAGATTATGCCACTGCACTCCAGCCTGGATGACAGAGTGAGACTCCATCTCAAAAAAAAGATTAGGTGAGCAGGTTTGCCTGTGAGCAGGTTTTGCTATTATTTTTAAGTTTTAATTTTTAATTTTTATGGTTACATAGTAGGTGTATATATTTATGGGACACATGAGAGGTTTTGCTATAGGCATGCAATATACAATATACAATCATGGGAAATGGGGTATCCAGCTACACCTGCAAGCATTTATCCTTTGTGTTACAAACAATCCAATTATACTCTTTCAGTTATTTTTAAATGTATAATTAAATTATTTTAACTATAGTCACCTGTTGTGCTATCAAATACTAGATATTAGTAGTCACATTATGGAGAACGGGGTATCCATCCCCTCAAGAATTTGTCCCTTGTTAGTTTTCTTTTTCTTTTTCTTTTTTCTTTTTTGAGATGGAGTCTCGCTCTGTCACCCAGGCTGGAGTGCAGTGGCCGGATCTCAGCTCACTGCAAGCTCCCGGGTTCATGCCATTCTCCTGCCTCAGCCTCCCGAGTAGCTGGGACTACAGGCACCTGCCACCATGCCCCGCTAATTTTTTATATTTTTAGTAGAGATGGGGTTTCACTATGTTAGCCAGGATGGTCTCAATCTCCTGACCTCAGTCTCAATCTCCTGACCTCGTGATCCGCCCGCCTCGGCCTCCCAAAGTGTTGGGATTACAGTCATGAGCCACCACGCCCGGCCTATTAGTTATTTTTAAATGTACAATTAAATTATTATTAACTGTAGTCACCTTTTTGTCCTATCAAATAGTAGGTCTTATTTATTCTTTCTTTTCTTTTCTTTCTTTCTTTTCTTTTCTTTTTTTTTTTTTTTGAGACGGAATCTCATTTTGTTACCCAGGCTGGAGTGCAGTGGTGCGATCTCTGCTCACCGCAACCTCTGCCTCCTGGGTTCAAGTGGTTCTTCTGCTTCAGCCTCCCAAGTAGCTGGGATTACAGGTGTGCGCCACCACACCCGGCCAACAATGTTAACAAAAACAGAAGCTGCAGACTTGGAGAAAATATTTGCAAATTATTTATCTGATAAAGAACTTGCATCCAGAATATGGAAAGACTGACCAGGTTCCCAGCACTATGAACAACAGTTTCCAGCACCACTCCTAAAAGAGTGATCACAATTCTCATTAAAATTTCCTTTTATGAGACAGTGTCTTGCTCTGTCACCCAGGCTGGAGTACAGTGGCATGAACACGGCTTGCTGCAGCCTCCACCTCCCAGGTTCGAGCAATCCTCCCACCTCAGCCTTCTGAGTAACTGGGACCACAGGCAGACACTACCACATTGGACTAATTTTTTTTTTTTTTTTTTGGTAGAGGTGAGGGTCTCGCTACATTGCCCAGGCTTGTCTCAAACTCCTGGGCTCAAGTGATCCTCCTGCCTCAGCCTCGCAAAGTGCTGGGATTACAGGCACGAGCCCATTTTCAAGATGAAGAAACTGAGGCCTGGAGAGATGAAGTATTAATACAGCGTCTAAGGTCACAGTTCTTCAGTTCAGGCAGAACCACCAGGCATGTCTGACTCGAAAGCAGTGATCGTTAGTCCTGACTGCACATTTAGAAACACCTGGAGGGCTTTATGAAATCACAATGCTGAGTTTGAACCCCAGAAAAACTACATCAGAATCTCTCATCAGTATTTTTTTTTTTCTTTTTAATTCTCCAGGCAATTCCATGTGTAGCCAAGTTTGAGGACCACTGATTTAAAGTGAGGGACCTTAATCTCTCAACCAGCGTTTCTCAAACCTGGGATCTTCCTTAAAAATATACAGACTCCCAGGCCTCTCTCTTGTAAATGCTGAACTAGATGCCTGGGGCAGGGTCTAGCATCGTGTTTTTCACAGTCACCCTAGATGAACATGATTACCAGACCTGTGTCTAACCTACCTTCTCCCGCCTCCAGGGCTACAAAGAACCAGACCAGTGGGCCCTGGCCACTGGCCCCTGAGAGGCAGGGCAGGAGCTGTGTGCCCCTAGAAGCATGTGCCAGGGGAAACTTGGACCCTGGAGGAGTGGGGCAGCAGGTGGGGAGAAGGAGGGTAGGAAGGTTAACCCTTTGCATCCATATACATTGTTCCTTGAAGACAGTGCCACCCCCATCCCACTCCTAGCCCCGGAGCAACTCAACCTCAACCACTGTTGCAGAAAGAAAAAAACCACTGTTGCAGAAAGTGGTTTTTGGTTTTTTGTTTGTTTGAGATGGAGTCTTGCTCTGTTGTCCAGACTGAAGTGCAGTGGCCTGATCTAGGCTCACTGCAACCTCCGTCTCCTGGGTTCAAGCGATTCTCCTGCCTCAGCCTCCCATAGCTGGAATTATAGGTGCATGCCACCATTCCCGGCTAATTTTTTTTTTTTTTTTTTTTTTTTTTTTTTTTTTTTTTTTTTTTTTTGAGATGGAGTCTCACTCTGTCGCCCAGGCTGGAGTGCAGTGGCCGGATCTCGGCTCACTGCAAGCTCCGCCTCCCGGGTTCACGCCATTCTCTTGCCTCAGCCTCCCGTGTAGCTGGGACTACAGGCGCCCGCCACCTCGCCTGGCTAGTTTTTTGTATTTTTTAGTAGAGACGGGGTTTCACCGTGTTAGCCAGGATAGTCTCGATCTCCTGACCTCGAGTGGTCCACCCGCCTCGGCCTCACAAAGTGCTGGGATTGCAGGCGTGAGCCACCGCGCCCAGCCTTGTCTTCTTCCCTTTCTTGTAGTTTGGAAATTCTCTTTCCTGGGTGGAAGCAATGGCTTAGAGGGCACAGGGTGGGATGAGAAGCCCAGATTGTATCGGGGGTGCCGCAATGTGTTTATCCCACGTGGACAAAGCTAGGGCCTTGTGAAAAAGCATGGGAATCCCGTGGCATCCTCCCCTTTGCCAACGAAGTGTGAAGCACCTGTGCCTCCCACATGGTGCTGCACGCCTCAGGCAGTTAGGGCTGCCTGTCTCTGTCTTTTCAAAGACAATTGCTGCAAGCCAGCTGGCTCCTAGGGGACACAAGGAGGCTGAAGAGAATGAGGAAACTCCAGGAAGACAGAAATAGCCTCTTTAGTCCAGATCAGACTTTTAACAGCTTTGCTTTCCTTCTTGGTGCTTCCCAAGGCCAAGTCCCGAGCGAGAACAGAAGCATTGTCTTGTGTCTGGAGGCAGACAAAGGAGACATTTAAAGACTGGCCCGGTGACGGGAAGACAACCCATTCAAGGACCCAGAGCAAGCTCTTTCTCATAAGCTAGCAGGGTACGCAGATGAATAGCGGGGTCAGCAGAGGGCGTCTCAGGAGGTCCCCCCCAACCTCTTGTGAGACAAGTGCTAGAGGGTGAGCTTCCCCAAGCAAGGCCTGAGTAGGGGTGTCTGCATGGGGGGACAGAGTGGGGACAGGAGAGTCACTGCCCTCTGGGAGTTTTGTGGGAAGATCCTCCCCCCATGGGAACCTAGAGTCCCAGAGGTGTGCAGGACACCACCGTGAGTCTCAAACACAGGAACACACAGAATCAGGGACGCTGTGGTCCCGACATCAAAGATTCAGGCGTCTCCCGCATCCCCAGGGAGGCAGTCAGATGGGAACCTTCGCTGACTATAAAAACAAAACTTGTCTTGTGCAGTGCGAATGAGCAAAGTAATTCCTGGAGAGAACCTCCGGTGGCTTAAGGGAAAGTGTGTTTTCCAGGCCGGGAGGGAGGCCAAGGGAGCAATGGGGAGGAGGAGTGTCAGCGTGGGAGACTGGGAAGGAGGCAAGCTGGAAGGTCAGCCCTCCGCATTGAACTCCCTAGTGGAATAAGGAGATGAGAACATTTTCCTCTTCTTCCTGGTCCCTGACGCAGCCCCTACTGGGTTCCCGGGACTGGTGGGCCTGCATGGCACCTGGCAGGAGAGGGCTTCCTTCCCTCTTTCTTTGTTGTTGTTGTTTTTGAGACAGTCTTGCTCTGTCACCCAGGCTGGAGTGCAATGGTGTGATCTTGGCTCACTCCAACCTCTGCCTCCCAAGTTCAAGTGATTCTTGTGCCTCAGTCTCCCGAGTAGCTGAGATTACTGGTGCGTGCCATCACACCCGGCTAATTTTTTTGTTTGTTTGTTTGAGACGGAGTCTCACTCTGTTACCCAGGCTGGAGTGCAGTGGCCTGATCTCAGCTCACTGCAACCTCCGCCTCCCAGGTTCAAGCAATTCTCCTGCCTCCACCTGCCACGTAGCTGGGACTATAGGCGTAAGCCACCGCACCTGGCCAGAATTTTTGTATTTTTAGTAGAGATGGTGTTTCACCATGTTGGTCAGGCTGGTCTCAAACTCCTGACCTCAAGTGATCCATCTGCCTGGGCCTCTCAAAGCACTGGGATTACAGGCGTGAAAACCGCACTGGCTTTCCTTCCCTTTCTTATGGCCTTGTGCACTTTCTGGAATTCCAGGGTCCTGAGGGACTCACTGTACCCTCAAAAGAGGCAGACCTCCCTAGAAAGCCCCCATTTGTTTTCTCCCAGGGTAACACTAAGCATGGCTGAGCACCCCAAGGAAGGTGAAGGCTGAGGGCAGGACGAGGTGGCAAGAGGTCCTCAGAATTGGAGAGCGATGGGAGTCAGTGTCTACCCGCCCTCACCACTACCTTGTGGTCTCCTTGATGGAAAGACTGTGGTCTTTTATTCAGTCCAGTCCCCAGGGCCTGGCACACAGAAGGGGCCCAAGACTCCTGTCACCTTCTGCGTTAGTGACTGTGATAACAGCGCCTACCAGGCTTCTCTCTACAGCTCTCTCCCCTGTTCCTTCTCTGCTGACCGTGACAAACAAGCAAAGAGGATTCGAGAGGAAAACACGTAGGGTCTGAAAGCTGGGAGAAGACGCACTTCTGTGGTTCAAGAGAATGTGGTAAACCTTGACCTTGAACAGAAAGGATGAACCGCACACGCTCTGGAGGAACTCACCGACTGACCTCGATCACACGAGAATGCCAGCTCCAAGGTTGAGGAAGAAATGAAAGAAAGCACTTAAAACACCTGCCACCTAGCAGGTGTGCGATACTGTTAATTTACGTCCCTCTATCCTGAGCAGAAAGCTCTCCTCTTAAAGGGCCCATCTTCCCATCACCCTAGTCCAAGGCTGTTTTTTTCCATCCATTCAGCTGTAAATCCTTCAGAGGTCTCCAGTCCATTCCAGGGCACGGACTGTATCAGGACCTGGGCGGGTAGGAGGGTATGAGGCAGGGTGTTCAGAAGCTGCAGGGTCCTGCGACTCGGGGCGGATCCAGGGCAGCGAGGATTAAGGGGACAGAGAGCACTAGGAGCGCTAGTCCTGACAGCCACCATCCGGCAGAGCTATCCAGAAGGAAGCCCCCCAAGAGGAATTTTTGGCCCTCTTGGTGATTATTACCCTAGAAGTCTCTCCCTGTCACTCTCCACTCTAGTCTTTAGCCTCCGACGTCCTCCTGGCGCCCGCCCCTTACCCTGGGTCCGCTCCTCCTGCTTCTGGGTCTCTGGGAAAGCGCCCAATCCACGGTCCCGGCTCCAGTGCTTCTCAAACGGCGGCGTTTACCGGTTGCTTGGCAACCCGGCCTGGCTCCGGACGCGCGGGGCAACGCGGAAGGACCCCGGAGCACGTGACTCCCGTTCTGCCACGTCGGAAGCGCCGCCCGTCCGTCTTCTTTTTGGAGGTCTCCGGAGTTAGGAGAAGAATTAACCAATAAGTTGGTAACATACCAGTAATGATCATGAACATTTGTAGGGGCGTTGCCAAAGCGCTTATCCAAACCTACGTTTGTATGCATTTGCATCGAGCAAGGTACCCAGAAAATGCAAGTAAGAATAGTCAGTGCTTGGGAAGCCCTGGTCCCTGGGTGGTTATGGCGGGCTCTGCTTACGATCTTGGCTGAGTGTGTTGTTATGCCTTCCTTCAGTTTCCGCATCCATTCAGTGGGAAGTATAACCGCCCCCCACCCCCGCCCCCCGCTACCATCCTTCCTGCACTTTATGTAACAAACACACCTTCCTGCACCACCAGTATGGAAACTCCTTGGGAGTAGAAGCTGGGGATTTTTACAGCTTAGCTGGGTGGTTGGCACGAAATGTACTAGGTTCATTGAATGAATGGATGGATGAATGAATGAATGAAACGAGTCATGTTTCTCAGGGAGTTAAGGCAATTGAGATCATGCAAATTAAAATAAGGGAATTTGGGGCTAGAAAAAAATGAATTTGAATCCCCGTTTGGCTACCTACTAATCTCATGACCCCGGACAAATTCCTTTCCTTTTCTAAGACTCAGCTATCCTCATCCGCAAAGTGGCAGGACAGTGGCGGTGCTCATTAGATCATGGGGAGGATTAAGTGAGAGACAACACAGGGGCGTGTCCAGCCCCGTCCAGAGCTACTGGTGCCTGAATGAAGGCAGCTCGGGGAATGGGGTTATCCGGAGTTCAGACGCTGACATTGGAAATTTGGACTGGGACAGAAGAGGAGTGCGTCATCCAAGAAGTGGGATTGGGGTTGGAACTGGGCCTTGAAAAATGGTTATGAGTTGCAGGGAAGAGGAGTGGGGAGGGCGTTCCAGATTGGGGGAGGGCATGGCTTGAGCAAGGAAGGAAGGGGCAGCCGTCATGGAAGAAAGGCATTTTGCGAGGATGGTGGGTGGATCAGTCTGGCTGGGGTCGAGAGTCCCTGCAGGGGAAAAATGAGAGAGGAATTTGCAAAGGTCAGCCGGGGCCAGTCTGTGGGGGGTCCCAAGAGAGGCAGGCTGAGGGGCCCAGACAGCTTTCCATGGGAAGCCCTCAGCGGGTTTGGGATCTGTGAAAGAACAGGCAGGAAGCAAACATTTCTCTCCCACTTCCCAACTTCTCCATAAACGTGCTGTCACCACTACCCACCTGCCTTTAGTGGGGCAGGTACAAGGAAATTCCCAGTGAGACAGCACCTTGTGAGGCCACACTAATGAAAGACAAGTCCCTAAATGACTGCTGCCACCAACCTCTCCTGATCCGTTCTGGCTCCCACCAGTTTCTCGGGACAAAGAACTCTTAGGGGTGGGTGCTGAGGGTCCTGACGGGGGCTGGGTGGAGGAGCTCCTAAAAGCCCCACTGAAATGACTTTGTGTGGTCAGAGGTGAATCGGACCCAAAGTCTCCAAGAGTAGGAAACAATCCACTCCATGATGAGGCAGTGGCTGGCTGGGGTTGCAATCCCAATGCAACCCTTTCCACTCCACCTCCAGCCCTGGGGAGCCGAGGGCTTTCTGAAGACCCATTATTTTGTGGGTGGGAAAATGGGTTAGAAGGGGAAACAGGAAAAGTTGAACGGAAACTGCAGCCACCTTTACCGTAGTATCCAACAATTTAGTATAGGCTCCCCACCCCCACCCTCACCCAGAAGGCTGCAGGCCGCCGACCACAGAGGGCAGCTCTGTTCACTGGCCAAACAGTCACCCCTTGGCAGGCCTGCCTCAGCATGAGGTCATACAATTAGGAGTATTCACAAGAACCTAGTTTGAAAACAATTGCGGTGCCTCTCAGATCTTCACCCAATCACAGTATAATTGGCAACAGAAATTCTTTACTGAGAGCCACCCCTGGCCCTGGACATCCCCAGGCACTGCCACAACCCATTGCACTGCTGTGTCCCCTTTAGTCCCACCAGTCTCTCCTGATCCGTTCTGGCTCCCACCAGTTTCTTGGTGTGTGTGGTGAACTACACATAAAATTTTGTGTGTGTGGTGAACTACGCATACAATTTACCATCTTAACCATTTTTTAGTGTATAGTTCAGTGGTATTAAGTTCATTCACATTGTTTTTGGTCTCGCTGTGTCATCCAGGCTGGGGTACAGTGGTATAATCATGGCTCACTGCAGCCTCGACCTCCAGGACTCAAGAGAGCCTCCCTCCTCAGCCTCCCACGTAGCTGGCAACACAGCTGCACATACCCATGCTCGGCTAATTTTTTTCATTTTTTGTAGCCACAGTGAAGAGGCAGGACTTGATTCTGGAGGCAGAGCTCAGACACCAGACCAGACTGAGGACTAGCTGAAACAGGAAACAGGCAGAAGCAGCTCTCCGTAAGACACATACACCAGTGTGCCCTGTCAGTTTACCATTGCCATGGCAACACTCGGAAGTTATCCGTTCCTTCCATGGCAATGACCCAATGACCTGAAAGTTACCACCCTTTTTCTAGAAATGTCTGCATGATCCACCTCTTAATTTGCATGTAATTAAAAATGGGCATAAATATGACTGCAAAACTGCTTCTGAGCTGCTAGTCTCTGCACACTGCCTACGGGTAGCCCTGCTCTGCAGGAGCAGCCATGAGCTGTAGCACTGTCACCTCAGTCAAGCAGTTTTCCTCTACCACCGACTCACCCTTGAATTATTTCCTGGGCAAAGCCAAGAACCCTCCTGGACCAAGCCTCAATTTGGGCCTTGCCTGCCCTGCGTCATCCCTATGTTGCCCAAGCTGGTCTCCAACTCCTAGGCTCAAGCGATCCTCCTGCCTTGGCCTCCCAAATTGCTGGGATTACAGGTGTGAGCCACTGCACCCAGCCTATGTTTTACCTTTCTTTTCTTTTTTTTTTTTTTTTGAGACACGTTCTCCCTCTGTCACCCAGGCTAGAGTGCAGTGGTGCAATCTCACCTCACTGCAACTTCCGCCCCACCCCAGCTCAAGTGATCCTTCCACCTCAGCCCCCCGAGTAGCTGGGACCACAGGTGTACACCACCATACCTGGCTATTTTTTTGTACTTTTTGTAGAGACAGGGTCTTGCCATGTTGCTCAGGCTGGTCTCAAACTCCTGAGCTCAAGCGATTCACCCACCTTGGCCTCCCAAAGTGCTGGTACTACAGGTGTGAGCCACCACACCCAGCCCTATGCTACCTTCTTGAAGGCAGAGTATCTACATAAATTATTTGGAATCCTGCATGAGAGATTCGTTAGTCACTTTTTTAGACTTAACTTTGCTTGGCTCATAATGTGCAATACAATAACATTTGGTAGAAACCATCTGCTCTTCCCACCAATGCTGAAAACAAGCTGCATGTGGTTTGCTGGAGTGAAGTGCAGGCAGCTCGTTGTGCCGGCTGGCTGCTGTGGCACCCCTTCCCAAAGCGTCTGCCTGCCTCACCAGCTTCCTTCCAGGACTGTGAGTGCCTAGAAAGTGGAGACCTCATTCTATTCATCTTCATAGTCACAGTTCTTGTGGGAGGGCCTGGTTTGTAAAAGCTTCCCAGGATGGGATTCATCACATCAGTGGCAAGCCCACCAAGCCGTCGTGTTGCTAGCAGTTAAGTAACACTAGTTGCACTTTTGCTAACGCAGACCAGATCTCTCTCTGCCGTTCTGCCACCCCAGGGCAAGTCTCCCTTGCATTCTTGTTTTTTGTTTTGTTTTGTTTTGAGACGGAGTTTCGCTCTGTCGCCCAGGCTGGAGTGCAGTGGCATGAACTCGGCTCACTGCAAGCTCCGCCTCCCTGGTTCAAGTGATTGTCCTGCCTCAGCCTCCCGAGTAGCTGGGATTACAGGCATGTGCCACCATGCCTGGCTAATTTTTGTACTTTTAGTAGAGATGGGGTTTCACCATGTTGGCCAGGCTGGTATTGAACTCCTGACCTCAGGTGATCCACCCACCTTGGCCTCCCAAAGTGCTGGATTACAGGTGTGAGCCACCATGCCCAAACTCCCTTGCATTCTTTCTGGAACTGTAGTCCTAGGGTCAGTCCTGCTGAGCCCTCCTCAAGGCCCCTTGCCCTCTCTTTTTCTAAAACTCTGAGCAATATTTGACTAACCAGAGGCAGCTGTACTTGCCAAGGGACATGCTCCACTCATGCAGGTGTGACTTTTCTTGGGAAGTAGGGGGCACCAGAATGAAAAAAAGTCATTCATAATCCATGTCCAAAGAAAGCAAAATAGGAGAGTGGAAGACAGATCAGGAGCCATATCTGAGTGCATTTCTGGGGTCAACTGGAAAAGGAGACTTTGGAAGGATTGAAACTCCTTTTTTTTTTTTTTTTTTTTTTTGAGACAGAGTCTTGCTCTGTCCCCCAGGTTGGAGTGCAGTGGTGCGACCTTGGCTTCCTACAACCTCCATCTCCAAGGTTCAAGCAATTCTCATGCCTCAGCCTCCTACAGAGCTGGAACTACAGATGCCTGCCATCATGCTCAGCTTATTTTTGTATTTTAGTAAAGAAGGGGTTTCACCATGTTGGCCAGGCTGGTCTCAAACTTCTGGCCTCCAGTGATTCACCTGCCTCGGCCTCCCAAAGTGCTGGGATTACAGGTTTGAGCCACCACAGCCGACCCCCCGCCTTTTTTTTTTAATTTTAAATATTTTATTTATTTTTTGAGACAGAGTCTCACTCTGTCCCTCAGGCTGGAGTGCAGTGGTACAATCACTGCAGCCTTGACCGCCTAGCTCAATTGATCCTCCCACCTCAGCCTCCCGAGTAGCCAGGACCACAGGTGCGTGCCACCATGCTCAGCTAATTTTTGTATCTTTAGTAGAGACAGGGTTTCACCATCTTTTCCGGGCTGGTCCCAAATTCCTGGGTTCAAGTGATCCTCCTCTGGCCCCCCAAAATGCTAGGATTATAGGCGTGAGCCACCGCACCTGGCCAGAAGCTCTTTTAAGGCATTTTGGGAAGACCCCACATCCTTGTAAGCCCTGGGGGACTAGCACCTTCTGCTTCTCTGACAAGGCACCTCTATCCTGCCTGAAAAGCCCCCACTGCACAGCACATGTGCTGGGAATGGTGGAGATGGGAATGCTGGAGAGGGATGGGGCAATCGCAGGGGAGGTGGAATCAGATTGCTCTCCTCCCACTCTGGCTGAGACCCGGGAGACTGTGGAGTCAGGGTGTGGGGCTCTGGGTCACCACAGGGCATCCAGAGTTTGAGGGAGTCCTGGAAGAGGCTGTGCCAGGCTGTCAACCACAAACTTCAAACATTTCTCCCTGGTTAGCTTTTCTTTCTCTCCTCCACAGGAGGACGAACCTCTCCCTTGAGAGCCAGGCAAAGGCTAAGACTTCTTTCCCAGTCGCTTGGGCTCTCCAGCCCTTGTTCTACCTGGGGTGGTTTGTTGGTGTGGACCACCCCATGCCCCTCTGTGAGGCCTCCCCTCATCACTTCCTCTGTGCCAGCTCTCTGGTTTCCCTCCTGCTTCTTTGTTCTTTCTCAGCTCTTTCTTCTGCCTGCTCCTTATTATTATTATTTTTTTTGAGATGGCGTCTGGCTCTGTTGCCCAGGCTGGAGTGCAGTGGCGTGATCTTGGCTCACTGCAACCTCAACCTCCCAGGTTCAAGTGATTCTCGTGCCTCAGCCTGCTAAGTAACTGGGACTACAGGCATGTGCCACCACAGCTGGCTAATTTTTGTATTTTTTTTTTGTAGAGATGGGGTTTTGCCATGTTGGCCCAGCTGGTCTCGTCTCAAATTTCACCACGTTGGCCCAGCTGGCCTCAGCCTCCCAAAGTGCTGGGATTATAGGCTCAGCCACCACACCTGGCCTGCTCCTCAATTGTTGGGGTCCCAAACTGGACTCTGCCCAGTCTTTCTGGGCTCCTCCACTCTCTCCTTAGCATTAGTGACTGTATCTATGTGTTGTCTCCCAGATCCAGGCCTCATCAGTCCAGACTTTGAGTTGCCTGCTTGATGTTGCCCTCTGATGTTACAAAACCCTCTCAAACCTATCAGCAATGAGGTCCTCTTCTCCCCATTAGCTCCTCCCCGGTGTTTGATGCGTTACTAGCACCGGTTTGTCTACCTGATCACCTAGGACTTAACAGCTCTTGATGGGTTCCTATGAAACAGGGTGACAGACGTGTGTATGACTACCATGACCATGGGCGCTGACTTGCATTCACCTGTTCAAAGACAAACATGAGTGCTGCTTCGTGCGCATGAGCCTCAGGAAGGCATTTGCATTGTGCTTTCAGAAAGCACCCATCAAATCGACAAATCGTTGGCAGGTGGGAAGAGTTTTTTTCTCTTTTTTTTTTTTTGAGATGGAGTCTTAGTCGCCCAGGTTGGAGTGCAGTGCAGAACACAGACCTTCGTGGTGAGTGTTACAGCTCTTAATTATGGCACGGACCCAAAGAGTGAGCAGCAGCAAGATTTATTGTGCAGAGAGAAAGAACAAAGCTTCCACAGTGTGGAAGGGGATCCGAGTGAGTTGGGTGAGGGGTGACCGGCTTTTATTCCCTTATTTGTCCCCTCCCATGTTCCATTTTTGTCCTATCAGAGTGCCTTTTTTTCAATCCTCCCTGCAATTGGCTACTTTTAGACTTCTGCTTATTAGTGCATTTTACAGAGCACTGATTGGTGCATTTTACAATCCTCTTGCTAGCTACAGAGTGCTGATTGGTGCATTTTTACAGAGCACCGATTGGTGCATTTTACAATCCCCTTGCTAGCTACAGAACACTGATTGGTACGTTTTATAATCCTAGCTACAGAGTGCTGAATGGTGCATTTTACAATCCTCTTGTAAGACAGGAAAGTTCTCCAAGTCCCCACTCGAGCCAGGAAGTCCAGCTGGCTTCACCTCTCACTGCCACCATGCCCAGCTAATTTTTGTATTTTTAGTAGAGATGGGGTTTCACCATGTTGGCCAGGGTGGTGTTGAACTCTTGACTTCAGGCGATCTGCCCGCCTCAGCCTCCCAAAGTGCTGGGGTTACAGGCATGAGCCACCGCGCCCAGCCAGAGTGTTTCTTCTCAATGGGATTCTGGTGCTGACACAGTCTCCGCTCTTCTCTGTACTCCTGCATTGGTGGTTGAAAGTGGAACACATTTTTGTTGTTGTTCTGTCAGACCAGCGGCTTTTGGGTGATGGGTATGTGGGGAAACCATTGGCTTCCAGGGGCATGAGCCTATTGCTTTGGTTCTTTTATTTTTATTTTTTGAGACATGGCCCTTGCTCTGTCACTAGGCTGGAGTGCAGTGGCACGATCACAGCTCACTGTAGACCTGCCAGGGCTCAGGTGATCCTCTCACCTCAGCCTCCCACGTAGCTGGGACCACACACAGGTGCACACCACTACGCCTGGGTAATTTTTGTATTTTTTTTTTTTTTTTTTTGTAGAGACGGGGTCTCACTATGTTGCCCAGGCTGGTCTTGGCTTCCCAAAGTGCTGGGATTATAGATATGAGCCACTGTGCCTGGCCCAAAAGTGGAGCGAAGTTTTAAAGAGTGACAAGAAGATGTCCAAGATAAAGCATGAGGTAGAAAAAGCAATTGCAGAACAATATGTATAGTGTGACTATATTTCTGCACACACAATTAGGACAAAACATGGAGAATGTGAACCAAACTGGTCCTGGTATTTTGCTCTGGGTTGATGGATTATAGGGGATTTTCACTTTCTCACACATTTTTGTAAAGTTTGAAATGTTTGCACCACACACATTCTTTTGTAATCAGGAGAGACGATGACGGGCTGGGTACGGTGGCTCATGCCTGTAATCTGAGCATTTTGGGAGGCTGAGGCAGACAGCTCGCTAGAGTCTAGGAATTCAAGACCCAGCCTGGGCAACATGGTGAAACCGCATCTCTACAAAAAAAAAAAAATACAAAAATTAGCCGGGCATGGTGGTGTGCCTGTAGTCCTGGCTACTGGGGAGGCTGAGATGGGAGTTTGGCTTGAGCCCAGGAAGTGGAGGCTGCAGTAGCCGAGATCGCACCACTGCACTCCAGCCTAGGTGACAGAGCAAGACCCTGTGAAGAAAGAAAAGAAAAGAAAAAAGAAAAAAAGGAGAGAAGAGGAGGGAAAGAAAAGGAAGGAAGGAAGAAAAGCAAGAAAAAAAGAAAGGAAGAAAAACGATGACAATTAAAATAGACAAGCCGAAACAGGAGGCCCAAGATTCCAGGAGTTTAACCAGATATCCAGATGAGACCCTAAATTTGTATGTAAGCAAGTCAGTGTTGATAACTTTCCTTGTCTTACTTGCTAATTTGTAAACTACATGAAGTCAAGGACCCTGATTGCCTTAGATACTTCTGTAGTCCCGGAATTTAGACAACGTGGTGTTGTACTTAGCCAGGGGCCAGCAAACTGGAAACTACTGGAAAATAGAATAAATATTTTAGTTTTTTTGGGCCAAGAGGCAAAATGAAAGATATCACGTAAGTACTTACTTTTTAAATGTTTATTTTTTTTTTAAGACAGGACCCTGCTATGTTGCCCAGGATGGTCTTGAACTCCAGGACTCAAGCAATCCTCCTGCCTCAGCCTCCCAAAGTGTTGGGAATACAGGTGTAAGTCACCATACCTGTCATAGGTACCTATATGACAAGAAAGGAAACCAGTTTCCACAGATTGATTGATTGATTGATTTTGAGACGGAGTCTTGCTCTGTTGCCCAGGCTGGAGTGCAGTGGTGTGGTCTCAGCTCACTGCAACCTCTGCCTCCTGGGTTCAAGCGATTGTCCTGCCTCAGTTTCCCAAATAGCTGGGATTACAGGCACCCATTACCATGCCTGAATAATTTTTAAATTTTTAGTAGAGACAGGGTTTCATCATGTTGGCCAGGCTGGTCTTGAACTCCTGACCTCAACTGATCCATCTGCCTCGGTCTCCCAAAGTGCTGGGATTACAGGTGTGAGCCACAGCACCCGGCCGATTTCCACAGTTTTTTAATTGATGAAAGAAAAATGTTATAATAATTAAGTACAATTTTTTGGTAATAGAGGTCTATTAATGAGAAGAACGGAATCTTTGGGGAGGGAGATAACATTTTGCCTAATTGAGGTTCACAGTTAGTGTTCTCGACCATCAAAATTACTTGCAGGCTGGGCTCAGTGGCTCATGCCTGCAATCTCAGCACTTTGGGAGGCCAAGGCAGGTGGATCACTTGAGGTCAGGAGTTTGACACCAGCCTGGACAACATGGTGAAACCCCGTCTCACTTGAATCACTTGAGCCTAGGAGGTGGAGGTTGCAATGAGCCGAGATCGCACCACCACACTCCAGTCTGGGTGACAGTGAGACCCTGTCTCAAAAAACAAATATATAAATACATAAATAAATAAATAATGGATTAATTGCTTAACACAGGAGCCAATAACTAGAGCCGGTGAGCCCAGCTTGGCCAGCTGCCCTGGAAGGCCTGTGAGTATAAAATAGTTTTTATATTTTCAAATGATTAACAAAAAAATCAGACATTCTCAACTTTTTTTTTTTTTTTCTTTCTCCCAGTCTTTTCTTTTTTTTTTGAGTTATTAAAACACACACACACACACACACAACCAAAAGAACTGATGAGAGGAGGACAAAGCGTCGGGATCAGCTAGAGACTGAGCAGCATGTGCAATAAGGCACAGGTCAGGCCCCTAGCTGGGTCTGTGGAGCAAGGTGGTGGGAAGTCCCGAGGCCTTTGGGCATGTGGGGTCTGCAAAAGGAGATGAGGTCACTTAAAAAAAAAAAAAACATATACTGGCCGGGCGCGGTGGCTCAAGCCTGTAATCCCAGCACTTTGGGAGGCCGAGATGGGCGGATCACGAGGTCAGGAGATCGAGACCATCCTGGCTAACATGGTGAAACCCCGTCTCTACTAAAAAAATACAAAAAACTAGCCGGGCGTGGTGGCGGCGCCTGTAGTCCCAGCTACTCGGGAGGCTGAGGCAGGAGAATGGCATAAACCCAGGAGGCGGAGCTTGCAGTGAGCTGAGATCTGGCCACTGCACTGCAGCCTGGGCGACAGAGCGAGACTCCGTCTCCAAAAAAAAAAAAAAAAAAAAACATATACTGTACACATCTATATGAAATGTCCCATGTTGGGGGAGTAGGACGAGGTCATGGGAGCTGGTCCACTTTCTCCTCAGACCAGCCTCCCTGCAGGCTCACTGGCTTGGCAGCACAGGGACCCCTGCAGCTGGCTGTTGTCTTCTGTAGAGCGAGGGAAGGTAACCGTTTAGTTCCCACCCATGGTGGGCAGAGGTCAGTGGAGGTCAGAGGCATGGAGATGGCCACTGCTTGGCTAGGAAATCCCTGTGCCTGGTGCTGGTGCCTGGCATACAGTCTGCTTTGCTGTCTTCTTTCTACCTTTTTCTTCTTTTTCTTCTGGGATGGTGACTCAGGATCTTTGGCTGAGGCCTTTTCTTGAGACAGAGACTTGCTCTGTCGCCCAGGCTGGAATGTAGTGACACAATCTTGGCTCACTGCAACCTCCGTCTCCCGAGTTCAAGCAATTCTCATGCCTCAGCCTCCCAAGTAGCTGGGATTACAGGCGTGCACCACTACGCCTGGCTGATTTTTGTATTTTTAGTAGAGATGGGGGTTTCATCATGTTGGCCAGGTTGGTCTCGAACTCCTGACCTCAAACAATCCAACTGTCTCAGCCTCCCAAAGTGCTGGGATTACAGGCATGAGCCACTGCGCCCTGCAGTATTTATTTTTAAAGATGGGGGTCTCACTATATTACCCAGGCTGGCCTTGAACTCCTGGGTTCAAGAGATCTTCCCGCCTTTGACCCCCACCTTGGACCCCCAAAGTGCTGAGATTACACGAGCCAGCACGCCTGGTGGCAATCCATTTTTAAATGAATGAAAAGGAGAAGAAAGGAAGGTAAATTTTCCATATGGGTATATCTGTCACCAGACACACCAGGCTTCCTGACTGATCTGCAATGTGCGGAGTTAAGAGACTGTGGAAACACCCCAGCTGCTCCTAAATTTAAGACTGTGCCGCTTTGGAGGGGGAGAAAGCTCGCTGGGAGATGAATTAGCTTTGGAGAAGAAACCACTCTGTTGGCTGCTCCCTGTGGGTAAGTTGTGGGCTCCAAATGACAGGCTGGGACACTCGCCTGTTCCTGGCAAAAGCTCCGCCCGCTGTTCCCGGCAAAAGGGGTCTGGTGGAGTTTGCTGCTGTCTCTCTCCAGGAGGTTAAGCTCCAGTCGTTCCTCCTAAGCTGGCTGTTCTGGGTCTGCAGTCAGGTTGCTGTTCAGAGGATGTTTAGGAGGGTAAAAGTGGGCCTGCCTGCAGGCTGGCAGGCAAAACAAGGGCCCAGGACCCACTTCCCCACCCCACTCCTTTACCTTGTGGGAGAGACTAATGGAGCTGAGATGGGAAAGGCAGATGACACACGTAGTGATCAGACCACACTCCGGCTTGTGCATTCCCAAGGCTTCCTTTCTAGTTCATGCAGGGCCGGCCTACAAGTCAGGTCCCACTCCAGCTCCGAGACAATGGAGGCCCCCAAAACCAATCTCATTTGGGTACTGAGATGCAGTTACCAGCCGAGTGAGGTGGCTCACGCCTGTAATCCCAGCACTTTGGGAGTCCGAGGCAGGCAGATCAGCTGAGGTCGAGTTCGAGATCAGCCTGGCCAATATGGTGAAACCCCGTCTTTACTAAAAATACAACAATGAGCCGGGTGTGGTGGTGCGCACCTGTAATCCCAGCTCCTCAGGAGGCTGAGGCAGGAGAATTGCTTGAACCCCAAAGGTGGAGGTTGCAGTGAGCCGAGATGGCACCACTGCACTTCAGCCTGGGTGACAGAGCGAGACTCCGTCTCAAAAAAAAAAAAAAAAAAAAAAAAAAAAAAAAAAAAAAAAGAACAACAACAACAGAAAACCAGTGACCCTTGGGGGAGTTCTGGAGAAAGATCAGGGCAGAAATAAGTCCTGTCCCTGGTCCTGTAAGAGCAGCTGGAAGCCACGCGAGAGCCCCATGACATTCGTTCAAGCCCCTCTTTCAGTCCTGGCATGGAAATCGCGACTGGAATCTGCTTCTAAGCTTCCCACCACATGACCCTGCTGGAGGGGACCGCTCCATCTTTCAATACCCTCGTTATTCCCTGCAGCTGAGGAAGTCGGAGACGGAACGCACATTTTAGTACAAGTGGTTTATTTCTCTTCCAGGTGAGGCCGCACATATATAAGCAAAGGTTCGCCCGCCTGGTTCCTTCAGGAAGTCCCCGAGGAATCTGTTTAGTTTCCATGCATTAAAAACAACCCTCTAGTTGCCAATAATGAAACTTTAAGAAGCAACACTTTGACGTCGCAGAGTTCCTCTCTGCATGTGACGCGGACATACAAAGTGAGTTTATGGCATACAGTATGCATGGGTTAATGCAGGTGAGACAGGGAGTCCCGGCTGCCCTGTGGCCCCATTCCGTTGTGGAGGCTTCGCTGGGAGCTGAGAACACCCTGCTGTCCGTGTTGTGATGACAGGTGGTTCTTCCAAAACAGAAACACCAAGTCACCCCACGCCCCTGCTTCAGTGTGCGAGGCCGTGGGGCTCTGGTGTTGTGAACTCCAGGTTGGCAGGAGGTTGGAAGCACCAAAGACCCCAACTCTGGTCCCTCAACAGGCAGGACTGGGGGACATTATTCCCTCCTGGCCAATAAGCTCCTGTGGCCTGGCAGGCCAGGGGCCCAGGACACTGGGTGGGGACAGGTGGCAGGGGGAGTGAGGCAAGGCAGAGGCCTATCCTCCCATAAAGACACAGTTGTATCACTTTGCTAAAACCTTTTCTGGCAAACTTACTTGGAGACAACAAGGAGGGGACAGCTGCTGTGGGCATTTGGCGAGTGCCCTAGAACAGGGAACTCTGACTTTCCCTCTTGGCTTTTTTCTCCTCTTAAAGATCCTCCCTCCGTGGGTGAGGTGAACCCAGTGAACCCAGATCCCCATCAAACAGCAGCTTGGGCAGTATGTCTCACTGATCCTTATTTAAGAATCGGCTCCTTCCCCTCTCCTCCAGATCTGTAGAACTGGCCAGTGCCAGCAAAATCTGCAAAAGTAGTGACCTAACCAGGGTGAAGAATGAGCTGCAAATCTATGGTAAAAACTGGATGTGCTAGGAGTTTCAATTCTTTGGATAATCAACATGTTTAAAACACTGGAGAAAAGAAAGACTTAGTCGTTTCAAAGTGTCTGTTCATACCTGAGACCGCGCCTGTCTGCAGCTAACATATCTGCAGCATTGATTCTGGAATAGAGGTGAGGCAATGGAGCTTAGGGAGATAGGCAGAATGTGGCAGGCTTTCACCTCTGTTCCCACCGGGGTCCACCAGGCTGGGATCCCCCAGCCCCGGAGCCACCAGCCCCCCACTGCAGAGCTCTCCTGATGCCTCCCCTCTGTGGCCCAGGAAGAGCATGTTTGGCCCTGGGAACTCTGATTTGGGCTGTTCTGGTGTCATCAAGGGTGTGACCTTCTTAAAGAGCATCTCCTCATCAGCCCTTCTCATGTGACCTGCAGGGAACGGAGGACAAGGTGACTCCGACAGGGGTCGTCTGGGCTCTTGGCCAGGCTGACAAGAGGCAGAGTCATGGTTGTGGGACCAGAGAGAACACACAGCGCCTGACCTGGCCCCCTCCTCACTGCCACTCCCCTCCTGGCGAGGGCGAGGCATAGGGGTGAGCAGGGCCAGGCAGCCGGCTCAGGGATGGTACCTCTGAGGCAGCCAAGCACCTGGGGGCATTTCTGGTGTGGAGAGCAGGGCGGAAGAGAGAGGCTGGCCCACGTGGTGAGTCTTCTGCCCCCCTGGGGCTTTGGTCGGGAATCCCAGCTGCTCCTCTGCCACAGCAGGAGGCCTCTCGGGCTCCAGATGCCTTTGGTTTCTATTAAAGAAACGCAGCTTGTATTTGTACTAATTAAAAACCAAAATGGAAAAAGGAGGCAGGAACCCCCGAAAGTCTGTTAGGCTGGAAACTGATTCCCATAGTGCCTCAGGTGCTCATCCGCCACAGACAGGTAGGTGGCTCTCATGCTGGGAGAATACTGCCGAGAGAGAAGAGAGGGGATGGTCAGAGCTGGCTCAGCACCGACAAAGGTGCCAGGGACTTCTCAGAGTGGAACTGGGTTGGGTGTCTTAGGGAATGAGGGAAACCCGGCCGTGCCGGGCCATCATCTGGCTCTCAGCCTCAGATAAAAAATACACACACAGACCAGCTGTCCTCCAATGTCCACTCCGCCCCAGCACCCATCCTGTCCCCTCACACTGAGGGCAGCATCAGGGTCCACCAACTCAGGGAGGAGCAGTCAGCAGCCAGCAGGCTGGGGGGCAGAGCCCCAGAGACTCAGAGAAGCAGGTTCAAATCCCAGTTGTGCATCTTACCCCCTGACCTTGGCTTAGGTTCTCCAGCCTTTTCTAACCTCAGTTTCCCTACCTGCAAAATGGACATAAGAGCACCTAGCTCTTACATTGAAAGGGTGAAATTATGAGGCCGGGCACGGTGGCTCACGCCTGTAATCCCAGTACTTTGGGAGGCCGAGGCAGGCAGATCACGAGGTCAGGAGATCAAGACCATCCTGGCTAACACGGTGAAACCCTGTCTCCACTAAAAATACAAAAAATTAGCTGGGCATGGTGGCGGGCGCCTGTAGTCCCAGCTACTTGGAAGGCTGAGGCAGGAGAATGGCGTGAACCTGGGAGGCGGAGTTTGCAGTGAGCCAAGATTGCGCCACTGCACTCCAGCCTGGGCTATAGAGTGAGACTCTGTCTCCAAAAAAAAAAGAAAGGGTGAAATGATATGGAGCAGGGAAGAGCCTTAACACAGCTGCTCTCAAACCGGGCTGCTCGCCAGAAACACCTGGGAAGCCTAAAAACATCCTGATGCCCAGGCCACACCCGCTAGTATACAGATATGTATATTTTTGTTGATGCAAAATGCACATAACGGTGGTGACTCATACCTGTAATCCCAGCACTTTAGAAGACAGAGGCAGGAGGATCGTTTGAGCCCAGGAGTTCGAGACCAGCTTGGGCAACATGGCAAAATCCTGTCTCTATCAAAAATACAAAAAATGAGCTGGACACGGTGGCATGCACCTGTAGTCCCAACCACTCAGGAGGCTGAGGCAGGAGGAGAAGGTACTGGAGCCCAGGAGGTGGAGGTTGCAGCAAGCTAAGATCACACCACTGCACTTCATCCCGGGCAACGGAGCGAGACCCTGTCTCTTAAAAAAAAACAACCACCATGCACATAACATAAAACTAAGCATTTTAAAGAGCTATCAGTGTTTTTAGAGCTCTTTAGGCAACTCCAGTGTGCATTCAAGTTGGAGAGCAGTGACCCAGTACAGAGTAGGTGCTCGACAGACCTTAGTTACTCGTCCTTGGCAGTGGAGAGGGCCTTTCACTCTATACCCTGTACACAGGCTACCCGGGGATCTTGTCCACAGGACCTGAGATTCTGTACTTCTAACAAGCTTCCAGAAGCTGCCACTCTCCTGATACAGGGAAGTTTCAGGGGTTCAGGCCATTCACATCAGAGAGAATGAAATGCTTCCACTTGGGCTGGGGTCAGGAAGGAGGCAGCATGAGGCTCTTCGACCCAGTGGGTCTCAACCAGGGATGTTTTTGCCACCCAGGGGCATTAGGCAATGTCTGGAGACATTCTGGTTGTCACAACTGGGTACTGGGGTGCCACTGGCATGTAGCAAGTAGAGGCCAGGGATGCTGCTAGACATCCTACAATGCACAGGAACCATCCACCGAGAATGACCCTGCCCATCAATAGCACTGAGGTTGTAGAAGCCCGCCTCAGAGCAGTGGTTCTCCAAGCACGATTTCCAGGGCAGCAGCATCAGCTTTACCTAGGAATAAGTCAGACACGCACATCTCCGGCCAGGCGCGGTGGCTCACGCCTATAATCCCAGCACTTTGGGAGGCGGAGGCAGGTGGATCACCTGAAGTCAGGAGTTCGAGACCAGCCATGCCAACATGGTGAAACCCTGTCTCTACTAAAAATACAAAAAAATCAGTGGGGGCCTGTAATCTCAGCTACTCGGGAGGTTGAGGCAGGAGAACCGCTTGATCTTGGGGGGAGGTTGCAGTGAGTTGAGATCATGCCACTGCACTCCAGCCTGGGCAACAAGAGCGAAACTCAGTCTCAAAAAAGCAAAAAAAGGCACATCTCCAGGCTCTAACTCAGATTTTCTGAATCAGAAACAGGGTGGGTCCCTCAGGCGATTCTGATGCATATGCAAGTATGAGACCCTCCTTCTTTTTTATTTTCTTTGAGACAGAAACTCACTCTGTCACCCAGGCTGGAGTGCTGTGTTGCACTCTTGGCTCACTACAACCTCTGCTTCCTGGGTTCAAGTGATTCTCCTGCCTCAGCCTCCCGAGTAGGTGGGATTACAGGCACCCATCACCACGCCCAGCTAATTTTGTATTTTTAGTAGAGATGGGGTTTCACCACGTTGACCAGGCTGGTCTCGAGCTCCTGGCCTCAAGTGATCCACCTGCCTTGACCTCCCAAAGTGCTGGGATTACAGGCATGAGCCACTGTGCTGGCCAAGACCCTCCTTCTTAAAGCAGTATTTCCCAACTTGAATGATAATAAGTTCGCTAAACTTAGAATCTCCCAGGCTCTTTCCCCAAGATATTCTGTTTCTATAAATCTGAAGAGAAGTCTGAATGTCAGTATTTTTAACTGCCCTGGGTCAGTTTTGTTCACTCAATTTTAATTGCCCTGTGTCATTTTTGTTCATCAAGTCCAGGAAACAGTGCCTAAAAGGATAGATTATTCCTTGAAGGCAGAGCTGGGCAAAGAAACATTTCCAGCAAGGGACAGGCTGTATATCCTGATCACCAGGGGTGACATCACCCACCCAGTGAGATCCCCGGACTGTCCCAGAGAGGGCGCTCAGCAGAAGGAGGAGTTTATCCACTTCTCGAACTTGCTCAATCCTAAGGAGTGTTTAGAGCAGGCACCCCGGGGAGGGTGGGGCGCAGCCAGCTGTGCTCTCTTTACTGGGGCAGACACCCATATCCTCCATGCTGTGGGGTTCCTTGGTCTGCAGCATCATTAGATGTCTCTCTAGGTCCCTTACCAGGCATGGAGGTGGAAGGGTCTTCCCAGGGCAGGCTGAGCTAGGTGGGACTGCACAGTCAACTTGGTCAAAGCAATAAGTGTTTCTGGGCAGGTCTTAAATCTAGGGAGGAAGGGTTTTCTGTCCTTGAGCCTTGCAAATAAGGTCAGTTGCTGATTATCTCTGCTAACGGCAGGACGAGTGGCCTGGATCTTTCAAACAGAAGGTAATCCGAAAATCATTTTTATTTGGCATCACAATGCATAGAGTAATTCTTTTTTCACAGCAGATTCCCCCTAATTACGTTGTGCTTAGATTAATATTAAAGCCAATCTGCATTCCTGGGGCCATAGCAGCTGGTAGTTGGAAAAAGGAACCCGGGAGGCTTCTGATTAGTAAGAGAAGCTAGGCTGGGATTTAAAAGGTGCTGACTTCTAGGCGGGGCATGGTGGCTCATGCCTGTAACCCCAGCACTTTGGGAGGCCGAGGCAGGTGGATCATTTGAGGCCAGGAGTTTGAGACTAGCCTGGTCAGCATGGCGAAATCCCATCTCTACTAAAAATGCAAAGATTAGCCGGGCGTGGTGGCACATGCCTGCAGTCCCAGGTACTTGGGAGGCTGAGGCATGAGAATTGCTTGAACCCAGGAGGTGGAGGATGCAATGAGCTGAGATTGCGCCACTGTACTCCAGCCTAGGTGACAGAGTGATACTCTGTATAAAAAAAATAAGAATAAATAATAAATGGTGCTGACTTTGAATACAGGTTCAACCAGCCCACTTCCGAGGACTCCAGGAAGAACAACAACCTGAGGCTGGGGCTTGTGTTGGTAAAGCTGCGGGGACAGCAGGTGAGGTGCTCCAGGCAAAAGCACCAAGGTGGTGGCAGAGGAGTGAATGACAGGGGGATTGGTTTCAGCAGGCTTGCTAGTGAGTTGAGGCCAGGGACGCTGCTAAACATCCCACATGCAGAGGACAGGCCCCAAAACCTATGGACATTTGGGGCTGCACCAGGCTTTGTGGTGGGGGCTCCACCCACTAATGTCAATAGCATCCAGTCTCCTTCCCCAGCCTCCAAGTGTGGTAATGAAAATGCCTCCAGACATTGCCAAATGTCCTTGGGGGGAAAACTGCCCCTGAGTGAGCCCCTGCTCTACACTGTGGCTCAAATGCCAACTATTAAATAGAACTTTCTGGAATTCCCTAGAGCAGCAGCAAAGACAGCTGCTTCTTTCTGGTCCCAAAGTACCTTGTAGCACTTTCTACAGGCAGCCTTCTTGTGTGCCCCTTCTATAGACTGGAACTTCCTGAAGACAGGGACTGGGTCCCACTTGCTCTTTTCTTGGGTCTGATGGTATGATTTTCACCAAGCGCCATGACTAGGAAGCTGACTCCCTGGGTGCCTGTGCGTGCACTTCCTGGGTCCTCAGGGCCCAGGTCTATCATGCTGGTCCCAGGTACTCGGGCTCCAGTGCTTCTGCTTTCCTGTTGGATGTTCCCTTCCAAACTACCTGGGTGGGGGCAGTGAAATGCCTCGCCCGGCCAAATGATGGGAGACGCCTGGCTCCAGAACCCTTCTGCCCACCCCGTGGCAGACTTCTGGCCTTTGATTCCCCTTGTCCTTTCTTTTTTTTTTTTTTTTTTTTTTTTTGAGACAGAGTCTCACTCTGTCACCCAGGCTGGAGTGCAGTGGCCGGATCTCAGCTCACTGCAAGCTCCGCCTCCCGGGTTTACGCCATTCTCCTGCCTCAGCCTCCCAAGTAGCTGGGACTACAGGCGCCCGCCACCTTGCCCGGCTATTTTTTCATATTTTTTTTATTAGAGACGGGGTTTCACCGTGTTAGCCAGGATGGTCTCGATCTCCTGACCTCGTGATCCACCCGTCTCAGCCTCCCAAAGTGCTGGGATTACAGGCTTGAGCCACCGCGCCCGGCTCCCTTGTCCTTTCTTATAAATGCCACAGCTCTGGCCGGGTGCAGTGGCTCACGCCTGTAATCCCAGCACTTTGGGAGGCCAAGGAGGGTGAATCACCTGAGGTCAGGAGTTCGAGACCAGCCTGGTGAAACCCTGTCTCTGCTAAAAATACAAAAATTAGCCAGGTGTGGTGGTGCATGCCTGTATATCCCAGCTAGTAGGGAGGCTGAGGCAAGAGAATCACTTGAACCCGGGAGGTGTTGTAGTGAGCTGAGATCACACCACTGCACTCCACCCTGGGCAGAAGAGTAAGACTCCGTCTCATAAAAAGTAAAAAAATAAAATTAAATTAATAAATGCCACAGCTCTGTGGAGGTGGGGTGGAAGAAAAGCACAAATAATAGCTCCTTGTCCTACGGCACTCACTGGATGCTTCACACGTACGCTCTGATAACAATCAATTTCCCCAATGCACACACCACTGAGAAGGAACGTGCTAGTATTCCCATACCCATTCTATAGATGGGGAAACTGAGGCACAGAGCAGCAAAGTGCTTGTCCAAAGTCACAGAGGCCACAAGCGACAAGCTGGGATGTGAACCCAGGCATTTGGCACTGGGGTCTGTGTCCCTGAACTTCGGTGGTCACTTCCCTGTCTGTTTGCAGCTCTTTGTCTCAGCCAGTATTTCTGAGTCCTTTGGATACTTCTCTGGGATGAGACAGCACGGTCTTTGCTTCTCAACCTCCCACCCTGAGCTACTCCCCTGAGGCTGCATCTCAGGTACCCTAGCTGGAGGTGGTGGGGTGGACAAGAGGCACAGACCCCACTCGAGCACAGTCCTAGGGACATGCGGAGCTGAGACGGATTGAGGAAGGCTGTGTTCGGGTTCAGCCCTCCCAGACCCGCCACCACAGCCCACCCACCCTCCAGCCCAAGAAAGACCAAGGATTAAGGTAAACAGAAATCTACAAAGAAAAACACTTCCTTAATTTTCTCTGGTGCACAAAGGGAATGAGGCCCCCTCTCTTCTTGCATTATTTCCTTTAGAAAACGTATCATTGTAAATAATTTCTGTCTTTTGAGATGTCTGCAAACCTTCTTAAAGGCTGAATATGGCCCTTGCCAGTGTTACAATCCAGGGATGGTTTCTCACGGTCTGGGAGCCATCTCTTGGAAGTACAAACATCAGGAAGACAGCACCTCATCTCCTTCTCAGTGACGGTTCACTTAGGGGCCTTAGGGGCCTGGCTCCAAGTTGTAACTATCTGATTGTTACGGAAATAGGAGTTTTATTTTTCCTCTGGATAAAGGCAATTAGTTGGCCGGTTGTGGTGGCTCATGCCTGTAATCCCAGCACTTTGAGACGTCGAGGCGGGCGGATCACCTGAGGTCAGAAGTTCAAGACCAGCCTGGCCAACATGGTGAAACCCCATCTCTACTAAAAATACAAAAATTAGCCAGGCGTTGCGGCGCGCACCTGTAATCCCACCTACTTGGGAGGCTGAGGCAGGATAATTGCTTGAAACCTGGGTTGCAGCAAGTCAATATTGTGCTACTGCACTCCAGCCTTGGCAACAGAGTGAGATTCCATCTCAAAATAAATAAATAAAATAAATAAATAAAGGCAATTACTTAACCAGGACAGCCACCCCAAACAGCAAGTGGATTAAGGTGGACTACTGTGACAAACAGTGCCGTCAAGTCCTCTTGCTGGATGACAGGTATGCAGTGGGCTGTGTCTTATTCCTGCCTGGTTAGGGGAAGGAGTGAGATTTCTTGCGTCTTTGCAATCTCCGTAGCGGACTGCCTGGGATACCCGCGACGGTCTGGTTTAGAGCGTATTCAATTACACAACTGTTTCATTCTTTTCTGCCTTTGTGGACAGGATTCACTGGGTTGGCGGGAGGTTTTGTCTTTACATATTACCCCAACACGGAAGGGGCAGAGCCCCAATTACCGTAGGCGGAGGGGAGGCTCTCCCGATGAGCGGCACGTTCTCGTAGCGTGGGTTCCTACCAAAGAGCATGGCTTGGTTCCTGCGGGGATGAGAGGAGAGCTCAGGAGGGGGTGGTGTGGGAGTGGAGGTATGTGCGGATTTCTACAGGAGGGTCCCATGGGTGAGCACATGGGAGGCAGGGGATGGACCCGAACCACAGCTAGAGTGGAGGAGGTGCGGTGGGCAGATATGGAGAAGAGCACCTTGGGAAGCCTGGGGACAAGTGGCTGATGGGCAACGAAGGCTGAGAGCAGCATGGCCTGGAGAAATGCAGCTTCTCGGGCCTGGGACCTGTCCCATCAGCTTGTGGCAGAGGCTGCTGACATCAGTGGGTTCTTCCCCCAGCACATGTGGGTGTGAGGGGTGACCAGATGCTCCCGGGGGGCCTTCCCTCCAGGCACCCTGTGGCTATAGTGGGGACCACGGGTGGCCTTGGATGCCTTCCTCCCCCCACCTGGTTCCATAGACCCCACCCAACACGCTGTCCAGGCAGTGCTACCCAGCCTGGGTGTGTGAGCAGGCCGTACATGTACTCGGAGACAGGCGCGTTGGAGATGGTCTGAGCAGGGGGCTGCAGGCTGGTCTGACTGCCCAGGCCACTGCTGTAGCTGCAGAAGCTGTGAAGCTGCCCCCTCGGGGGATTGTGGGCCGCCATGCGCCAGGCTTGGGGGTTAAAGGGGTCATCATCATCAATGTCGTCGTAGTCTCTGTTTCTAGAACAATGGGTAGAAGATGGCCAGCTGTGAAGGGTGAAGGAGGCTCCGAGGCAGCCAGGTCCTGTCCTGCTTCCCTGCCTTTCCTGTCAGGACTCTGGCCGTGTGTGTCTCCTTGAGACTCCTTTAAAACACGGTCCCTGGCCTGCCTCCTGCAGATCACTCTGACCCATTCCCAGCTTCACGGCCGGCTCTTCCAGGCTCCCCACCATGCTGACCGTGCGCATGTGGGTCCTCCCTACCCTGTGTCCTCTTGCCTAATCTGCTCATGAGGTGCCTATACGCCTTCTGTCCCTTCCCATCTCCTCAAGAGGACTGCAGGCTCCCTGAAAACAGTGACCCCATGTATCCTTCTTGGTATTCCCGGGGCACCCCTCCCAGCACCGGGAACTCTCCTTATTCCAGATCGCAAAGTCCTGGTGAGAAGAGAGGAGAAGGGAGGCCAGGCTGTGGCCTGAGGGCTGTCACCACCCTGGGCCCCAGCTCCTGCTCTGGGCCCCACCGAACTCCTTTGAAGGGTCTGTCTGAACTCTTGGGGAAGCTTCTGTAGAAGCCAGCCAGCCTGTTGGGCTGAATGTCCAGGCCCTCTGCTGCCCTCCTCAGTCCTGAGTTATCAGCTAAATCGTAGAGCAGAGGCCCCTGTCTGCTGCTCTCCCAGGAGTCCCCCAGGCCGTGGGAGGCTCCCCTCCTTACTAGGCAGCCCACCTGGTAGTGAAGTGCTTCCAGGCCCTTGGCCCCGCACAGATCATGGTGGAGAAGGCGAGGGCGGCCAGGAAGGAGAAGAGGCCAAGGTACAGCAAGCCCTGGAGGCCGTCATAGCAGGTGCCAGCAAGGGCGTCCAAATAGTCCTGGAGGAAGAGGAGGGACATGCAGCTAGTGAAGGAGCAGGGGCAAAGCCTGGGGGCCAGGCTCTCCTCTGGAAGCCCCTCTCCCCTGAGACTGGACCCGGGGTCTCCTGGCTGCTCCCCATCCTGAGCACCTTGTAGCACCATTAAGGATCCACGCTCTGGGCCGGGCGCGGTGGCTCAAGCCTGTAATCCCAGCACTTTGGGAGGCCGAGACGGGCGGATCACGAGGTCAAGAGATCGAGACCATCCTGGTTAACACGGTGAAACCCCGTCTCTACTAAAAAATACAAAAAACTAGCCGGGCAAGGTGGCGGGCACCTGTAGTCCCAGCTACTCGGGAGGCTGAGGCCGGAGAATGGCGTGAACCCGGGAGGCGGAGCTTGCAGTGAGCTGAGATCGGGCCACTGCACTCCAGCCTGGGCGACAGAGCTACACTCCGCCTCAAAAAAAAAAAAAAAAAAAAAAAAAAGGATCCACGCTCTGGAGCCTAACACAATGGGGCTTCTTGGGTTCATTCTGCAAACATTTGCTGAGCACCTACTGTACGCTAGGCACGAAGAAGCTGGCTCCGAACAGGGCAGATGAGGTCGCAGGGTGGGGAACCAGAGACGGTGGCCCTGAAGCTGAGGCCAGGATAGCAAGAAGCAGCACACTTTGAGAAGAGGGGGCCAAGGGGACAGGCTTGGCCTGTTCAGGAAAGAGAGAGAACACAGGCCAGCAGGAGATGGGGTTGGAGGGGCCAGGTCATGCTGGGCCTTGCAGCGCAGGAGAGGCTTGACTTCTATAAGGGGTCAGAAAGACATCGGAGCGTGTGGGAATGGAAGGGATGTGATCCAATCTAGTTTGCAAAAGGACTGCTCTGGCAGAATGTGTGAAAGCTCATGGGTGGTGAGGGGGCAAGAGAAAGTGGGAGGAGGCCACTGTCTGCTGGAGGAGCAGGACTGGGTCATGGTGGAAGCCGTGGAGAGAAAGAGAAATGGACGGATTCAGGGTACAGCTGAGAGGAGAGCTGCCAAGACTTGCTGGGGATCAGTGTAGAAGGGGAAGGAGAGAGGAGACAGGCGTGACTGCCATGTTCTTAGCTCTGACGTCAGACGACCAGGATCAAAACCCAAGCCCCTGATGTGCCAAGTCAGGACTCTTCAGTAGGCCACTTTACACACACACACACCACACACACACACCACACGCACCCCCCACATACACACACACACGCACACATGCACACACACACGCACACATGCGCACACACACCACACACATGCACACACCACACCCCCCCACATTCATACAGGCACATGCACACACACGTGCACCACACACACGTGCATACCACACATGTGCACACACACGCACATACCACACACACATTTGTGCACACACAACCGCAGACACATACCACACACATGCACACAGACATACACATCACACAAGTGCACACACATGCACGTGCGCACACAGATATAGCTATATCGATGCATCTATCCGTACACACACGTGCGTGCACACACACACACACGTGCATGCACACACACATGCGCGCACACACATAGGTATATCTATGCGTCTATCCATACACACACGCGCGTGCACACACACACGCATGTGCGCACACACATAGATATATCGGTGCGTCTATCCATACACACACACACACGCACACACAGACACACACACGCACTTGCGCACACACATAGCTATATCTATGCATCTATCCATACACACACGCACACACACACACGTGCGCACACACATCTATGCGTCTATCCATACACACACACGTGTGCAAAAACACACGTGCACACACACATAGCTATATCTATGCATCTATCCATATACACACACACGCATGCCAATTTCCTAGGAAATAACATGTGTCTCACAATATAACTGTGAGAACTGGATGACATACTGGATATAAAATGCACAGAACAGGGCCAAGCATGGAGCTGACAGCTATGATGATGACAAAGACCGTCTGCACTAAATCCACCTGGGTTGTGAAAGCTGTCGCCATACACTGGCTCACTGCTTGGGGGTGGGAGGTGCTCATGTGCTCGCCATGTGTTCCCTGCATCATTGTGTCAGTCTGATATTCCAAGTTCCTGGAAGGAAGACTCTAGCAGTGGGATTGGGACATCCATTTGCAACCCAGGGAGATAGATGTGTTGACCAAATGGCCAGGAGTCTGGACAACGGGGAATAGCCTCCCTCGTATTGGTCAGGGTCTCCCAGTGGCCCAGAGCCAACCGGATACAACCCTCCCATCCCTGACCCTTGGTCCCTTGTACTGAGTCTCCCTGTCTCAGCCCTTGGAGAAAGGCCAGGCACCCCCTCCCTTCCCACTGTCTGGCTTCAGCTCCATTCCTGGGCCTGAAGGGGGCCCAGGCCACCACTCTCCTCAGCCTCTACCGGCTTTTCTCTGGAAGGTGTGGCCTGCTGGATGCCCTCACACTCTCCATGTGCCCCCAGGGCCCCTGTGCACCTTGTGGAGCCCTCGGCAGTCCACCATGGCGGTGAGTTGGTGAAGGCTGGACTCCGAGGAGTTCAGCAGGAGCTGGATTGCAAGCAGGTCTTCCTGAAGCAGGAAGAGAGACAGAGACACCGAGGGGCTGTGGAGGAGAGCTGGTGGAGAAAACCACCACAGCAGCTGTGCTCAGGGGCCTCTGGAGCCAAGGGTGGGAGCCAGGTCACGGGGGTGGGAGCGCAGAGAGCCAGCAGCAAGCTGTGCACAGCCTGGCCCTGGGGCTGGGGTAGGGGAAAGGGCTGTCAGGGTTCATCTGGGGCTCCCCTCTTCCTGCACAGCTGCCTTACCTCTGCGGTGGAGAAGAGGGGCACGGCAAACTGCAGCAGCCCCGCGACCTGGATCTGCATGGTGGTGAGCGCGCGCTGGAAGGTGGTCAGGGTCTGGGCCAGGAGAGACACAGCCCCACCGTGAGGTTCCATCTCCCAGGAGCCCCACAGCGGCCAAGGGGCCTATGCTCCTGCCCCTCCCACCTGGCTGCAGCTGCACAGGCCTTCCACTTGCAGGAAGTCTCCCCCTGCTCCTCTGGCTTCTTGAAAGCTACACAGTCTTCTCCCTGCTTGCAGCTCAGATGTGGTCTTTGGACCAGCAGCCCTGGCCTCACCTGGGAGCTTGTGAGACGTACAGAATCTCGGCCCCACCCCAGAGCTGCTGCACAGCATCTACATGGAACCAGCTCCCCACTGAGCTGCACACACATTAACTACCAATCTAGAACCCATGACCAAAAGCAAGCTCCCCCCACCGCCCCCACAGAAGCAGCTAAGGAGAGGACCACGGTGAGGCAAGGAAGGTCCTGCCACCTCCGCCATCCTGGTCAGCAGTGGGGCTTAGGGTCAAGGGGGAGTGGCTGTGGGCAGGGTGCGGGCAGGCCTCGGGGGGCCGTACCTGCTGGAAGGGGCTGCTTCCACTCTGGCTGCAGTACAGGTAGTAGCGAGTCACCTCTGCAGGGCAACAGCGTGGCGTTAGGCAGCTCACAAATGACCAGATGAGATCCCTATCATCCTTGGTGGCCAAGCCAGACCTCCCTCCCCGTCCCTGAGCTCCCAAGGGAGGCAGTTTCTAGGAAATGGCCTAGAGCAAGAGCTGGACTTGAAGTTCAGGGTTGAGGAGGGGTTGGATGGCTGCAGGGCTGAAAGAGGTAAGCAGGGGCACACAGTCTGGCCACCCATGCATCCACAGCAGCGGCCTAAGAGTGCGTTACCTGTGCTGATCTGGCCCTCTGTGATGTTCAGGATGAAGGTGTCAGGAGCCACACAGAAGTCACTGGTGGCCTGAGTGAGGGAGAGAGGGACGGGGTGGAGGAAAGTCAGACACCAGGACATCGGGGTCCTGGGAGGAGCCAGGAGCCCATCACCCCAGCCCCTTCAGCTCCCTCCCAGGTGGCAAAGGACAGAGTCTGGAGCCAGCCTCCTGGGTTCAAACCTGGCTCTGCCCCTTCCTAGCACTGTTACCTTGGACAAGTTACTTATTCTTCCTGTGCCCCGGTTGCCTCATCTATGACATGGAGATGATAATGCTATTCACCCACTGCATGTAAAGTGCTCAGAAAAGTGACTGGGGTGGAGAGCATGCTGTTACTCTTATTCCCAAATGCCTCTTCTGGGACAGACCCTTGGGGGCCACCATCCTGGGCCCTAGGGCAGCTGCAGGCTGTGTGTGGGAGTTCATTACACCATGGCCTCATCTGCTCATGTCTGTTTTACATTTTGTCTTGCTGTGATCAAGTCCTATAGGGATGGGTGGACAATCTATGAAGGCTCCCCCGAACTTTTTCTAAAGAACGAGGTTGGTGCTGAAGCATCTGTGTGCCTTGGGGGCAGGTCCTCACTTGCCAAGACACGGGGTGGGAAGGGCATGGAGCTGAGAGGCGGCTGCCACTTACGAGCTGGAGGGCCTGGCCCCACAGCACGGCCTGGCTAGGTGATTGCTAAGGCCCATGCAGCAGGGTGGGAGCAGACACAGGCCCCAGGAGAGGCGTCAGCAAGTACATGGCCTCTAAGCCAGGCGCACCCCAGATCTGGCCTGAGGTGCTCTGGGGACTGGAAAAACGGGGGGCCTCTGCCTTCTAGAGTAGCCAGGAAGAGCTCAAGTCCTCTGGCCTGTTCCTAGGGGCGTCCCCCTCCTCTGGCGCATGCTCCCTGGGCAGGGGACCCCTCTGAGTGCCCTGCTTTGCCGGTGGCCCTGTCCTCCTTCAGGAACCACTGCCTCAGGGGTCACAATAGAGCATCACTCACTAACTTGTTAAGTTGATAGACATTTATGGAGTACTTCCTCGGTGCCGTGCAGGGTTCTAGCAACTACAGGTTAGTGCATCACAGCACTTATGGTCTAGGAAATGTGTGTATAGCGAGGGTGGGGAATAACATGCCCCTCTAGATACAGAGCTTCCTGAGAGCCCCATGTGCGCGCGCACACACACACACACACACACGCACGCAGGCATGCACTTAAGACCCTGGGAGAAATGCTTTATACACAAACCACTAGCATTCATAATACATCAACCTGGCCTATTATTACCTATCAGAGCTGTGGCGCCAGCAGGCCTGGTGGTGTGCCCCCGCCCCCTGGCTGGAGTGGCAGAGAGTGCAGCCAGGCCCAAGTGGAGGATGGGGAAGCCTTGGGAAAATAAAGAGCGAGGCCACCATCTCAGTTTGGGTCACCCCTGAGAAGTTTGGGAACCAAGAAAGGAGAGGGACAGAGGCCCCAGTCCAAGGCTCCACAGTGACGTGGTCCTCCTGCCTCCCTCCTCCCCCTCCCAGGCCAGGCCTGCTCTTCACACCCCCTGGCCACCCTGGAGCCTCCATCTCCTGGGATAGGTGCATAGGATGGTTTGGGGTGTGGGACTCAGCGAGGAGTCAACTCTCCTATTAATGAAGACAAACACCTGTGTGCATGTGCATGTACGTGTGTGATGCATATGCACTTGTGTGTATATGTGTTGATATGGTTTGGCTGTGTCCCTACCCAAATCTCATCTTGAATCCCCATGTGTTATGGGAGGGACTAGGTGGGAAGTAACTGAGTCATGGGGGCAAGTCTTTCTCACGCTCTTCTTGTGATAATGAGTAAGTCTCACAAGACCTGATTTTTTTTTTTTTTTTTTTTTTTGAGACAGAGTCGCGCTCTGTTGCCCAGGCTGGAGTGCAGTGGCATGATCTCAGCTCGCTGCAACCTCCGCCTCCTGGGTTCAAGCAATCCTCCTGCCTCAGTCTCCCGAGTAGCTGAGATTATAGGCATGCACCACTATGCCTGGCTAATTTTGTATTTTTACTAGAGATGGGGTTCTGGCATGTTGGTCAGGCTGGTTGTGAACTCCCAACCTCAGGTGATCCACCCGCCTCAGCCTCCCAAAGTGCTGGGATTACAGGTGTGAGCCACCGCACCTGGCACATCTGATGGTTTTAAAAATGGGAGTTTCCCTGCATAAGGCCTCTTTGCCCGCTGCTATCCATGTAGGACGTGACTTGCTCCTCCTTGCCTTCCACCATGATTATGAGGCTTCCCCAGCCATGTGGAACTGTGAGTCCAATTAAACCTCTTTCTTTTGTAAATTGCCCGGTCTTGGGTATGTCTTTATCAGCAGCGTGAAAATGGACTAATACACGTGTGCATTACTCATGCCATGGTGATGGGGATGGCAGAAGAGGGGACAGGAAGGAGGGCACTGAGCACAGTTGGGGCAGGTGGGAGAGGCTGCCTATTAACCAGCCCAGGCGATGGCTAAGTCTGCAGGCAGCTCCTAAGAATGGAGGTGTGGGCCTCAATGGGCGCCCCATGACCCTAGCATGATGATGATGAATGCACAGGAAGCCAGTGGTGGCCACTGTTTATTGGACATGTTCTGTGTGCCTCCCAGGATTAACCCACTCATCTTTCCCTAGCAACAGCCCTTTCAGGTAAGTCCTGTTATTCTCCGTGTTCACCTAGGAGGAAACTGAGGCACAGAGAACTTCAGGAACCTTCCTGGGTTTCCACTGCTGGGAAGGGTTGAAGGGGGGATGTGAGCCCAGACAGAGTGGCTGCAGAGGCCACACTCCCACTCTCTGACTCAGGGGCAGGCCTGGCTGCCCCTTGGCTGGAGGAATTCCCTGGAGCACTCTGTCCCCGGGCTCGGTGGCCAAAGCACTTGTGACAGCCCTTGCCTCCCTCCCTCACAGCTGAACCCACTTCCTCCCCCTTCCTTCTTCCAGGGCTTCCCAGCCTCTCTGCCTGCTCCAGTCCCTCACCCTAGACACCTCCTGACTCGCAGTGCTGACCACAAGGGGTAGCCCCAGGGCCTGGAAGCTCAGAGCTCGGCTGCTCAAGTCCTGCCGGCCCTCCTCTCCCGCCTCACCCGGAGCAGATCTCCAGGGCAGCCCTCTGTCCTCATGGAGTCCTTTCTAGGGACATAGAGGGGTGGGGTGGGGGGCGGAGAGGGGAGGGTTTGTCAGTCCTCTGGCCCCATGGCTGTCAAAACAGGCCTCAGAGAGCAGGGTGGCATTGGGAGGCCACACAAAAGCTCTCCACAATAACCCCGGGACAGCCGGCCACCCTCCCCGCCCTCCTGGCTCCTCCTCACCCGGCTTCCTATTAAAATGCAGCAGCATCTCCAGCCCGTCAAAAGCCCATTCAGCTCCACCGCCTGCTCCCCCTCTCACACACAAGGGCCTGACTAGAGGAATTAGGGAAATGGCCTTTCTCCCCAGCTCCCTGCATTCCAGGGCGCCCAGCTGGGAGATTAAATGGCCTCTGGTTTTTGTGAACACTGAAGCCTGGTGAGAGGGAGGAGCCCCCACTGGGAGGGGTGGCCACCACAGGGCAGCTCACAGCAGCAAGCTGGAAGCCACTGCTGCCTCCAGAAGGCAGAGGCTGCCCAGAAAGCGGGATGGGGCCCTGGAGGAGCTCGCCGTGCGCTCCCTGTGGCTTCCCTGTGCGTGCCCCTGGCCCCAGAGGAGAGGCTGCAGGCCAGGCAGCAGTGTCCCAACTCCTGCATGCTTTCAAACGTGACTTGGGCCTTTTCTCTGCCAGTCATTGGTCCGTGGTCACTGCACCGAGGTGGCGGGGAGCAAAGACAGGACATGCCCTCTCTTCTCCCTTCTGCATAAGCCTCTGCCTGAGGTGCTAAGTCAGGCAGTGCCAGAGTCCCTGAGGGCACTGTGTCCACACCCAGAGCTAGTGGCCAACCCCCAAGTCACTGGACAAGGTGTGAGTGTATTTAGGGAGCTTCTGGTACAAGCCACTCCCATCTTATCCCTATCAAGCCCCAGGTCACTAGGGCAGAACAGATGCATGTCCCAGGGTTAGTCTGCGGCCTCTGAATCGGGGAGGGGTTCCTTGAATGCCCCTGGCAAACTGTGTTCTCTTCTATCACATGCACGTGCATGAACACACACACACACAAACATACACATACAAACACACACGCAAACACACAAACACAAATATACACACACAAACACACACATGCACACTAACACACACACAAACACACACACACACTGCACCTCCACTCTATCACAGTTATCTGCCTACAAGTCTTGCTTCCAAAGGCTGGAACTTTGTCAACAGCAACCATCACGTCCTCTTGGCTTCCGCATCCCCAGGCGTCTTGTACCATCGAGTGCCACCCAGCAAACAATGTCAGCTGAGTGAATGAACAGCCTCATGCACACAGCTTAGCGCCAGTGTTAGGTCCATTAAAGATCATGTGGACCTGCATAGGAAACCCCCACCTTTTTCTTTTTTAAACCATTTTGAGGCATCACATCCAGAAACATACAGCACGTGTGCTTCAGACCGCGGGAGTCGTGGGACATTGGGACGGAAGGCAAGTCAGACACCACATTCTACATTCCCAGGGCCTGGGGAGCTGGCAAAGCAGCAGCTTCTGATACGGGAGGGATTCCCTGGTCTGAGGCTCGGACCCCTACTCATTCTCAGGAGACCCGGTCAGTTCTTCACACCTAGAGAGAAGCCCCTGGTCACCCAGGTACGCCTAAGCCTAAGCATGTGTAAGCCTAAGCACGCCTGGGCGGCCGGGGGCTTCTCTCTGGGTCTGAAGCATGAGTGTCTTATCCTGGCTCTGACCCTGGGCAGGCCCCTTCCTTTCTCTGGGCCTGTTTCCCCATCTGTAACGAGAGGGGCCGGTTCAGATGACACAAGTCCCTTTGGTTCTGAGATTCTGGGATTCTAGGTTAGGAGCTGGGACCGGAAGCTGGCCCTGCTTGGAGACACACTGGAGTATCCTGGCAGACCACCCACCACCCACCCCGTCCCCCAACTCACCACTGCCGCAGCGGCATCAGCGGCCAGGGATGCCCAGCTGAGAAGCAGGCTCAGTGCCCCGCAGCACAGCATCCTAGGAGAGAGGCAGGCGACAAGGTTGGCAGGCGGGGTCCCCTTCCTCTCAGCCATCACCCCGCCCACCCTGCCCCCCAGACCCTTGCAGTGGATCCAAAGGCAGCCTCAGTCCCTGCCCTGACGTGGGCCCTGCTCACTACTAGGAAAGAGCCACGGAGCCCAGGTCCTTGGGGCTAAAGAGACCCAGGCGTGAGAGCACAGGCTAAGGGGGCAGCGTTGGCTAAGATGGCCGGAGGCTTTCATGCATGGGCCCACGTTTCTTAGCCGCTCAACAGAGTCAGGCCCAGAGAAGGAGGAAAGCCCAGTGCTTGCTCGTTGGGTGACCAGATGGTGAGTTGGTGGCTGCTGTCTGTCTCCTCTGCTGAGTGCTGAGGACGGGGCAGAAGGTGGCCTCAGGCAGCCTGGCTGTTTCCCCACACTCCGGAGCTGGCCAGGCCCTCGTCTCTCTGATGATGGCATCCTGCCCAGCTCTTTGTCCCAGGTCCACGGGTAGGGATACTCACGAGGCCAGGAGACACTTGGAGCGCTTGGCCAGTCCCAGGCAGGCCATGAGGCAGATGACCAGGTCCAGGATAAAGAGCAGGAGGTAGGAGAGCCACCTGGGTAGACGGGCAGGGATGGTCAGGAGCAACAGGGTGGACCTCCCGACCTGCTGGCCACCTGGGAGGCCTGCGCAGCCGCCCCAGGACCCACCAGACCCTTTACTATGACACACTGCCCAGAGCCAGCGAGCACCCAGCATGCGTGGGCTGAAGGCTCAGGAGCTGCACCCCCACTGCTGCCTGGACAAAGCTGTCACTTCCCACCCCCTGCCTTCACCTCCAGGCTGGGTGTCAAAACCAGCACTGTGCACTAGAACTTTCCCCAGTGGAGGAACTGTTCTAAATCCCTGCTGTGCAGCCTCCTTTGCCACTACCCACAGGTGGCTACCGAGAACTTGAAACATGGCTTGTGCAACTGAAGAAATACATTTTAAACTTTACTTAATTTTAATTAATTAAAATAGCCACACACGGCTGGGGCTACCACCCTGGACAGCACAGCTCTGACGTGTCTTTCTGCAGCCTCCCAGCAGGCATCTCCTAGGACCCTGCTTCCCTTTGCTTCTAGAACTCTCAGACAGCATCAGACCAGCCAAGGCCTGATAAACTTTACAGCTACAGATCTAACACAGCCCCTAACATGCCTCTCTGATGAACACCCAGTCTGGCCCCCCAAGGCCTCCCATCTTGCCCCCTCGCTGGATGGGATCCATAACTTAAGACTTTTAGGTTCAGGCCAGGCGCAGTGGCTCAGCCTGTAACCCCAGCACTTTGGGAGGCCAAGATGGGTGGATCACTTGAGGCCAGGAGTTCAAGACCAGCCTGGCCAACATGGTGAAACCCCATCTCTACAAAATATACAAAAATTAACCAGGCGTGGTGGCGGGCGCCTGTGGCCCCAGCTACTCGGGAGGCTGCAGCAGGAGAATCACTTGAAACCAGGAGGCAGAGGTTGCAGTGAGCCGAGATCACGCCATTGCATTCCAGCCTGGGCAACAGAGTGAGACTCCATCTCAAAAATAACAACAACAAAAGACTTTAGGTTCATTTTTAAACAACATTTGTGCCAGGGACTGAGCTTGGCACCAGGGATACCCAGGTGAGTGGGCTCGTTTCTCACCATCAGAGAGCTCAGTGTGGAACCCGGGAGTACGGGTCAGGGTACCGACAGCCCTGCAGACCTCTGGGCTCCTCCAAGCCCTTCATTCCTCTGGCCTTTTTGCCCCCAAGGCTGGGCTGATGGGGAAAGGCAGTTACACCCCAGCTGGGAGAGCTTGGTAAGCTACTTCACCCCTTGGGACCTTGGTTTCCGCATCTGTAAAAGGAGCTGGAACCTCTCATCTCGCAGGGCCAGAGTAAGGATTAAGTACTTGCTAAATATAAAGGTTGACGGGGCAAGGCAGTCCGGGACTTCAAAGGCCCTGCTCTCCTGCTTCTCCAGAGAACAGGCTGAAGAATCAAAGTACCTTAAGCCCAAGGGCACCGAGAAGACCCCAAGTGCCCTTGTTCCTTTTGCTTCCACACAGGTCCCTAAGGTGGTCCTCACAAGGCCAGTGGTCTCCCCTGGCAGCCATGCCCCTTGCCCTGTGCTGGGCACCAGCAGGAGAGTGGACAGAGGACGGAGGGTGCAGAGATAGGGGCTTCCCAGTCCCCAAAGAGGGAAGTATTTGGATCATTATTTCTCTTGCTGCAAAAGCCAAGCAAAGTCGCTGACTTCTCCTCTCCAGCAATGGTTTTCTGCTTCACTGACATCATAAAGGGGAAGACGGAGTTTGGAGCATGGGCAGGGAGTGCCCTGGAGCTGGCGGAAAGTGGCAAAGAGGCTCTAAGGGAGAGAGGGGAGGGAGCAAGCTGGAGGCCCCAGCAGCCACGGGAGGTTCTTTCTGACTCCCCAAATCGAGGCTTACTGCCAAGAGAAGGGGACTAATCAAAGTCCTTGTTTCTGCACAGAGCAGGGGGCAATGCACACTAGGTCTCTGGGAGTCCCAGGAATGGAGCTGGGGGCTTTGCGGAGTGGGCAGAGCCTGCTGCCACCAAGAAGCCAGTTTCCTTAGACTCAGCTCAGAGCTGGAAGGAACGTCGCAAACCATCTAGTGTTTGGATCACATTCTTATTTTCACACACGCACATGCACACGCGCACACACACACGTATTATAAAGACTGGGTCTCTCTGTGTTGTCCAGGCTGGTCTCCAACTCCTGGACTCAAGAGATCCTCCTGCCTCAGCCTCCCAAAGTGCTGGGATCATAGGTGTGAGCTGGATCCCATTCTACAGATTGGAAGCCAAGGCCCCATGGTGGGGAGAGCCTGGCCCAGGAATTTCACGTTGTCTCCACCAAGCTTCCTGCAAGGGACACAGCCAGCCACAGGGCACCTCTCCAAATACCCAGTTCACGTTTCAAACTTAAAGATTTCTTCTCACCTCTCGCCTCCGCTCTGTGAGCAGCAGGAAATCCAGTGAGGGGTGCTTCTAACCCACTCTTTGTGGCTGTGATTCAGTGTATTTTCCCCACCTCCACGCCTCATGTTGTCAGGGGTTCCTGGAAACATCTCCTCTAGGCGGATGTGTTTTCCCAGAGGAGCCAGGCGAGGACTGGGGGATGTATTCCTAACCCAGAACTCAGCTCTGCCTGCCAGAGCCACTCCCACCCTGGCTCCCTCCCACTTCAACCGTAGCCTCTCAAAGAGAGGAGCCCCTCGGCTTTTTATCTCCTCCCATACTTCGCCAGGCCTTGTATAAAAATGCTAGGAAATATTTGCTTCGCTGCATAGTCATGCTCAAGGACTATCCCAAAAGCAAAGACGGGGGCCCTTCAGGGGAGGGCTTGTGTTCCAGAGCAGCTCAGGTAAGAGGAAGAGACACAGATGGAAGCAAAGACATCATTGATGTTTAGGAGCCACAGGTGCCAACCTTGGACTAGACCTCTGCTTTTTTTTTTTTTTTCTTTTGAGACAGAGTCTCACTCTATTGCCCTGGCTGGAGGGCAGTGGCACAATCTTGGCTCACAGCAGCCTCCACTTCCTGGGTTCAAGCGATTCTCCTGCCTCAGCCTCCCAAGTAGCTGGGACTACAGGCATGCGCCACCACGTCCAGCTAATTTTTGTATTTTTAGTAGAGATGAGGTTTCTCCATGTTGTCCAGGCTGGTCTCGAATTACTGGCCTCAGGTGATCTGCCTGCCTTGGCCTCGCAAAGTGCTGGGATTACAGCATGAGCCACCGTGCCCAGCCAAACCTCTTCTGCCTCAACCTGAATGAGGAGTAGGGAGTGGGGGATGGGCTCACAGGGGGTCCTGTCAATCACCTATGCCGAAATAGCTGATGTGCAGTTGGCACCATCCTTCCACTATTTTAATAAAATTGCCTTAACAATAAGCCCCCTTTGATATGTAAATTCTGACTTAATTCCATCCGTGTCATTATCAAAATGCCCACATGAGGCTCTTAAACATACACAGTCCTCTGCTAGGTGCGCTCAGAGAAGAGTGAGGTCAAAATGGATACCTTTGTACCCCTGCCCCTGCCTGACATAAGATTTCGAAGGCTCAGGCAATGAATGGCCCATGCATCAGGAGATTCATCAGATACCCCTGTTTTTGGGCCACAGGAGCAGGAGGTCACAGACAGTCCTTAGAGCTGCCAGTTTCCTTCTGTCCCCTGGGAGGGGGGCACTCTGCTGGGGAGCAGGACCAAGGTCCCTTCAATCCAGAGAATCCAGGACATGGCGGAGACGCAGGGGCTGGACGGGCTGGGGAGGTAAGGTGTGGGGAGGACCCCCAGAGCTGGGGACTTCATGAGCTCCTTCTGCTGAGGGATCTGCCACCTCCTATTTTTGGGAAGGGGAGAGGCCCCGGGACTCAGTCCAGCAGTGACCTCCTGGCATGGGGCTTTATGACACAAGGGAACACAAATCCAGAAAACAGGAGTAAGTTATGCAACCCTGAGCTAAAGGCTCTGAATTTCCTCAATGGCTTGAAGAGGAGCCAACACATGGAGGGAGCCGGGAGGGATCCAAAGAACTGATACTCGCTCCTCATGACTCATTCTTCCACTCCCCGCGTGCCTCCAGGCTAGGCCTGGGGCCCTGGGAGCACAAGCCCAGGCCACCATTCAGCTGGGAGCCCTCCAAAGGCTGGGGCTGCTGCCTCCTTCCTGCGCTCTCCCCAGAGCAACCTTCGCTGGACCCTGCACCTGGAGAGAGGCAGCAGGTCCCTGCTCTGCCGACTGTGTCCAGTGCCTCTGCCTGGGCCGGGGTTTGGCGAATGGGGAGGCAGGGGAGATGTAGACAAAGCCCCAGAGGTCAGATGACACGGCCATGAGTTTGTACACCTAAGTGAGGGTGGTGCCCCTCAGCCCCCATCACTCATAAGTGAGGCTGGTCTGGGCACGGTGGCTCACGCCTGTAATCCCAGCACTTTGGGAGGCCGAGGCGGGCGGATCACTTGAGGCCAGGAGCTCGAGAGACCAGCTCCTGGCCAACATGGTGAAACTCTGTCTCTACTAAAAATACAAAAATTAGTCTGGCGTGGTGGCACACACCTGTAGTCCCAGCTACTTGGGAGGGAGGCTGAGGCAAGAGAATCGCTTGAACCCGGGAGGTAGAGGTTGTAGTGAGCTGAGATTGCGCCACTTCGCTCCAGCCTGGGTGACAGAGCAAGACTCTGTCTAAAAAAAAAAAAAAGACTTTCCGGTGGCCGTTCTCCACCTGGAGCTCAACATGCAGGTTTGGATGACTGAAGCGGATGTAGCCCCTGCTGCCCCTCCCTCTGCCTCCCACCGGCCCCTCACCTGTAGTACTCTATGTAGCCAGTCTGGTCGGATAGCTTGGTCAGCTCCATGGTGACTTCCCTCCACGTGGGCAGTCCTGAGAGCTGAACAACAACGCTGCCCGCCATCTGCTGTATGAACTTCAGGGTCTGCATATAATCGCCCCGGGCAGCAAAGATCTCACTAAGCTGGGCCAGGTGCTGCTCTAGGTCCACCTTCATTTTCTGGGTAGTTCCGGAAACCTAGGGAGGAGCAGGGGGCAAAAGCCAGGGAGGTAAAGCTTCTGATTCTCATCCCGGAAGAGGTCTTTGCAGGTAGCAGAAGGTGGCCTGGCCAGGTGCGATAATTACGCTCACGCCTGTCATCCCAGCACTTTGGGAGGCTGAGGCAGGCGGATTGCTTGAACCCAGGAGTATGAGGCCAGCCTGGGCAACATAGTGAGACCCTGTTTCTACAAAAAAATACATAAAAATTAGCCAGGTGTGATGGCATGTACCTGTAGTCCTAGCTACTTGGGAGGCTGAGGCAGGACAATCGCTCGGACCTGGGAGGCAGAGTCTGCAATGAGCCAAGATTGCACCATTGTACTCCAGCTTGGGCAACAAGATTGAGACTCTGTCTCAAAAAAAAAAAAAGGTGACCTGGCCTGCTCAGGCATGAATGAACACACCATGCTGCCCCAGTCCTGAAGATCTCGAGCCTGTGCCCCTGGAGGAAGGACTGAAGACAGAGGCTGCCACTACCCACCCAGCCCTCATGTTCCTCAAACCGGGGGCAGTCCCTGAACTGGCCTTAACCAGGATGTGGGCTCCAAGAGACAGAATACTGGTGCCAGAGGAGCACACCACTGTGTGCTGGAGGCTGCGGCCAGGTCTAGCCTCTGGCACTGGGAGTGCGGGCACATCCCTGCACTCTGGAGTCTCTGTCGCTGTCTACTAAGCAGGCTATCCTGTATGCTCACCACGTGGCCCCTGCTGTAAAGGGCTGGAATAAACGTATGCATTCATTACTATACCTCACTGTATTTAGAGAGAGACACCCACATGGAGAAACCAACAAAATAATCCATTATTCTTTGAAGATTCTCTTAAAACTTTCAACACTTAGGCTTGCGAATTCTCTTTTAGAGAAACAGACTCTATGTTGCTACCTTGACCTTGTATCCCCACAACAGGATTGCTAACTGTTCTATCAGAGAAAGGCTTTGTTGTGGCGCTAGCAGCAGCACACCGCGTCCTGAACGCTGAGTGAAGGCAGGACAATGGGACTTTGCAAAAACAAAAACAGCTGCGATCCCGTCTCTGACGAGCCTGGACATGAGGCAGGAGGAGGAAACCGGCGCCTTCTCCCTGTATTCACATCCTCCCCTGGACGTGTGTCCCGCTGGGTGGGCAGACAGGCTCCTGTCCCTTGGCTGAGTCCTAAGGGCCTGGGGTTGAGTGGACCCTAAAGGAAACATCTGCCAATGCAAAGACAGAAATAGAAAGTTGATGGCTGGCCATCCAGTTGAAAACATTATTTATTTATTTTTAAAGGTGCTGCTCCTTGCAGAGCAGGGCTACCCTATAGGCAGCATTCCAGAGTAGCCTGTCCATCCATTTCTTCCTTTCTTTCTTTTGTTCCTTCCTTCCTTTCTTTGCTTGTTTTTTGAGATGGAGTATCGCTCTGTCTCACCCAGGCTGGAGTGCAGTGGTGCGATCTCGGCTCACTGCAACCTCCGCCTCCTGGGTTCAAGCGATTCTCCTGCGTCAGCCTCCCTCCCAAGTAGCTAGGACTACAGGCGTGCACCACCATGCGCGGCTAACTTTTGTATTTTTAGTGGAGACAGAGTTTCACCATGTTGGCCAGGCTGGTCTCTTGAGCTCCTGGCCTCAAGTGATCCACCCACCTCAGCCTCCCAAAGTGCTGGGATTACAGGCATGAGCTACCACGCCCAGCCGTGTCCCTCTATTTCTAATGGTCCAAGTGGTCTACCCTGACTGGCTTTTGAAGAGCACAGGCAGGGCTCGTACTGGTTAGCGGGGCTTTCCCACAGCCCAGACCCAGGGTGCCTGCAGAGCCCTGGGGTGCAGCTCGGCAGCCTGAAGCACACCCTTGCTGGCAGCGAGGGGAGAAAGGGTTTTGTTGTTCTGAAACTGTCACGCTAAACCAAGAAGCACAACGGGCCGGGACGGGGGCAGTGTGCACTAATCCACATTCGGCAGCCTTCAGCTCCCACGGGTCTGGGAGATAAAAACACAGAAGAAGAGGCAGAAACTTCCCACAGTGAGATCAGCGAGGCTGATGAGATTCCACTCTTGGAGGCAAACGGTGTTCTCTGTGTTATTGGGACTTCACGTCAGCTGTGTGGCCTTTTACATCTGCGCTACGCTGGGAGTTCCTGGTTCCAGAAAAGAGAATGGCTCTCTTTGTTTCATTTTGTTTTATTTTTTCAGTGTCAGCGGCTTGTTCCGTTTTCTGGCTTATGCTTGGTTCTTATGAGCTGGTTAAGGACTAAGAGATACCAGTGTACAGAGACACTCTACCCTGTACAGATTCAACAGCCCGTAGCACAGGGGAAAAAGACCTCATACCACGTAAAAGTACATTCAGTAACTAAATGTCATGCTAGTACACTTGGCTGTTCAATTTAATAAGATAAATGTACAACCACTTTGGAACCACTGATAACAAATGGCACTATTGTCAAAGAATAGTGCCATTCTGAACAAACCCAGTAATAGGTGACATTTCTATATTTCTATATTATATCAAACAAACTTCAGAGCAAAGAGCTGTTAAAAATTATCTGTAAACTTTTTCTGTAAGGCTACTTGTTTTCTCCTTCACAGTTCTACATTTTTAACTTCTCCATTTCTTAAACTCCTCCTCGGGGGGACGGAGGAAGAAGGCAATATTTGTATTTGTCATGCCTTCTCTTTTTTCCTGATATTTTCCCACAGGAAACAACACTAAAAAATTGTTTTTTTTTGAGATAGGGTCTCGCTATGCTGCCCAGGCTGTTCTTGAACTCCTAGGCTCAAAAGATCCTAAAATTTTAAAAAATAAGAATGACAGCAGTGACCGAGTTATAACTCCCCACCACTTCTCCATACCATCCCCAATTCCTTAAAGGTTCGGGACATAGCACTCCCCCAGGCACAGGTGGGATGACCCAGAGATGGAATCAGGCTCTCTCTCATGGGAAGCTCTGGAAACAGGAGGGACAGGCCAGCTTTCCAGGCTGGGCAGAGTTAGGGACGAGCTACAGGTGGCGGAGACCATGGTCTAGAGGAAAGAGCAGTTCTCAAGTGTGGTCCCAGGACCAGGGGCATAAGATGCACCCCCTGGGAACTCACTCACAAACGCAAAAGCACTCAGCCCTGCCCCAGGCCCACTGAATCAGAACCTCCGGGCGTGGGGCCCTGCAATCAGTGTTTACCAACCCTTCCAGGTGATTCTGATGCAAGCTCAAGTATGAAAACCTCTGGGAGGGAGGACTCTCCCGCACTCAGTGAGCTTATCAGGAAAGGTGGATGGGCCAGGTCAGTGGAGGTAAGGGGCTAAGACCAGAAGGTCAGTGGAGGTAAGGGGCTAAGACCAGAAGGTCAGTGGAGGTAAGGGGCTAAGACCAGAAGGCCTGGGTTCTGGCTTCTGCTCTGAAACATACATATTTTCAATCTCAGGCCAGCAATGCAACCTCCCTGTGCCTCAGTTTCTTCACCTGAGGGCTGCCCATCAGCCTGCTGCGGGCTCACATGAGGGAGCCTGGAGGGGCCATGCTGGCTACCAGGTACAGGAAGTTTTGTATCCTGAAATGACTCCTCTCTACTCCCCCAGACTGGGGTGTGCAGCCCTCCCAGGACCGCCTGATCCCTAGACCACCGCCCCTACCCACCAAGGCACAGGTGTCCCTCTAGTTGGACACGCATAGGTGTGGGGCTTCCAGTCTAGGAAAGGAGGACTTGGAGCGGGGCCCACCCCACTCTGTGGGTGCATCCCTAGAGGGCCTCTTGTTGGCCACTCAGCTGCATGATCTGGGCTCTGGCAAGGCCCAGGTTCAGGTCCTGCCTGACTTGCCTACGAGTCCCCCACCTGCCTCTGCCGCCCACAGCGTCCCGGATCCCAGCCTCCCGCTGACCCCAAGGTGATTACAGTAATTACTCTAATAGCACTCAGAATCACAGTCATACAGTTGAGCGTACTTGATAGTCTACTGGCACTTTCACTGTCATTATTTCACTAATGTCATTTACCTGATATCTGGACTTCCCCCTTGGATCTGGGAAGTCTTTTAGATCTGCTGCCTCCCCTGGAGCCCCGAGGACTAGTGTGCTGGGTGTCTACCCTGAGGACCAAACCAGCCTCACAGGTCCTAGCAAGGACCCAGGTGCCGCCTTTCCACCTGGAGGCAGCAGCTACATCTGGGCCCTAGGGGTTCATGCCAGAGGGGGAGGTGGCCACCCGCAGGCTGAAGGCAGCTATGGGCTGGCTGGACCAGTGTGAAGCCCTGGGACTCCTGGCCTCACTTCTCGGTAACAATGGCGAGGATGAGGGGCTGATCTCCAGAGATACAGAACCTGTCCCTTTGGGGACACGGGGGATTTCAGAGAGTGGGGCTTGCTGTGAAATGCCCAAACCTGGCCCCGGAGCACCATCAGGCTGTGGCGTGGAAGACCTCAGCATGGGGCTCGTTCTCAGCTCCCCTCCCTGGCGGCTCTCATCCTGCGGGACAGGGACTTCTAGAACTTGACATTTTCCCATAACGGAGTTGGGGAGTTTCTCTAAACCCGTGAAGGTCATGGCCCTGGGGCCTTCCTGGGCAGGGCAGGGCAGGGGATTTTGCGCTCAGGGCCAGGTTCCTCCTCCAGCGATCCTAGTGCTGGTGGGTGAAGAGGAGGCAGGCAGCAGGATGGCAGGGAGGGGCAGAGAGAGCCTAGAGGGCAGTGACCATGGGACCCTTCCCCGACAGGGCCTGGGGCAAGGGTGGGTGCCCAGAGGAGAGTTCTCCCCAGCCAGGCCAGGTGACACCTCTGCCTCCCAGGCCGGAGCTGGCTGTCACTCAGTTCCTCCATCCCAGCCGCCCCAGCTCACCACGCAAGGCTGTTCCAGACTAGCATGTACACACCGGGAATCAGCGCTCAGCTACGGGGACGGGTTCCAGTGGACACGGGTGGCCGAATGAACTCTGCAAAGGACCAGGGCCCCTGGTCTGGTAGCCACCCTCAGCCCCTTTCTGGAGACCAGGGCCTCCTCCCACAATTGACTTGGGCACGGAGGAGCAGCACGGCTGTCTCTTTAAGGTGACACCCCCGACCCCCCTTGTTGACTGAGGGATTAAAGCCTTAGAGGAGCTTAAGGGAGCAGGAGGGGGGCAAATGGGGTCCAATCCTCTTCTGGAGGATGCTGGGGCAGTGGCCAAATTCTCCTGTTGGGGCTGGATTTTGTGGCAGAGGCTGTTCGGGTAAGCAGCTGAAAAGGCCTGGTGCTTAGAGTGAGAATGACGTGTGTGGGGGCCAAGGTCAAAATGTGGGAAAACTCCAATTCCAGGCAGCTGGGGTAGAAAAGGCAGAGGCAGTTTTCAGGGAACCAAGTCCTCAGATGTCCACCCTCATCGTGCTCCTCCCTGGGCCATGTCTCCGGCAGAGGGGTGGCAGCCCCCGCAAAAGGCTCGTGTGTATCAAGCAGCCTCTGCCACAAAATCCAGCCCTGGCTTGGCAGAGTAGCCTTCCCCTGCTCCTAAGAGGCTGACACCTCCTCTGGCCAGGCCAGCGCATCCTTCACTGTGAGTCCCCACCTGGAGTCACCGCCTGGAAGCCAGAGTCCCAAAGAGCTGGGGCAGGTCTCCAGCACCCACGCCATGGGGCTCTTCAATTGTGTGTGTGTGTGTGTGTTTTTTTTTTTTTTAATTTTTGAGATGGAGTCTCATTCTGGTGCCCAGGCTGGAGTGTGATGGTGTGATCTTGGCTCACTGCAACCTCCACCTCCCAGGTTCAAGTGATCCTCCTGCCTCAGCCTCCCGGGTAGCTGGAGCCACATCAACACTGGCTAATTTTTGTATTTTTGGTACAGACAGGGTTTTGCCATGTTGCCCAGGCTGGTCTCAAACTCCTGAGCTCCATATGCCTTGGCCTCCCTCAAAGTGCTGGGATGACAGGAGTGAGCCACCACGCTGAGCCCCCAGTTGTTTCTGAAGACAGTTTTTTCCTCTTGGCATCTCCTGGAGCCCGCAATACTCGATATGCAGCACTTAAAATGAACACCAAAAATGCAGTGGGGCTGATTTTCTACATTCAAGGTCTCCTCTGACACATCAGAAAGTGCTGAGCTTGCTGGAAAATGAGGTTTGATCCCACAGCTGCCTCCTTTGGTCCTCACCCCCATTCCTGCCACCCCTCCGGGCTTGGGGCGCACAGCTGCCCATTTGCCTCAGCAGAGGCAACTGCAGCACAGGCAGGGGTCAGCCCTCGGGCACCACACCCCCTCCGTGTGCAGCTGAGCCAGCTGGGATCTGACGGGGGCCCTTACTCTGACCATACTGACCTTGTGGGCTGTGCCTGTACCCGGCCAGCTGCCCGGGAGCCTTACCAGAGCATCGATCCCAGAGAAGGTGTGGTTGGCGTCTTCCAAGGAGTACATCAGCTGGTACACCCCATCATTGGTCTCGCTGTTTCCATAGAAACCAACGCCCACTGCAGCACTACAAGCAAGATCCCAAACAGAGGTTAGAGGTGATACGCAGAGGCGAATGTTTGTTTATATTAAAAAATAAGCTTAGGGCTGGGTGCAGTGGCTCATGCCTGTAATCCCAGCGACTCAGGAGGTTGAGGCATAGAATTGCTTGAACCCAGGAGATGGAGGTTGCAGTGAGCCAAGATCGCGCCACTGCACTCCCTCCTGGGTGACAGAGCTAGACTCTGTCTCCAAACAAAACAAAACAAAACAAAACAAAAAAAACCTTGTTTTTAGAGCAGTTTTAGGTTCACAGCAAAATTAAGTGGAAAGTAGAGAGTTCCCATATCTCTGCTGCCCCACACATGCACAGCCTCCTACTCTACTCGAAAATCCTGTGGCAGAGTGGCACAACCGTTACAAGCGATAAGCCCAGATGGACACACTGTCGTCACCCAGAGCCCACAGCTTCCACTAGGGTTCCTTCTCAGCGTTGCACATGCTATAGGTTTGGACATATGGATAAAGACATGCGTTGGCTGGGTGCAGTGACTCGCGCCTGTGATCCCAACACTTGGGGAGGCTGAGGCGGGTGGATCGCTTGAGCTCAGGAGTTGGAGACCAGCCTGCGCAACATAGTGACAACCTACCTCTGCAAAAAATGTAAAAAAATGAAAAAATGAAAAAATGATGTGTCCACCGTTACCATATCATACAGGGTAGTTTCACTGCCCTAAAATTCCTGTGCTCTGCCCATTAAGTCCCCCTCCCCTGTAATCCCTTTATTTTTATTTTTTTGAGATGGAGTTTTGCTCTGTTGCCCAGGCTGGAGTGCAATGGCGTGATCTCGGCTCACTGCAACCTTTGCCTCCTGGGTTTAAGCGATTCTTCTGCCTCAGCCTCCTGAGTAGCTGGGACTACAGGCACGTGCCACCATGCCCAGCTAATTTTTTGTATTTTTAGTAAAGTCGGGGTTTCACCATGTCGGCCAGGCTGGTCTCAAACTCCTGACTTCAGGTGATCCCCACCCCACCCCACTGCCGCGCCCCGTCAGCCTCCCAAAGTGCTGCGATTACAGGCGTGAGCCACTGCACCTGGCCTTAATCCTTAGTTTTCCCTTTTCCAGAGAGTCATAGAGTTGAAATGATACAGTGTGGAACATTTTCAGATTGGCTTCTTTCACTTAGTAATATGGATTTAAGATTCCTCTGTGACTTCTTCTGGCTTGATAACTCATTTTTTTCAGTGCTGAATAATATTTCATCATCCAGATGGACCACAATTTATCCATTCACCTATTAAAGATATCTTCGTTGCTTCCAAGTTCTGGCAATTCTGAATACAGCTGCTATAAACATCTACGGAGAGCAGGGTTTTGACTATAGCTGAGGAACTCTTTCCTGGGGGCTGTGTTGAGTAGGCGGATGACAACTCACATTCTGGCAGGTGGGGCTGGGGGTGGGGAGGTGAAGGTTCAGGGTCCCTGGCAAGCTGGCTCTACAGGACATTTTATTCGGGCAATAGGAAAATACTGTCCTCCAGTCCTGTGACTCCAAAAGGTGGGAGACTGTAGCCAGCCCTAGGGATGCTGATGCAGTAGGTCTGAGGAGGGCCCAGGTACCTGCACTTTTACCAGCCCCCAGGGGATTCTGACACAGGTGGGCCTGGGAAGCGCTGAGGTCTACTGAGATCACACACTCAGTGCTGACCTTGGGTCTCTCTTGACACCTCCAGGGATTGTGGACTCCCTCAACATCCTCCACCCTTCCCCCTAACATCCCCAGGCCACCCATGTGACAGTCTGTTCTTCCACTGTGAAGTCTCAGCTTATAGAATGTTCCTCCTTCTACTGAGCTGACACCCGCCTCCTTAAGCCACTCATCCCCTGGATCTTCGTTTGTCTTCTAGGACAGCCTGGAAGAAGTTTCCAATTCTGCATGGCACCCCATCAGACAGCTGAGCCTGGCTCCTTCATAACCTGCTCACCTCGTGCTCTCCAAGTGGGACAGGTGTCCTGCTTGGGGCTAAGGTCTCCAGACCCTTGCCCATGCCATCACCGTCCTCTAGATGATTGGTTAATGTCACTCTTAAATGTGGCCTGAGCGGGTCACTCAAGTCCAGGTTGTTCATCAGTTCTGAGCACAGTGGGGCTCATGCCTTAGGTCCTCCACTTCCCGGGGCACTGAGCTAACTTGCGCCCACCCTGGTTCCCCCTCCGCTCCCCACTCCGCTCCCCTTTGCCGATCTTGTGGTCTACAAACAGCCCCTGAATTTCTTCCCAAGAATTGCTGTTAAGCCCAGTCTCTTCTCCTTCCTATAGTGCTGTATTGATTTTTGTTTTGTTTTAATCAAAAGCAGAACTTTATCCCTGTGAAATCTCATCTAGTTGGTTTTAGTCCAACATTCCAGCATGAACAAATCATTTCAAATCTTGACTCTTGTCATCCATCATATTCCATCTGACTCGCACCACTTGAGACCATCTGAAGACTGATTAAGCAGCCTCCTGAGTTTTCATCCAAAATGCTCATTTGGTTTGGGGTGGGGGGACATGAATGTACACATCCACACTTATATTTGTTCTTTTGTTCTTTAAACAAGACAGGATCTAGGACGGAACCCCCTGGAGGACTGTGATAGAAACCTCCTGCCAGGCGCAGTGGTTTGGGAGGCGGAGGCGGGCGGGTCACCTGAGCTCGGGAGTTGAGACCAGCCTGGCCAACATGGTGAAACCTCGTCTCTACTAAAAATACAAAAATTAGCTGGGTGTGGTGGTACGTGCCTGTAATCGCAGCTACTCGGGAGACTGAGGCAGGAGAATGGCTAGAACCCAGGAGGAGGAGGTTGCAGGGAGCAAAGATTGCACCATTTCACTCCAGCCTGGGCGACAGAGCAAGACTCCATCTCAAAAAAAAAAAAAAAAAAAAAAAAAGGAAAAAAAGACACCTCCCTCCAGGGCGCCCTCGACTCCTAATTCAGTGTTTTTCAGGATGTGGTCCTCGGACCACAGGAACAGAATCACCTGGGGAGCCTGTTAAGTGCAGAGAAGCAGCCCGGCCCATTCCATCAGTGTGGTCTGGGGATGTGCCTTTTAAAATGAGGTTCCTGCATCATCCAAGATGGGGGGCGGGAGACATTAAAAAAAATGAGGTCCCTGCATGAATCACGTGTCTCTGTCTCTCTCTCACACACCCCCGCTGCAGTTTAGAAATCCACTGCATTAAGTCAATATTCATCGGATTCAGCCAGAGTTGTGTAACTAGCTTTGAACCCAGTCAAATGCACCATCATGCAAAATGCAACCCGTTTTTTCCCACAGTATCCACACAGAGGTGAGGAGCTTCACCGAGCGCTCAGCTGAGATATTCATACATTACATGAATTGTCTTTCCATGATCCTCCAATTTGTAACTTTATTTAAAAGAAAATGAACCAATTGTATTGTGCTCTGAGAAGCCCTTTTGTCGACTCCTTGTGTTCATCCTTTTCTAGCTCTCTGAGTCAGGATTTAGTGTTTTCCGGGGATTCAATATGAAGCCAGTGCTTTCCCATCCTTCTCATTCTCTCAGGCCCTGTGGGTTTATCAGTGATGGCCCAGGAGGGGCTGTGAAATTACGCCTCATCTTTGGGGATCAGAAATCACCTTGGGGCTCAAGCCTGTAATCCCAGCACTTTGGGAGGTTGAGGCAGGTGGATCACCTGAGATCAGGAGTTCAAGACCAGCCTGGCCAACATGGCGAAACCCTGTCTCTACTAAAAATACAAAAATTAACCGGGCATGGTGGTGAGTGCCTATAATCCCAGCTACTCGGGAGGCTGAGGCAGGAGAATCTCTTGAACCCGGGAGGCAGAGGTTGCAGTGAGCTGAGATCGCATCACTGCACTCCAGCCTAGGCGACAGAATGAGACTCCATCTCAAAAAAAAAAAAAAAAGGAAAAAAGAAATCGCCTTGGCTGTTTAATGAGGGTCTCCTGGTCCCTCCTGGGGTCATTGGTCCTGCCTGGGCCATGGGAAAAACTGTTCTGCTTGACAAGAATAAGTGAGTTGGTGGTGTTGCCTTCCCTCGGTGTGTTCACACCACTCTTTCCCCAATATAAAATCACTACCCTCCCCCTAAAATAGAGGAGCACTAAGAGGTGTATCCTCGTATCCCTTTTGCTTTTTCAGGAACCCCTTGTTGGTCTTCTGTGGATTCAATCCCCCACTTTCAGGTGGAACCACATCAGCAGAGCTCATCTGTCCTCCCACCTCAGTCCCCCAGCCTTTACCTCCATCCCTTCTGCTGCTGTCCCGACTCTCCTTCCTGCCCCTCCCATAACTCACCAATCTGGCTGTTCCTGTGTCCCAGTGGGGACGCAGCTCCAATGAAGGTGACCAATGACCCCCCTGCCACTACACCTGAGGGCTCTTCCCAACCCCCCTCCCACACGCAGTCATCAGCTTGGGTCCTCTTCCTGGAACACGCCGCCCCATGGCTCCTGTGCCCTTGTGGCACTCCCGGCCCTTCCTGGTGGAACACTCTTTCCTGGTCTCCTTCACAGGCACCTGTTGCGTGCCAGCCATCAAACACTGTGCTTCCTCCAGGCTTGGCCCCAGCCCCCTTCTCACTCTGTGCTTCCTACAGCAGGCCACCTGTGTGTGCGACTTCCACATGGGCCACCCTCATGATCCCGGCTTTATAACTCCAACTCCGCTTGGATGTTTTAAAGGCACCTTAAACTCAATCTGTGTACAACCAAACTGTGACCGTCTGCTTCTCTTCCGGATCCCCGCCAATGTCCCGTGCCTTGGAGGATGGCACCGCCACCCCATCTTGGGGCTTAAGCCAGAAACCTGCAGATCAACTTCAGCAGCTCCTTCCCGAACCTCCCTAGCTGACTCTTCCTCTGTGCACTCCCCTCTGGTCACTGCCCACGCGTGGGTGTAAGCCCGCCGCTCTCCAACTGGGCCTCCCTGATGGCCTGAGTTTCACTCTTGCCCACGTCTATGCGACCCTCTGCCTGGACCTGTCCCTCCTCTGTCCCCTGCCCTGTTCTCCATCACAGGGGGCTGATCCCTCACACTGAATGTCTCCGGCTCCCCTGCCAGCTGGCTTCTGCTGACGGAGGTGCTGGTAGGAGACTGGAGGTGGTGGTAAGGCAACCAGGGCCCTGCTCCCCTCGTTCTGCAGCCGCTGATAGGCAGGCTGTGTGGCTCCAACTTTGCTGGTGACATAGCCTCTCCCTGTGTCCCTCTGGCCTGCAGGTGGTGGTGGCTCCTGCTGTTGCTAATCCCAGGGTCGCTCACTGCCTTCATTAGGCCTCTGAGCTCTTCGGTGGCCTGGCGGCCACTTCTTCGCATTCAAGTCCCGCTGTTCCGAATACTCCCTCCGGCCTTGCTTCCATTCAATCCGAGTTATCCGGTGAACCTACCTCTTTGCAGAGCCTCTGCAGTGGCTCCCCTGACTCTTAGAATAAAGACCCCAACCCCTGACAAAGCCTACGAGTTGTCCCATGATTTGGATCCCATCTGCCCCGTGTCTTCCGACCCTGTGATGCTCTCCCCATCCCACTGCCACTCACTGCTCACCTCGATCCTGGGCAGTGCCCCCAACCCCCTCATCTGCTCCCTCTGCTCTGGCCACATTGGCTTCCTTTAGCTCCATGCTCGCTCCTGCCTCAGGGCCTTTGCATGTTCCTCTTCCCTCTGCCTGGAGGTGTCTCCACCTCCCCTGCCCCTACCTTTGCCAAGTTAATGCCTTCTCATCCTATGGGTTTGGGTGCCCTTGTCACCCAGCAACGCCTGGACTCAGGTGGGCCATCCACTTCTATGCCTGTTCCTTTCCTTCAGAGCTCTCTTCTTAGTTTTTTGGTTTTTCCTTTCCTTTTTTCTTTTTTTTTTTGAGACAGAGTCTGTCGCCCAGGCTAGAATGCAGTGGTGCAATCTCAGCTCACTGCAACCTCCATCTCCCAGGTTCAAGCAATTCTCCTGCCTTAGCCTCCCAAGTAGCTGGGGTTACAGGCACACGCCACCATGCCCGGCTAATTTTGTATTTTTAGTAGAGATGGGGTTTCACCATGTTGGTCAGGCTGGTCTCAAACTCCTGACCTCAAGTGATCCACCCACCTTGGCCTACCAAAGTGCTGGGATTATAGGCATGAGCCACCGCGCCCGGCCCTCTCTCCTTAGTTGTAATGATTCAAAGCAAACTGGTGCACAGTTCTCAGCCTCTGCTGACAGATCATGAAAGCAGACTTGGTGCCTGTTTTCTTACTGCTGGTGCCCTCTTGCCTAGTACAAGTAACGCCCAGAATGTTGTGGGACGGATTCTGCCATGCACATTCCTTCCACTTTGAGATTCCCCTACACTGCTGATAATCCTTCCTTATTGGAAGAATGGACTCCTCATGCCATTCTTACCGTTCCAAAGTATTCTTCAAAAACAAGTTTGTCGTGTGTGTATCTGTGTGTGTGTGTAAGAGACAGGGTCTCACGTCACCCAGGCTAGAGTGCAGTAGAGCGATCACGGCTCACTGTAGCCTCCGCCTCCTGGGCTCATCATCCTCCTGCCTCAGTCAGGACTACAAGCATGCATTACCAGACCTGGCTCATTTTTGTAGAGATGAGGTCTTACCACATTGCCCAAAGTGATCTCGAACTCCTGAGCTCAGGTGATCCACCTGCCTCAGCCTCCCAAAGTGCTGGGATTACAGGCGTGAGCCACTGCCCGGCCATGCAGGAGGATTTTTAACACCACGGTCGCTTCTCAAAGCTCTTCCACTCTACTGGGAACCACACTCGTCTGTGACCTCCCAGCCTGTCCAGAACTCTGTCCTCGGAGTCTCTTATTTCAGCCCCAGCCATGTATTGCAGCAGCCTTGACCCGCTTCCTTGTGCTCAGAGCTTTGTCCGCCCCACAAGGCTGCTTTAGCGTCTCGCCTGCGTTTTGGCTTAGGTGAGCCTCACACTACAGGCAGGACGAGATCAAGAACATCTTCCAACAGAGAAGAAAATCGCAGTGGCAAGGTGAGCTGCCTGGGTATGAGAGCCCACGCATCCTCACCCCCAGGCTGACCAGGACCTGCCTGGCTGCCAGCCTGCTGCTGGGTAGTGGGAGACTTTACTCTTTGGGGTGACGACACCCAAGAAGCATTTCTGTGTGGACACTAGAGGCTTTTAGAAAAGCCTCTATAGATTTAAAAACAAGAAAAATGCAACAACTCCTGAAAACAGCCAGCATGCCTGTGGACGCTGGCTGGGGTGGAGTGGGCAGGCAGTGTGGTGGGCTGGGTATGGACTCCTGCATGGGAGTTATAAATCCTCACTTTAAGGCCCAGCATGGTGGCTCATGCCTGTAATCCCAGTGCTTTGGGAGGCTCAGTGGGGAGCAACGTCTGAAGTCAGAAGTTGAAGACCAGCCTGAGCAACATAGTCTCAGCCCAGGTGTGGTGGCTCACGCCTGTAATCCCAGCACTTTTGGAGGCTGAGGTAGGTGGATCACTTGAGCTCGGAAGTTTGAGATCAGCCTGGGAAACACGATGAAACCCTGTCTCTACCAAAAAAAAAAAAACCAAAACAAACAAACCCAGGCATGGTGGTATGCAACTGTAGTCCCAGCTACTTGGGAGGCTGAGGTGGGAGGATTGCTTGAGCCTAGGAGTTTGAGGCTGCAGTGAGCTGTGATCACACCACTGCACTCTGGCCTGGGTAACAGGGTGAGACCCCATCTTTAAAATAAATAAATAAATAAATAAATAAATAAATAAATAAATAAATAAAAGAAATTCTCACTTCCTCATCCAAACCAAAGAAGAACTGGCTAATGACATCAAAAGCTATTGATCTTACAAGAAGATGGAATTGGTTTGTGCTGGAGTCAGACTATCTTCTGATCTCACAGACCCAGGGCAGCAGCTGGCAGCAGACAGGGACACAGACTGGAGATGCCCAGTGTCGGTGCAGAAATGCTGCCTGCAAGGCTGCTGGGCACAGGACAAACTCACCTTGGGGCAGGGTTTGGGGGTCCACTTGGGAGACCTTTCTCGGGACCCCACCACCACCCCGGGCATCTGATTCCTGATGCTTGGTAAGAAAAGGGACAACATTCATTTGGGGGCAAGCTTTTCCATCAAGGTAGCCAGAGCCTGGTCAGGAGGACATGGCCAGACAGTCCCTGGCCCCTTGCAGAGTGAGCCGCATACCCCAGGCCCAGAGCCCAGGGACACTCACCAGCAGACGAGCCCGGCCACCACGGCTGTCCAGGTGATGCAGCAGGAGTGGCGCTGCTTGGTCTGTACCGCATCGTCCTGCTGGCAGCAGCACGCACAGACCAGGTAAGCCACGAGAAAGATGAGGTTCAGGCCCAGGCAGACCGCGGCCACCAGCCCCAGGAACAGCAGCGACTGGAAGAGAGCAGAGGCCTGTTGTCACTCTTCATCCCTGCAGTGTGGGGCTCTGGAAGTGCCCTGCCCTTGAGCCTGGAGTGCCCCACCGCCTGGGCTGCAGATAGGACCAGAGCTGAGCTGTGTCTCATCCATCCTTCCAAGCTCCACCTATGGTTCAAGTTCCTACTCTGTCAACAGAGGGCCCGGCGCTAAGGCACTTGGGTGGGAGTAATGGAGGGCACGAGGCCAAATGGTGGGCCTGGTCATCAGTGAGGGAAGGGTGTCAGAGCTGGTCCCCAGTTTCTGGTTCAGACCCTGGACGAAGATAAGGACTAGGTCCTGCTGATGAAGAGTCTGAGTCACTCAGGAGACAAGGCAGGAATCCCCGGCAGGCAGGCAGGGCTGTGGGTGGTGAGCTCTATGGCTTAGGGAGACAGGCAAGGAGAGGGATGCTGTCCAGGACCAGAGTACCCAGAGGCCTTGGGCGCTGAGTGCCACTGAGACAGGGCCTGGAAGGACAGGCCTGTGTATCTGTCGCCTCTTCCATGCAAGGACCCCGTTGTCCCAGTCTGGGCATCATCCTTTACCCAGAATGTGAAGAGCTTGTTCTAGGTATTGGGTCCATCCTGAGAATCGAGAAGCCAGTTCCTTGCTTGGGGGATGCGTGAGGGGGCGGGACAGTCAGGATAGGCAACTTATGGAGTCCCTTCCACTGTACCCCAACAGGGACAGCTGAACCTCCAGGGCCAGCAGCAGCAAAGCCAGAATTCTGAGGGGGTCGGAGGGGCCTGAGGCCTGCCTAGCACCTCGGGGTCCTGCAATGGGAGCCACTGTCTATCAGGAGGCCCGGTGCCACTCTCTGCTCATTCATCTCTTGATTTTGCCAGATGGGCACCAGATGGCACCGGGATTGGCAGTTGCCAGCCAGGGCTGGACCTGGCTCTAAGTCAGGCTCCTGAGCTGACAGCCGTCCCTGCCTCCCATGTACCCCCGATAGGGGTTCCTGGTCCCGAATCCCTAGCGCCCCAGGGGGCTGCCTAGGAAAGCCTGTTTCAGGGAGCCCTATGCAGGAGGTGGCCATCGGCAGCAAGTGGGACTCCGGGACCCTGCGGTCTAAGGGGGAGATGAGACTAGTGCAGGGGCAGGCACACACGGAGACAGCCCCGACAAATCAGGGCCGGGCTCTGCAGTCTGAGGCTTTGGGGCCATTTTCCAGGGGGACAGACACCTACTGGAGGCCATGGTGCTAGCCCTGTGAGACGCGGGCAGGCCTTCGGGCCTCTGACATGGGCTGCTCTGCTGGTCACTCTTGGCTAACAGACTTCTCGGCTGAAGTGGTGGGGGCAGCCCAGAAAAAGGCAGGAGAGATGGCTCACTTGGGAGGGGAACAGATGGGTTTGACTTAAAATGTGGCTTTCTGCCAGGTGTGGTGGCTCACGCCTATAATCCCAGCACTTTGAGAGGCCAAGGTGAGAGGATTGCTTGAGCCCAGGAGTTCAGGACCAGTCTGGGCAATATAGGGAGACTCTGTCTCTACAAAAAAAGAAAAAATAAAAAATTAGCTGGGCATGGTGGCATGTGCCTGTAGTCTCAGCTACTCAGGAGGCTGAGGTGGGAAGATCGCTTGAGACTGGGAGGTTGAGGCTGCAGTGAACCATGATTGTGCCACTGCACTCCAGCCTGGGTGACAGAGGGAGATCCTGTCTCACAAAAAAAAAAAAAAAAAAAAAAAAAAAAGTGGCAGCTGGGAAGCCAGGGCCCAGTAGATCTGGGCACCTCCCTCTCCCAAAGACTTCACAGTGTGACAGGGGGCTGGGGCTGGGGCTCTCCCCGCCTGGACCACTCATGAGCACAGCCTGTCCCTGGGACTGACCCCAGCAAGCCCAGGGGTAGAAAGAGATGGTGGAAAGTCACTGCCCCTCTTCTGGTCCTCAGTCCATGCCTCTTCGCCAGAGGGCCCTACAGCCCAGGCCAAGGCAGAGGAGGCCAAGACAGCTGGGAGTTGAGAGCCTCTTTCCTCAAAGTGAAGTTTACCACCCCGTGACCTGTGGCCCTGACATCTTCTGGGAGCTTGTCAGAGGTGCAGAATCTCAGGCCCCACCCTGGAGCCAGTGAATCAGACCCGCCTCTAGAGACGATCCCAGGCAACATATATTCCATTAAAGTCTGGGCAGCACACAGCAGTTCTCAAACTTTTTCCAGTAGCTTAACGTTTTCTTCGAACTGACTTGCTTAGCAGAGCCCTGAAACACAGAGCTCCATCTGAATAAGGAATGGATAGAAATGTCACGTTTTGTCCTGGCCGCCCCTTGGCAGCCCCTGAGGGGCCCTCCGCTAAAGCCCAGGGATCCTCCTAACCATTTGTAAACCAGCGAGGCCTGGTGGCATGCACTTGTAATCCCAGCTACTGGGAGGCCGGGATGGGAGGATCACTTGAGCCCAGGAGTTTGAGTCTAGCCTGGGCTAGGCAACAACATACCCTTAAAAAAAATAACTCACCACCCCCCCCAGAAAAACCCCAAACCAAGCCAAAAACCAATTTGCAAACCATTGTGCAACATGCATGCCATGACCCAGCAATTCTGCTTTACAGAAAGGAGGGCTGTGTCCGTCTGAAGATACACAAATGTTCACAGCAGCTTCACAGAGCAGTCACAGCCAACACCCAAAAGGACAAAAACGTCCAACAAGAGAAAAGATACAGAACATGTGTTATAGTCTCAGAATAGTACACAGCCATGAAAAAGAAACTAGCCACACATGACGATATTTCTGGGACGAATATCCCAGAAGTCAGGTTGAGGAGGAAAGCCAGACACGGAACAGCAGAGACCATACGGATTAATTTATATGAAGTTCAAAGTCAGAGATACTCATCAACAGCCAGAGAAATGTGAATCATCGAATCATCGCTACCTTTGGGAGGGTGCTGACTTCAAGGGAGCATGAAGGAGGCTTCTGGGGGATCAGAATACGATTTGATTGGGATGGTGTTGCTCACACACACACACCATGCACGCAGGTGCTTGAGGGTATAAATTCATTGAGCTGCACACTTAAGATTACACTCTTTCCTGTAAGTTATTCCTTTTTTTTTTTCTTTGAGACAGTGTCTCACTGTCTCCCAGGCTGGAGTGCAGTGGCGCAATCTTGGGTCACTGCAACCTCCACCTCCGGGGTTTAAGTGATTCCCCTGCCTCAGCCTCCTGAGTAGATGGGATTACAGGCATGTGCCACCACGCCCAGCTAATTTTTTTGTATTTTATTTTTTTGAGATGGAGTCTTGCTCTGTCACCAGGCTGGAGTGCAGTGGTGCAATGTTGGCTCACTGTAACCTCCGCCTCCCAGGTTCAAGTGATTCTCCTGCCTTAGCCTCCCGAGTAGCCAGGATTACAGGCACATGCCACCATGTCCAGCTAATTTTTTTGTTTTTGTTTTTTTTTTTTTTTGAGACGCAGTTTTGCTCTGTCACCAGGCTGGAGTGCAATGGCATGATCTCGGCTGACTGTAACTTCCGCCTCCTGGGTTCAAGCGATTCTACTGCCTCAGCCTCCTGAGTAGCTGGGATTACAGATGTGTCCCACCATGCTCAGCTAATTTTTTTGTACTTTTAGCACAAAAGGACCAGGCTGGTCTTGAACTCCCGACCTCAAGTGATCCATCTGCCTTGGCCTCCCAAAGTGCTGAGATTATGGGTGTGAGCCACCAGGCCCAACCAACTTATTCCTAATGACAAAAAAATGTAAGGGAGCCCCAGACAAACCTCCTGTGTAGCCTAGAGCCCAGCTACCGTCCAGCCTGCCCCCAGCTACCCTTTACTTCGAGTTTGCCTCCTGAACAGCCCCACTATCATTTTATCACTAGTGGGAGAAGCTCCTGAATCTACCAATGTCCCCACCCAGCGAGGAAGGCTCATCCGAGAAGGATCGGGCCGTGGGTGATGCAGCCGGCTCCCCCGTTTCGCTCTCTCAAGTCTCCTCCAGCCTCTTGATCTCCCCCTTCAGCAGGCGCTGAGCCTCTGTGGTCTGGGGCCTCTCCAAGCTGGGCAGCTGGCCTCAATTAGGTTACTGATAATGCTGTCCAACTCCAGTGAAAGTGAGGCCTGGGAAACCCAAACTCGGAGGCTTTTTTTTTTTTTTAAATTTCCGTTAAAAAAAAAATACAGACAGGCTCTCACTATGTTGGCCAGGTTTGTCTCCAACTCCTGGGCTCATGTGATCCTCCTTCCTGGGCCTCCCAAACTGCTGGGATTACAGGCGTGAGCCACCCTGCCCAGCCTTTGGAAGCGTTTTGTTAGGGAGTTACTTCCCAAACCCTCCTGGGAACCCTACCTAGGTGCTGGGAAAAAACGGGTGGTGGGTGGGACAGGGTGAGAGGGTATGGGGGAAAAGGAGTGGGAAGGGAAGAGGAAAGAAGAGGGAAGGTGGGCAAGGGAGGAGGAAGGAGGAGGGAAAAGAGGAGCAGGGAGGCTTCCCACCCCTCCCCCAGCAGCACCATCTCCCAGGGCCAGCTTGGTGTCACCTGCTGCTCTCTAATGGGCAATTATCTTCTTGCTCCTAATTAACGCTGCATGTCCCTGTGTGCATGGAGGTGGAGGGGAATGGAAGAGGGAGCCAAGAGTTCTGCTTCGAGGTCCCCCTGCTCAGATGGACAGAGCTTTGCCAAGACAATTTCCCACGCCACCCCACGCCTCCCACTGTCCCCTGCAGCCACCTCCTTCTCCCACAGCAACACCAGGCCCCCAGCTCCCACACTGGTGCTCAGACTCTGCTTCGCCCCTCATTAAAGGGACTTCAATTATTTCTGATTTGTCACTGTGTCATGAAAAACCCAGAGCGGACAGTGCCAAGCTGGGACCCAAGCTGGGGGCCGCAGTGACCACGGCAGCTGGACCCAAGGGGCTTCTGCACTGGGTGGGGGAGGGGAAAACAGCCCCGGTCCCCAGAAGACATAGAGAGAGGTGAGCCGGTCTCAGGGAGAGGCTGGGAGAGAGAAACTAGGAGCACCTAGAGGGAGAGGCTCCCCCCACAGGCCCACTGGGAAAGATTAAGCCCTCTCCCAGCGCGGCATGACTGTCTGATGACCGTGACTCAATTCACACTGGATGCACGGGGCTTCCTCATCCCAACCTTGGCTCTTCTCAGATCTCGGCTGGGATGGGCTTGCTGCCTGGTCCTTCTTCCTCAGACCTGCCCCCAAGTCAGAAGCAGGAAGTCCTGTAGTTCCGGTCTAGTTCCCAACGCTGTACCTTCCACTCTGTACTTTGGCATGAACCGGACCAACCAAAGAGAAAACGCATGGAAATACATGCCTATATACAAAAAATTAAACAACATCTCCTCTGCCTCCTAACACATGTCCTGAAAGAGCGGCTGATCCCGGGCAAGGGAAGCTGGAACAGGAAGCACACGTGTGGCCACCTGCCTGTTGACAGTAGCAATAACTAACATTTGCACAGCCTGTGGGAGCTTACTAAGATGTTTCAAGTACTGAGCTCATCAACATCTGGTCTCCCCTGAGGGGCTGGCTGGCTGGTGATGGTGGCGCTCACGCCTAGGCAAGGACACTGAAGTGCCTCGTTCATTTGCTCAGAGAGACAGTGCTGGATTCAGTACCAGGTGCCCATTCCCTTGTCCCCAATGCCGCCCAATGGACACCTGGCCGGCTGCAGTCTTCTCCTTCCCAAGCAGCGATTGTGGCCGTTTCCGGTGTGCCAGGCACTGGCCATAGGCTTCATAATCCATGAACTCATCAGTCCTTTTACCAACTCTTTGGAGTAGGAATCATCTCCAAATCCAATCCCCCTCATCTGTCAAAGGTGACAAGACTCGGGCTGCAGGTCTAGGCTGATTTCCTTCCAGACACACAGCCACATCAGGCAGCCCAGAGCCGGGTGCCCGCCAGGGCCAGGGCGCCCTCATCCACAGCCCTGCCTTGGTGCTAACCTCTCAGGACTCTGCTGACCGGAGGGTAGCCTCCCCACAAGGCTGGTGACACAGGCCAAGTGGTCTTTGTGAGGACTTGGGCTCAAGTTCACTGCGGGAAAAGGGGTGAGGATCAACTATCAGGAGGACTGGGGGCTTCCACAGCTCCTAAAGACCCCAGAAAGTGAGTGAGAGCCCCTACCTCCTGAGGAAGGTTCTGGAACACTGAATTTGCTCAGGAAATCCCAGCTCACCAGGTGACCTGCTCTTCACCATCTCTGCACTTCCAAGAACCCCCTTGCCTTTGAAATCCCATGCACCACCCACATCCCACGAGGCCAGCACCTGCCTGTTTCCAACCTTGCTTAGTCTCTGATGCACACGCACCAGCCCCCCACCACACACACACATTGTACCACCAGCCAGCACTGTGCATTTGAACATGTGGGGCATGAGCTGAAGCCCCTTCTGCAGGCGTTTTGTTCAGTCTCCCCCGATCAGAGTCTGTGGAAGAGATCTCCTTCCTCTCCATCCCCCCACAGGGTACTGTCCTGACACACTGCTGAACCTCACAGCCACTCCACTGAACGATCTGTCACCAGCTCCTGTTATGTGGTATGAGCTCTCTGTACTAGGCATGGTAAGTGGAATATCTCATCTAATTCTTGCAGATGAAGGGAGCAAGGCTCAGAGAGGTTAAGACACCTACCAGTGGTCACACATGGAAAGAACTGGGAATCCACCCCAGCCAACTGGAGGGCAGAGCCCCCACCTCAAACTGTGTGGTGTCTGCCACAGCTCTGAGCCCAGAGCCCAGCAGCGGAGAATCCCCAGGAATTCCTCCTGAAGACCTGCTGCCTTGGTTACCATGGTCACCCCACGCGGGGCATGGCACTTGCCCCAGTCAAGCTTGCTGAGAACTGGGATGACTGACGGTCCACCTGACTCTGTTAGTGACTGGTGCTCAGGAGGAAAGAAGACATCCAGGAGAGACCTGTGGTCACAACAGGGGAACTTACCAAAATAGGAGCCGCCTTAAATAACACCCAGAGCCAGACTTCCGGCCCTGGCCCACCACGCTCATCTCCTACTTAGCGATCTGGGTGGTGGGGAGGGGTGAGCGGGACCAGGAGCCAGTGGGCAGGGCCGGTGTCAGCTGCCCAGGAGCAGTGGCCGATGGGAAGGGACACCCTCTGGAACCATTTGATGCCCAGCACAAAGTGAGCCGGGGCTGGAATCCTGGGAGGAGGGGCAGAGGCTAGAAGTAGGTTCCTCTGGCTCAACTGCCACCTGTCCATGGGACTGAGGGGGCTGTGGGCAGGCCCAGGCTCCACCAGCCACAGCTGCTGGGCAGATAGGAACTGTCTCTGGGGCCAGTAGGTTGAGGGAGTCCCCTTATCATCCCTACCCCACCAAGGGGTCTTCCTGACGCAATGAGAAGTTTAGATTTCCTCCAGTGGAGAGGAGAAAACTGTGGCTGGAGACCCTGGGTGTGGGATCTGGGGCACAGGGTTTGGGATGGGGACACACACACACACACACACACACACACACACACACACACACACACAGCTGTCTCTGAAATCATATCCGCCTCTTTTCATGCATTCTCTGGGAGAGGAAGATTCCCTGGAGCTATCCCCAGGCAGTCACATTGTCAGGGAACACGGACTCCCACAGGCTAGGGTCCGGGGGAGGGAGGGCGGGTGTGCCCACTGATTGCCATCTTGCTCTCGAGTGCCCACTGAACCCCAGGAAGGGGTCCTGATGCTCCCCTCCCTCTGGTAGGGCAGGCACCATCTTCCTGGGCCTGATGGCAGCCGGGTCGCCAGGGGTTATTATTAGACTCCCTGTCACTGGCACTTGGGCACCTCACACTGGATCAGGATTCCCTCCAAGAGGCCCTGCTTTGCTCCGACCTGTCCCGTATCTGGAGAACCTGACACAGGGAGAGGCCGCCGGGGGTCAAAGTCCTGAGATGGGCACCTGGCTCTGAACAAATGGACCCCATCCTGGACCACTGGCCCCAGAATCTTTGACCTAACACACGGAACTGATACAGGTGGGCCACTGGGGCCAGAGCAAGCGTGACCAGACCTGAGACAGGCTGGGAGATTCTGCAGCTTTGTTTGTCTGGGTAGGGAGGTCTGGGGGAGCCCTGGCCCTGTCTGTGGGGTGCAGAATCCCGCCAAGGGCCAGCAGAGTAGGGAAAGGGCGGGAAAGCCGGGAGTGGCTGCCCTAGGCCAGAAATTCAGGGCTTAGAAGGTGTGGTGGGGTGGGGAGAGGGGTGTGGGGGAACAGGAACGGGCCAGTCTAGGACCAGGGGACACAGAGAGGCTGTCAATGCAAGGGGGTCCTCAGGACGACAGTGTGAGATGGGCTGAGGGAGGCCACCTTCCTCCCCTGGAACAAGCACAAGCAGCTGTGGGTTCTCTGCGCTAGAGGGGAAGTGACCCACGCCGCCTCCCCCAGCCCTGCAGCCTTCCAGCTGGGACTCCCACCCTGCAGGCCAGGACTGGGGAGGAGGGGTGCTGCGGAGACCGACTCGGGAGACTACTCAGTTTCTGCCAAACTTTCCCAGGCCACTTAGCCTCGGAAAGAGAGCGCCCCATCTTGGAATCTCCAAAAGGTCGAAAACGCCAGGGCACCCCCTCAGCATCCCCGCACCTCGAGCGCCAGGATTACCCCGACACGAATGCCCCTATCCCTACCCCGCGCCAACATGCCCGCTCGGCGTTCAGCCCCTGTCCCTGCAGGCGGTTTCGCGCCCTTCCTTCCGTTCCCCACGCCTGCTTCACTCTGATCTCTTCAGTCTTCTGGGCCCCCAGGTTCCCAGACAGGAGGGGACGCGGGCCACGGGCCTGGGAGGGTGGGAGAGAAGGGGAGAGGAGAGACGGGAAAGGGCTGCGCGGGGAAAGAAGGGGTCTGAGAGGCACGTGGGAAAATGCAGGCTCTCGAGGGGAGAGGGGGTAGTGCGGGGACTTGGGGCGCGCGTGGCTGGGGTCTGGGGCGGCGCGAACTCACCTCCTGGTAACTCTCGTCGCCAGGGTTGAAGGTGCTGTTCACGGGCTGCAGGCGCAGGCCGAGGTGCGGAACGCTGTGCAGCCACACGACCCACCAGGGAGCGATGTAGTCCACGCGCGCCGCCTGCATGGCTCGGCCCGAGTGCGACCCACACGCTGAGCGGCAGCTGCGCTCAACTCCCGGCCCGGGCCCCGCGCCCGCCCCGCCCCCCGGCCCCGCCTCTCCCTGGGCCCGCGCCACCCCCACCGCCCCGCCCCGCCCCGCCGCGATTGCAGTTCCAGTTCTGGGCGGGGATCTGTCCTGGCCGGATAGAAGGAGGGACGTGAAAAAAGCTCCCAGAAGTCTCTAAAGCGGTTTCAGTCTCAAGGTCCCGGAGCTGCTGCTTATTTATGATCAGATCAAGGGTATAAGGTGTCAGTGGGGGCAGCCAGCAGTCACAGGTCAGAGAGGGGCGACTGCCCGTCCCAAAGGTTTGTCACAGGGTAAGTAACCGACAGACTGGGAACGGAAGGAGGCAATCTTCAGCCACTCGGTCACTCATTCTAAATTCACTCTCAATCATTTTTTGGGCATCTATTGTGCAAGCCCTGTGGACTTAAAAAGAGAAATAAGACGCGGTCCCTGCCCTTGGGAGCTCCTGGTGCATCTGCCCCAACGACTCACTGAAGCTGCTTGCCGCGCGCCTGAGTGAGGACAAGGTGTCCTAAGGACTGAGAAAAATTGCTTGATTCTTCCTGGCAAATGGGACAGGGTGAGCTTCCTGGAAGAGGGGGCCTTCGAGCTGTGTAGTGGGGAAGGTAGGAGAGTGATGAGAGCGCCTGGAAGGGACGAGCATTTGGGGAGACCGAAGCGCATGCAACAACACATTTGTTGAGCACCTACTAAGTGCCAGGCACTGTTACATCGGTGATGTAACAACAGCCGACAAAAACCCTCACCCCGAGCACAGGCACTGCAGAGGGTGATGACAGTACCCGAGAAGATGCCGAATGCAGGCCAGGAGGGGCTCTGGGGAAAAGCAAAGGCAGGGGAGGTTGCCCATTGGGGAGCCTTGCGTCCCTGGGCCCTCAGTACTCTGCACACATACAGAGGCCCCCACCCATCCTGTAACCACAAACTGCTTGGCGTGACTGGCCAGCGGAGGGAGGAGCCCAGGCTGAAGGACAAGTAGGGGTCAGGGGTAGGTAGGGTGGAGTGATGGGGTCGCGGCAGATTGGGTGTAGAGACCGCACTGTGCAGCCAGCCTGAGGGGTGCATAGCGACCCTGGCAGAGATGTAGGTGAGAAAGGAGCCCCCGGAGGATGGGGGTGGGGCTCCTAGGGTTCTGGCTGAAGGAACCAGGTGGATGCCGGCAGGCTGAAAAGGCTGGTAAACACACGTGGCTGCTGGGGGGTGGGGCTCCAGTCACCCCGTGCTCAAGGGCCCTGTATCCATTAGAGGGAGTCCTGGCCTCGGGGCCTCTCCTTGTGGCGGTGATCCCACAGTTCTGGGGCCCTGCAGGAGCCCAAAGCTGAGGGGCACAGGAAGTTGGAAAAAGCCGTTCTTCTCTCATTGGGGTGTCTTTCAACAAATTTTCTTGAGCATGTTCTGTTCTAGAAGCTAGAGTAATGGATGAAACACACATTCCCACCTGCATGGTGGACTTGCATCCTGCAAACAGCGATTACAGCCCTTGCGAAATGCCAGAGTCCCTGCTGTAGGGAGGAGATGGAACGTGGGCATCGGGGTTGTTTCCCAAAGGACAGTGACATGAGCTGAAGGACAATCGGGAGTCAAAGAGGGAGGTGCTGGGGGAGGCCTCTGTGCAGAGGGAACAGGACCCTGTGAGATCAGGGACTAGGACCGGTGGAAGGGGAAGCAAGAAAGTTCCAGAACAGGAGAGGGGAGCCGGAGAACTGCAGAAGCCAGACGATCAGCTTGGAGACTGCGGCAGGGGAGGGAACTTCTTTGGGTGAAAACCTCATTTTAAAAGGTCTTGGTCTCTTGACTCAGTCCCTGCAGTTGCTGGGGAAAGTGGACTCTTTGGGTAGGGCTCTGGTAATGGCCTTTATAGCCCCTGCCCTCAGAGGCCCCCCAAGTGGGAAGGGCCTGCCTCCTAGGCAGTGGGTGGTCACAGAGGACTGACTTTGAACCCAGTACAGGGGAGCCCCAGGAGGCTGGAGGCCTGCACATGGCACTGGAAGAAAAAAACTGTGAAGGCTCTCCCTCAGGGCTATTCCCACACCCACCGGAATGCAGCCTGGAATATCCAAACCTGCTCAGCCCACCTGCCCCCAGCCAGACAGCGACCATTCTAGCTGCTTCCCCGGAGGCCTGCTGACCCAGAGAGGTGTCAAAAAGCTGAGGCAGAACAGGGACAGACCTCCCAGAGACTCAGCAGGGAGTTGCAGAAGTCAGCAAACCAGCAGCTGTAGTCCATCCCCGCTCCCTCATTCACCTGTTACGCAGCACTCAGGGGCTTGCTGAAGCCCCAGCAAGGCAGTGTCCACCTGAGAGCTTGGAAACACACCTATGCCCCAGACCACTGCAATCACAACCTCCAGTCAGCCCTGGCCACGGGCTCCAGATGACTCTGAGTCACAAGCCAGGGCTGGGAGGCACTGTATGAAAAGCGGCCTTCTCTACACAAGGCTGGACACACCCCTTCATGGCCCGTCTCCTAGGAGCTGGGATGAATCTCTGGAGGATGTGCTGGGAACAAAGAAAACCCACGTGGTAAACGCCCACTCTTCCTTGGAAATCTGAAATGTTTACAGAATGGGGAAGGCCGAGTTGCCCACAGTGCCACACCTGGGGCTGAGGGCCGACGTACCCACCCTCTCCCTCTCCCGGAGGAAACAAGACCCCCAACCAGACTCAAAACCACCTCACCGCCTCACAAGCCCTACAGATATTCAAAGGCTGGCACTGACACCTCACAACCTTAGTGCGTTTAAATGCCTAACACAATACCAAGTGCACTGTACACCACACTTTAAAAGGTAGACTCAGTTCCAGTGGGGCTGTCCACTGTGGCACAGCACCACCTGGTGGCCACCCCGACCCGCACACCTCCCTCCACCGTGTCCCCCCACATCCCAGTACCCTTACAGCAAGCCAATGAAAGAGGTGTTAACGTGGCTGTTTTGCAACTGAGGAAACGGGCAAAAGTGTAGTCATTTCTTCCAGTCAGTTAAGTTAGCGAGTGGCAGATGTGCTACACCATGTTGCACCCATTTTGGGACCTGTTTGAACCGCATGCCCCACCGTCGCTCCTACATCCGCCAGTATGTTTAACCCCACGTGCTGTTTCCATCACGGCCTCCCCACATCTCCTTATTTTCAAACTTGGGCTGAAAACAGATGGCCTCATTTGCCCACTGAGATCATGTTCAAGATGAGGGATGCGCTGGGCACGGAGGCTCATGCCTGTAATCCCAGCACTCTGGGAGGCTGAGGCAGGCAGTGAAACCCTGTCTCTACTAAAAACACAAAAATCAGCCTGGGTGGTGATGCATGCCTATAATCCCAGCTACTCGGGAGGCTGAGGCAGGAGAATCGCTTGAACCCAGGAGGCGGAGGTGGTAGTGAGCTGAGATCGTGCCACTGTGCTCCAGCCTGGGCGGCAGAGCGAGACTCCGTCTCAAAAAAAGATCAGGATGCAGGGAGGCAGCAACAGGACCCGTGTCCTGTTCCCACCAGAAGCCACTACCAGGTAGCATATTTTCCTTTCCCATCCTCAAAGACGAAAGACACTTAGGATTTTTAGTATTTTAATACAGTTCAAATCAGTGTGTCTGGTTCATTTCAGTTCCTTCACTGCCAAACCTAGAGGAAAAGAGACAAAAGTAAGCCGTCCAGAAGACACATCTGAGTTGCTGCTGCTTGTCTAGATTTTGTACTTAAGCTAAAGAGAGCACACAAGGTTCAGAAATTAGATCCACCAGGGAAGTTTTGGTTAAAATATTTAGTGTCTGATAAAAAGACTTGGTCTATTATATTCAATCCGTTCCCTGTAAAAAATGGGGATTATCAGTAGCACCAACCTCGAAGGACATGAACAGCATTAAATGAGCTCTAACCTCTCTTCTGGCTAAGGAAATGATTTCTGCTACTGTATATAATCTGAGAATCACAACTATTCCTCACACTCCCAAGAGCAAGAGCAGATTCTTAAGACCATAAAATGGGCTCTGAAATCTGGGAGGGATTCAAAACAAGATACAAGACGGCCACACACAGCAACCTCCCAAACCCCACCGGCTCCTGAAGTGACTTCAGGCTCACTCACCAGGGGGCAGGGACTGCTTCAGTTTCTCTGCCTTCTCTTTGTCAGTGATGACCAGGGTGTAAAGGTATCTGCTGCATCGAACTTTAAACTTCACATTGTCCTTATTTTTCTTGATCTTGACAGCTACCGGAGACCAGAATCAGGAATTAAATTGTATCACAAAAAACAAATGTGACACAGTCCACATGCAAATATACTCAAGCAGTAAGCAGCACGCAAGGGACAGTCAGCACCCACCTCCAGCACTGCCCCTCTGCACAAACAGAAAACACTATTACCCATTCCTGCAACTGCGAACTTTTATTGGGTACACTGAACACAACATTGTAGAACATCCTCTATCAACCTTACTATCTTTCTTATTTCTACTTTCTATTTTTTTGAGACAGAGTCTCGCTCTGTTGCCAGGCTGGAGTGCAATGGCGCAATCTGGGCTCCCTGCAACTTCCGCCTCCCAGGTTCAAGCAATTCTCCTGCTTCAGCCTCCTGGAGTAGCTGGGATTACAGGAGTGCGCCACCACACCGAGCCAATTTTTTGCATTTTTAGTAGAGATGGGGCTTCACCATGTTGGCCAGGATGGTCTTGATCTCTTGACCTCGTGATCCGCCAGCCTTGGCCTCCCAAAATGCTTGGATTACAGGCGGAGCCACCACGCCCGGCCTATTATCTTTTTTAAAAAGGATGGAAGCAGGATAAAGGAGATGGGCTGTCTGCTGGGACTGAGCGCTTTTCAGCACTCCACTCCTGGAAATCACGTCTCCGCATGTGAGATGACATTCTGGGCCAGTAAGACAGAGCTTGTTCTTCAGGATGCCTCCAGCCACTGCACACAACGCGCACCCAGGCCTTTCCTTGAATTTATGTGGAATCCATTTTCTGGGTTCTTTCCTGCTGCCAAGTTCTATCTCAGGATCACAGCTCAGGCCAGAAACAGTTCTAACATGTGCTTCAAGTTCAGCTGCGTGGGGTCTGCTGTGCACCACTCCGGTTATGTACTAGCAGCGTCAATGCATTGCCATCTGGCTACCGGGAGACAACCCCTTCCCAGGAGTAGTTACCACTCCATGTACTCACCAAATGCCTTGTTCTAACCACTTTAAAAACTGCTCAGACACTCCCAGGAATTGTTGTAATAGCAGTGATGTGCCAATCAAGAAAAAGGTGGCTGAGGGCCGAACACAAGCTCTAACGCACCAACGCAAGGACCTGAACAGACGCAGCACAAGACAATCTTGTCCTCGCAATTCTGCAACTCCATTTCTTTCTTTCTTTTTTTTTTTTTTTGAGACGGAGTCTCGCTCTGTCGCCCAAGCTGGAGTGCAGTGGCGTGATCTTGGCTCACTGCAAGCTCTGCCTCCCGGGTTCACGCCATTCTCCTTCCTCAGACTCCCAAGAAGCTGGGACTACAGGCGCCCGCCACCACGCCTGGCTAATTTTTTTTGTATTTTCAGTAGAGATGGGGTTTCACCGTGTTCACCAGGATGGTCTCGACCTCCTGACCTCGTGATCTGCCCGCCTCGGCCTCCCAAAGTGCTGGGATTACAGGCGTGAGACACCGCACCCAGCTGCAACTCCATTTCTGCCAGTAACTGCTATGGGAATGGGCACATCAGAGGAAGCAGCACTGTGACTCAGAGCCTGCCAAAGGCATGAGGTGCCTGGGCTCTTGTTCTTAACACATCCAGGCACCTGGATATCTATCCAAACTAACCCATTTCAGTGTAACACTGACCCTAGCAACTGAACTAAGCTGAACACCACTTGCAAAACATATAGAGCTCTTCAAAATGGTTATTCAGTTGGGTGCAGCAGCTCATGCCTGTAATCCCAGCACTTTGGGAGGCCGGGGCAGGCAGATCATCTGAGGTCGGGAGTTCGAGACCAGCCTGACCAACACTGTGAAACTCCCTCTTCTCCTAAAAAATAGAAAAATTAGCCGGGTGCCTGTAATCCCAGCTACTGGGGAGGCTGAGGCAGGAGAATCACTTGAACATGGGAGGCAGAGATTGCAGCGAGCCATGATCCTGCCATAGCACTCCAGCCTGGCAATAGCACTCCAGCCTGGCAATAAGAGCGAAACTCCATCCCCCCCGCCCCCAAAAAAAGGGTATTCAACATTGCCGTATGTGCAGCAATTCCATTTCTAGATATATACCCTGAAGAACAGACAGCAACCACAGAAGACATATTTGCACACCCATGTTCAGAGCATTATTCACAATAGCGAAAATGCAGAAGCAACCCAATGTCCATCAATAGACGGATAAACAAACCGTGGCCTCCCACAATGGAAAACTCGGTCTGGGTGTGGTGGCTCACGCCTGTAATCCCAGCACTTTGGGAGGCCGAGGCGGGTGGATCATGAGGTCAGGAGATCAAGGCCATCCTGGCTAACTCAGTGAAACCCCGTCTCTACTTAAAAAAAAAAAAAAATTAGCCGGGCATGGTGGTGGGCACCTGTAATCCCAGCTACTCAGGAGGCGGAGGCAGGAGAATGGTGTTAACCCGGGAGGTGAGCCTGAGGTGAGCCACAATTGCACCACTGCACTCCAGCCTGGGCGACAGAGTGAGACTCCATCTCAAAAAAAGGAAGAAAAAAAAAAAAAAAAAAAGGCAATGCTGACACATGCTTGAGAACTTTTAAGAGAAAGAAGCCAGCCACAAAAGGTCAAATATGCAATAGCAGACTCCACTTGTATGGGGTATCCAGAGCGGTCACATTCAGGGACACATTGGAAGGTGGCTGCCAGGGACTGGGGAAGAATGGGGAGCTGGTGTTTAACAGAGGGAGTTTCAGTTTGGGAAGATAAAGTTCTGGAGATGGGTGGTGATGGTGGCAGCTGCCCAACAATGTGAATTTATTGAATGCCACTGAACTGTACAATTATGCTTTGTTGTGTAGCCAGGAGTGCAGCAGCATAATCACGGCCCACTGCAGCCTCAATCTCTGGGGTTCAAGCAATCGCTACCTCGGCCTCCTGAGTAGCTAAGACCACAGGCACACGCCTGGCTAACTTTTTTCTTTTGTAAAGATAGGGTCTCACTATGATGCCCAGGCTAGTCTCATCCATCTGCCTCGGCCTCCCAAAGTGCTGGGATTACAGATGGGAACCACCATACCCAGTGTAAATGGTGAATTTTATGCTACGCCTATTACACATTAAAAATTAATATAACAATTTCAAAAGTGTGTTCAACAGCTACTGACACTTTACTATCTCCAGGGGACTGTGACCCCTACCTTTAAAGCCGCATCATCTAAAATCCAGGTTCCCAATTTTTTTTGTGAGACAGTCTCGCTCTGTCACCCAGGCTGGAGTGCAGTGGGACGATCTCAGCTCACTGCAACCTCCACCTCCCAGGTTCAACTGATTCTCCTGCCTCAGCCTCCTGAGTAGCTGGGACTGCAGGCGTGTGCCACCATAACCGGTTAATTTTTAAATTTTTGGTACAAATGGGGTTTTGCCATGTTGCCCAGGTTGGTCTTGAACTCTTGGTTCAAACGATCTGCCCGCTTTGGCCTCCCAAAGTGCTGGAATTATAGGCATGAGCCATCACGCCCGGACCACCACCCTTTTTAAACACAAGCAAAGGGTGGTGTCATGTTTAACTTGCTGAGAAGGGTAAGTTACCTACTGGTAGAGTTGGGCTTTGAACTAGGCAGTGATCCCATATGGCCTGAAATAAAACTAACCTGATAACCTCATCTCTTTATACAAAACACTGGCAAACAGACATCATTCCCACCAGATGCTATGTGTTCCCACAGGTGGTCACCACCTCAAAGGTGACAGCCTGTTTTGGGTAATGGGGACACAAATATGACCCCCATCTCTGCCTACCCCCAACTCATTGAAAGGCTCTCCCTGTACACCAATCACCGTCTGGCACCATCACTGGCACACCAGCATTAGCTGGTGTCTTCGCCCACCTTAACAGGTCTGTCCCATGCAACCCCACTTCCACATGTGACCTGATTCTCTTTCATGCAGCTGAAAAAATATGACTCTGGGTTAAAGTAACAAAACTCAAGACCTATCAAACACAAGCCCCCAAATCTTCAAGTATCACAAAGGGATAACACAACTACCTCTCTCACACTTTGTATAAAACGTTAAGTGGGTGGCAGAGATTGGCACCTATCCATCGAAAATCTGCTGTTTAAGGATTTTCATGAATCACCTTCTTTCCCCTGTATGTACAAGGTGGGAGACAGACTTACCACAGTCCAACTTAACCTTTGTGACTTTACAATGGTGGGAATGCGATGTTCATTCAGTAGAAGCCCCTGCTTCAAATTTTGATCTTGGCTGGGCGCAGTGGCTCACGCCTGTAAGCCCAGCACTCTGGGAGGCGGAGACAGGTGGATCACCTGAGGTTAGGAGTTCAGACCAGCCTGGCCAACATGGTTAAACACCGTCACTACTAAAAACACAAAAATTAGCTAGGCGCGGTGGCCCGTGCCTGTAATCCCAGCTACTCTGAGGCAGGGGAATCGCTTGAACCTGGGAGGCGGCAACTGCAGTGAACCAAGATCGCACCACTGCAATCCCGCCTGGGCCACAGAGCCATACTGTCTCAAGAAAAAAAAAAAAAATCTTTTTCTGGGCTAGATAAGTATGACACCTTCTGACACTGGCCATCGACCACAGGATCACGAGATAAACGACTATATTGCAGTGTACCGTGCTCAATACATTACATGCAAATATCCAGCACTTCATTACAAAATGGGTTTTGTGTTAAGACTTTGCACAACTGCAGAGAAGCTAAACTCAGTGTTTATGGGACGTGTGTTTTGAGGCTTTCGCGCAGTGGAGATTCCGTTCCGAAAATTTACTGTATTATACAAAAGAAAACTGAACTCCGGGCAGCCTCTGAGCTGCTCGCGATTAGCTAAGATGGTCCTAGAATTCCAGGGCCTCAACGTGCCCCACACAGGTCTTTCTCATGGGAAATACGACGAAACCACTGGTCCCAGAGGGCCAGGCACACGCCCAGACAGCCTAACCCGTCTCCTGCCAGCCATTCCGGGAAAGACGCTACCGGAGCGGTGCCAGGGTAGACACCGCTCATCTTGAACCTTCGGAGCAACCACTTACATTTGGCATCCTTTCGTCGGGCTGTGAGCAGAAAGTCCTTGATTTCCTCAATTTTCCGAGGCTGCAACACAAAGGAAGCGAGTAAACAGACAGCAAAGAGACACGTCTTCCGGTGACGGTCCAGTCCACCAGCTCCTCCTGGCCTCCGGAGGCCCTGGGGAGGCTCTCTCGCCCTCGTCCCGGGTCCCACGAACCCACCCCGGGAAGGCGCCAGGCAGGGACCGTACTCACCATGGCCACGAGGCGCGCAGGGAGCTGGCGCGGACCGGGACCTGCGGGAAACAGTCCTGGGCGTTAACACGGCGCGGGGGCTGGCAGTCAACCCCGCTTTCCCACCCTCCCCCGAAATATCGCCCCCATTGCACTCCCTTTCTCCTCCCCGACACCCTCCACGTGGACCTGGGGTCCCCAGATTTCACCTGGCCGTGGATTGCCCCAGATTACCCTTCTCACCCGCGTACCACTCTAGAGACACTCACACCCAGCAGCGACCAAGTAAAAGGACGAAAAAGGACGAGACTTCCGTTTCCGGGCAGTTAAACCCTCCCAACGGAGGAAACTGGATACGGTGCCTGCCGAGGGTCAAGACTCATGTAGGCGTTGGCACTTCCAATTTCAGCAGCCCTGCCCCCTCGTGGTCGAGGTCAACAGTGCAGCTCCAAGAATGGAATGGACCATCCTGGCTGCCGCCCTCCCTCCGACTCCCTCCTCCCACTGCTCCCCATCCCTTCCTTCTATGACCCCCGCCTCTTCCCCATCCACCACTTCCTGTCTTCCCTCGCAACCTCCCAATCCTAGCCTGGCTTTGCTAGGTTTTAGTTCAGATTCAGTTCGAAGAGCTAACGCTTATTCTCCACGGCTTTCACTGGACCTGTGCACGGGACATCTGCACAGAGAATTCTTCATTTAATGGCAGAGAGCGACGTGTGCACCTTGTAGAACCTCTTGTTCTGGCGCCTCACGTTTTCTTCTTCCGGTCTCCTTTTTGGGACCCGAACCTGTCATGACCAGGGCCCTGGGATCTTCTTTCCATAAGAGGGAGCGTTCCTGCCTGCTGCTTCCAGTTCCTTTAGGAATTGGTGTACAATGAAAGCAAGTTAAGGCCGGGCGCGGTGGCTCACGCCTATAACCCCAGCATTGGGGGAGGCCGAGGCTGGTGGATCGCTTGAGGCCAGGAGTTCGAGACCAGCCTGGGCAACCTAGTAAGACCCCCCCCCCCCACCACCCATCTCTAGCAAAAAAAAAAAAAATAATAATACTTCCAACAGCTGTCGCAGGGCTGCCCCTGGCTAAGTGTCTCACCTCTAGGGCTGATGGTGCAGCAGTGGGAGTTCTCCTGCTGTTGCCGGCTCTCACCACCGCCCCAGAGGGGAGAGGTGGACTCAGGACTTGAACCCCTGCTGGGCAGATTCCCCAGTCCAGGCACCAGCCACTTCTTGGGGAGGCTTGGGCAGTTTGGGGAGGGCAGTCTTCCTTTCTCCCCCATAACATCCTTCAGGTTAGGCTCTTAGCAACGTGTGGTTATCGATTTTATTTTTATCCTCCACTTTTATTTTATTTCCAACCTCTCTACAAATGTCTACATTTTATTATATTTGTTTCCCCCAAATTTAATAACCACATGGCAGAATGTAATTGCTTCGTGCTTATTATTACAGAGCAGCCCTCCTGAAGAGAAGGAGCACTTTGCCGTAAGCTTTACTTAGAACTTATTTAACTTACCTTCCTTTCTTCCCTCCTGCCCTTCCATTAACAAGCTCAGGCTGAGCACCTTCCTGGGGGTGCTGGAGATATAGGAACCAATAGACCTTGCTGCAGAGAGATCACAAAATACTGTAATAGCACTGAAGAGTCTTTTAAAGAAGCTGAACGATGTCTCTGCAACTGTAAATGTGTCAGGATTCCAGCAGTGGGAAAAGTTAATTGGCAAAAGCCTAATTTTAGATGCCTAAAGGTTGGATCCCATCTGAGAATCATGAGTGCTTCAGCTCTGACCTGAGGACTTTCCTATACCTTAGAGCCTGGCTTTGCCAGCCCTTCCCATCTTAGGCGATGCCTTTCTGGTCTTTTCTACCCCACTGCTCCTCCACAAGCAACCACCCATTCAGCCAAGCCGAGGGGCCTCTTCATGTGCGGGGCACTTTCCGCCCTCCAGGTATTCGCTCTGCTGTCCTCTCTGATGCCAAATGCCACTGGTCCTTCCGAGCTCAGCTCCCGCCTCCCCTTTTTCAGGCAGGACCCTTCACCCCTGACTTATGTCGCTTGCCACTCATACAGTGGTTCCTCGCAATCACTTCTCCGTAGGCTGTATGGAGGTGTTTCACTTTTCATACATGTGTATCACTCTTTTTATTTTTAATTTTTTTTTTTTTTTTTGAGACGGAGTCTTGCTCTGTCGCCCAGGCTGGAGTGCAGTGGCCGGATCTCAGCTCACTGCAAGCTCAGCCTCTCGGGTTCATGCCATTCTCCTGCCTCAGCCTCCCGAGTAGCTGGGACTACAGGCGCCCGCCACCTCGCCCGGCTAGTTTTTTGTATTTTTTAGTAGAGACGGGGTTTCACCGTGTTAGCCAGGATGGTCTCGATCTCCTGACCTCGTGATCCGCCCGTCTCGGCCTCCCAAAGTGCTGGGATTACAGGCTTGAGCCATCGCACCTGGCCTATTTTTAATTTTTTAAAACTTTTTTAGAGACATGGTCTCCCTAGGTTGCCCAGGCTGGCCTTGAACTCTTGGGCTCAAGGGATCTTCCTGCCTTGGCCTCCCAAAGTGCTAGGATGACAGGTGTGAGCCACTATGCCCCACCTTACCACTTTTCCTTGAAGGCAAGGACAGGGCTCAGTATTCTGTTGATAACTCTCTAAGTGCAGTCACCATCTGTACAGTAAGAGCTCAATGCTAACACTGCAGGATGATCCGGCTGGATGCGGCATCTGAGATCACTCACTATATGGAGGGGTGGATGGAGGGAGGACTTCAGGGAGAGCTAGAAGGAGGCATTGATGTGCCTGAAGCAGTGCCTGGCATGTAGTAGGTCCAAAAACTATTTGTTGAATGAACGACTGGTGCTTCTCACCTCACTGCAGGCCCGACAGGACAAGGACAGGGATAGAAGGAGGAGCTGCACCTCCCTTTTGGCAGCGATCCCAGGGAGACAGATGTTTGCCCTCTTGAGTTGTATAATTTAAGGGACCATAGATGTGTAGTAGCAAAACACAATGGCACATTTGTTCAAGTACCAAAGACCTCCAGCTCCCCAAGGGGGACAAATAGCAAAATAAGCCACAGCCACTAAAAGTGAGGCAAGGCGCCAAGAGGGCACACTTCCCTGCTCCATGGGAGGATGAGCCCCAAATGTCCTGGAGCGGTCGGGGACTGTCAGAGACCAAGGCTGGCAGAGCCCTGGCCCTGAGCGCCACAGCCTGAGACCCTGAGAGGATGCTGCCCTGGACACGAGCCTCCCTGGTGAATGCCATACACACACGAAATGAAACTCTCCAAGGCCCAGGGGGGATCCTGCAGGAGAGGAAAACCCCGGACTCGAGGACAGGAGGGCTCAGGCTGCCTGTTATGGTCATTCTGGCCATTGGTGGGCTGGAATGTCCAACGCTGGCGGCTGCAGGACGGTGAGGGCTATTCCCATTTTCAAGAAGTGGAAGGGAGGGTCTGAAGCAGGGTGTTGCAGCGTGATTGGAAGCTGGAGAAGCACGGAGGGCATGTCTGGAGCTGCAGGGCACAGTCTAACACTTTCCCCTCCTTCCCTTCCCTCACTCTGCTGGCTCTGGGTAGAGAGGGCCTCCGAAGGCACGTGGCCTCCCCTCCTCCCTCCAGCAGCCCCGCCCGGGCCACTCCTGAAGGCCGAATGGTTTAGAGTTTTCTCTTCAGTTTGCAGGGACACATTGGAAAGAGGACCAGGATAGGTCAAAAAAACCCCAATGCCCCAGCTTGCAGGTGGGCAGAGGGCTGGCATGGCACATGGCTGAGAAAACCTCCCAGCCTCCAGGATTTTCTCCCATTCAGGCCATTCTGTTCACGTGGTGAACATCGATTGAGCTCCTACTCTAAGGCAGCCACTGGACAAGCTGTGGAGGATGCCCAGAGGCTAGGGGTCTAATTCCTCCTGAGGGAGTCCTGGAAGGCTTCGTGGAGGTGGGGACACAGTGTGCTGCCTCCGGGAGGGGTGCGCAGCAGCTTGCCAGGAGAAGGACTTCCAGACAGAAGGAGGGAGGGAGCTGACGTCAGCCCAGGGTCGGGAGAATGCGGGGTGTTTATGAGAATTAGTGGGAAGTTCAGTGTGGCAGAGGTAAGGAGGGTCTGGGACCGGGGGTCGGGAAGAAGAGGCTGGAGGGGAAGTTGGGCTAGGGTCCAGGGACTTCAGGAGTTCCCCTTACAGCCTCATGGATGCCCGCTGTGGTCATCGTCTCCGAAGGGCCCATCCCTGGGGTCCATAGCACCTCCTTCAATGCCTAGCGGCGATCTTCCGAGACTCGGTTTCCTGGTTTCTACTGCTCTGTGTGTGTGCGTGCACGTGTGTGCATGCGTTGGGGGTGGGGGGTGTGCTGTCGCCTCTCTCCTGCCTCTCAGGGTTGCAGCGAAGCTTCCAACCCGCACCTCGCAGGCAAGGCCCGCCCTGGGTGCTGTGTCCACCGGTGGCCGCACGGGGGCGCTGAGGCCGCGGCTGTAAACGGAGTAGTCCCTTCCGTGCGACTCCTGGGAGCTCAGGCAGAGAGAAATGTACATAAATTACCGGGAATATTTATATGCGGTTTCATACCTGGTGGAGGGCTTTCATATCCACCATCTCATTTAATCTCCAGGAGGCCCCCAAGAGGCCCCTGCTTTTGGCTGCCAGCAGGGCTGGCCTTTAAACCATCTCGGAAGGGAGTTATTAAACCTTAAAGGTTGTCAGCAGGGCGGGGACTCTGGTCCCTGGGCACTGAACTCATTTCCCTGGGAAAGGATGGGGGAGGGGGGTGGAGGGTGGAGTTGGTGCTTTATTTATTTATTTATTTATTTATTTTTGAGACAGAGTCCTGCTCTCTTGCCCAGGCTGGAGTGCAGAGGTGTAATCGCTGCTCACGGCAGCCTCAACCTCTCAGGCTCAAGTGGTCCTCCCGCCTCAGCCTCCCAAGCAGCTGGGACCACAGGCATGTGGTTATATTCTTTTTTTCTTTTCTCTCTTTTCTTTTCTTTTTCTTTTTTTTTTTTTTTTTGAGATGGAGTCTTGCTCTGTTTGCCCAGGCTGGAGTGCAGTGGGCCGGATCTCAGCTCACTGCAAGCTCCGCCTCCCGGGTTCACAGCCATTCTTCCTGCCTCAGCCTCCCGAGTAGCTGGGACTACAGGCGCCCGCCACCCTCTCCCGGCTAGTTTTTTTTTGTATTTTTTTTAGTAGAGACGGGGTTTCACCGTGTTAGCCAGGATGGTCTCGATCTCCTGACCTCGTGATCCCACCCATCTCGGCCTCCCAAAGTGCTGGGATTACAGGCGTGAGCCACCGCACCCCGGCCTCTTTCTTTCTTTTCTTTTCTTTTCTTTTTTTTTTTTGTAGAAATGGAGTCTCCCTATGGTTGCCCAGGCTAGTCTCAAACTCCTGGCCTCCAACGATCCTCCTGCCTTGGCCTCCAAAGTACTGGGATTACAGGCGTGCAATACTGTACCCGGCCCACTGCTGTTTTTTGGAAAGTGAAGATGGTGAGTTTAAAGGGATGCTGGTTACTTACTGTCCCCCTGGACCCCAAAGAGTCCGTGAGTCCCTGAGAGGTAGACAGGTTTAGCATTCTCCCCACTGCTTGAGCTAGAAGCCACGAAGCAAGAGCCGGGCAGACTGTGAATAGGGGTTCTCATGCCCCCACGTGGTTGACCTTTGTGGATGGAGTTACTTTCACTTTCTGTTTAGGGGGCTGGGACTGTTCTGAGCTTTGTAAGCATCCCAGGCTGGTACTCCGGTTAATGCTAGAACCTCACAACTGTGAGAGAACGAAAATGTCTCTAGACATTGCCAAATGTCCCCGGGGGAAAGCAGGGCTGTGCCCCTTGTGCTTGAGAGCCGCTTGACTAGAAGGCCAAAAACCATGAGGACATTCTTTGCCATAATGGGTATCTGTCTTCTGTACCTATGGCAGGTAACTCATGGGCTCAGACTACTGTCTTATTTGCACCTAGCCTAGGGTTTCAAAGCTTTTCTGTGGATGCTGTAAGAAGGACCGCCCTGGGTGCTGCCTCTGCCTGGGCTCTAACGGGGGGCAAGGCGGGGTGCAGCGGCTCTAGTTACCAGGAGCATCGTGGCAGCCCCATTGGCCAGGACCCTCATCCCCACTCTGGGAGGCACAGCACTGATGTGAGCCCAGAGCGGGTGGGAACACCTTTTCCAGTGGGAAAGCCTCGAGATGGGTGGGGAGCTGGGGGTGGGAGAAGGAAGGAGAGGCATGGGGCCTGTCTTGAAGGTACCTCTAGGTTCCTAAGTGGTAAAGATGCAGAAATAAGATCCTGTCCCTGTTCCCACCTCAAGGGACACACAGACTAGTAAGGGACCCAGTGACAAGGTTGGGCCCTAGGTGTAGGAAGTGTTTGGAATTGTGGGACCAGATGGAGGCCATGGGGGGTCTGATACAGGCTGGGGAAGGGCTGGGCCAGGAAAGTCCTCCAGGAGTAACATTGATGGTGATTCACAAAGAGGAGTAGAATATTGCTTTGTGCTGAAAACCCACCCAACACAACCAGAGGAGCCTGCTAGCGCGTGCAAACCCTCTAGCAAGTAAGTTCCAGGGTGACAAGAATGAAAGAACCATCAGACTGAGTGGCATCAAATCAGGTGGTCTTCCTGGAGGAGGCAGTGTGATGGGGTAGGAGGAAAACTGTTCCTGGAGGCAGGCAGTCTTAGATCCAAAATCAGTGTTTGGCTGGGAGAATGTCAGTGAGTCTGCTGAGAGCTCTGAGCCTCAGTTTCTGTTGAGTATTAATTCCTGCAGGGATTCAGGGCCGCTGTGGCCAGTTGTATGCAGCTTGCGAAACTGTCTGCGGCTGCCCTGCTTATGAGAAAACCAGAAGGCACCAAGAACAGAAAAATGCTTAGCCCAGCACCCGGCTCTGTGGCTGCTAATTGATTGTAAGTCCCAGGCAAGAGTTGCCAATGGATTTGGAGGAAAAAACCTGCAACCTGCAACCTAGAGGAGGTGTGGGTTGGAGCGGCGAGCAGCCCCGCTTGCCCAGACCTGTGAGGCAGGGGAGGGCCACTCCGAAAGCCCCGCACCATCTCCTGCACGGGGGGGCAGAGTCAGTTTTGACAGATGACACCTCCGCCCCGCTTTTCCCCACTGGCCCCTTTCACTCCAAGAGCTGCGTCCTGGGTGTCCAGTCTGCTAGCGCAGAAAGGACAGATGAGGCCGTATTCACCAACAGTGAGGAGAATAACACCGAGGCAGAGGAGAATGCATTTTCAGCGTGAGGGACAAGCACCCCTCCTATAGATCAACATGTGCCAAGGTGAGGGGACATCAGAGTGAGAAAAAAGGGCACAGACCCTTCAAAGAGGGCCGGCCTATCAGCTCGTATATATCTTGCATTATGCGGAGGGAGAGAGGAAATCAATAGAGCTGTCAGCTGCTTCATGCATTGAGCCTCGCAGACGTCCCCTCCTCAGGATGCTCCAGACGGATGCTTCAAATTAACCTCCTCAGGATGCTCCAGACGGATGCTTCAAATTAAAACCCAGGGAGGGGGGGTGCTGGGGGTGCTGGGAGACAAACACCCTGACAGGCCAGAGGAAAAGGAGGGAAGCCACTGAAGATCTGGGGAAATTAAAGTCCATAAATCACGAGCGTCCCGGGTGTGAATGACATGAGCGTCTTAGCAGTAGTGCTGGATGGGTTGTAGGTCCTTCTGCCAGGCAGAGTCCCCCAGGGGGAGGCTGGTGACCCAGTGGGCGGGCTTCTCTCCTCCAGGCTTGGACTCCCTGCAGGAGGGAGGGGAGGGCGGGGCAGACCTCTGGCCTTGCTGGTGTTAATGCGGATGGAGGGCATGGGTGTGGGCTGGACTGGGGCATGGCATGGCGGCATAGGGTGAAATGGAGGTGATCTCATAACCGGATTGTGTGGGGGGACTGTCCTTTGGGTGGGCGTACATGGATGGGTTGCAGCATCTCCACGGAAGCACAACGCTTTGCTCCCTGGTAACTGCTCCTGGGAAGCTCTGGCGTCTGAAGACTGAAGCTGCGTCCCTGACCCTTTCCCTGGGCCGCAGGAGTCGACCCCATGGAGAGCGCCGCAGCCTGCACTCTGTCAGCCCTGCCCGCCTCTCTGTACCCCCGCTGCTTCCTGTCTGTCTGCTCCTTCCACTCTCCTTGTCTGTGAGCCCGGCCTGCCTGCTGGGCACAGCTCTTCCCTCTGCCACAGAGGCTCCTGCCCTCTGTCCCTCTCATTTTGCAGTGGAGCCCCCAGGTGCTGCTTTGTTCCCTTATTTCTCTTTTCTTTTCTTTTCTTCCTTTTTCTTTCCTTTCTTTCCTTTCTTTCCTTTCTTTCCTTTCTTTCCTTTCTTTCCTTTCTTTCCTTTCTTTCCTTCTTTCCTTTCTTTCCTTTCTTTCCTTTCTTTCCTTTCCTTTCCTTTCTTTCCTTTCTTTCCTTTCTTTCCTTTCTTTCCTTTCTTTCCTTTCTTTCCTTTCTTTCCTTTCTTTCCTTTCTTTCCTTTCTTCTTCCTTTCTTTCTTTCTTTCTTTCTTTCTTTCTTTCTTTCTTCTTTCTTTCTTTCTTTCTTTCTTTCTTTCTTTCTTTTCTTTTCTTTTCTTTCTTGAGCTGAAGTTTCAGTCTCATTGCCCCAGGCTGGAGTGCAATGGCGTGATCTCGGTCACTGCAACCGCTGCCTCCCGGGTTCAAGCGATTCTCCTGCCACAGCCTCCTAATTAGCTGGGATTAGAGGCACACACCACCACACCCAGATAATTTTGTATTTTTAATAGAGATGGGGTTTTGCCACGTTGGCCAGGCTGGTCTGGAACTCCTGACCTCAGGTGGTCTGTCCACCTCAGCCTTTCAAAGTGCTGGGATTACAGGCATGAGCCATTGCGCCTGACCTCCTACTTTGCTCCCTCTTTCCAGCCGTGGACCAGCGGCCCTTGTGAGGAGGCCTGAGTGGTCGTGGGTCCCCTCTGTGTCCTGCCCAGGGATGGCCAGCCTGGCTTGGGGTGTGAGAGAGCTGGTGCAGAGGCTCGGGAGGGAAATGTTCGAGGGGTAGAAGGACTGAGTAACTGTCCCTGTCCCCCCGAGATAACTTTGTGTCACCCTCACCCTGGGCTCATCTGTCCATGGGGGCCCAACAGAGAAGAAAACCAGAGAAGAAACAACCGGGAGAGAAGGGGCTGCCTTCCCCAAATGCTGTTTGCCCCCCACTTGAGGGATCCTTTGAGGTCTTAACAGGAAGCGGAGGCACAGTCAGACTGTGTGCTTTGAGGGTAATTTTCATAAAAGGTCTGTTTGCAGGCGTGGGCAGGTGCAGGCGTGGGCAGGTGCAGGCGTGGGCAGGTGCAGGACACCAGAGAGGAGAGTGTGGAGCTCCAGCGAGTGTCAACGGGGACTGTTACTACCATGGGGGAGGGGAGGGGTCACCAGACCCCAGACAGCTCTGCTGCGAGGAGGGGCCTGCCTGATGGGGCTGGGGCTTTCAGCCAAGCAATGCCCTCAGCCCGTGGCCGCCTCTCAGGGGAATGAATGCGTCGAGCTCACAATCTTCCTTCTCTCAGTGTCCTGCCTGGGCACCCCATTGGCTGAGCCCAACAGGTTCAAGGCGGTCTTCCTTGGGCACAGAGCAAGATATCCAACCCACCCCCTCCCCAGCACAGTGCAAGGAGCCCATCAAAGGTGGCGTCAGGATGGCTTTGTGAGAGATCTTCTGTCCCCTTTCTGGTCACAAGGCAGAGAAGTCCCCCAGGTCTTGGGCTGGCACTCTTCCATCCTTCCCACTAGCTCTCAGGAGCCCTTCTCTCCCTTATCCCCTAAATCCTGGCCATGCCTTTAGCTGAGATTGGAGACACACTCTAGCTAGCCTGCACAGCACACAGCTGAGCCCAGACACTCCTCTCCAGTGCACAGTCCAGACACACCACTCCAGTGCACAGCTGAGCCCAGACACACCTCTCCAGTGCACAGCTGAGCCCAGACACTCCTCTCCAGTGCACAGCTGAGCCCAGACACTCCTCTCCAGTGCACAGCTGAGCCCAGACACTCCTCTCCAGTGCACAGCTGAGCCCAGACACTCCTCTCCAGTGCACAGCTGAGCCCAGACACACCTCTCCAGTGCACAGCTGAGCCCAGACACTCCTCTCCAGTGCACAGTCCAGACACACCTCTCCAGTGCACAGCTGAGTCTAGACACACCTCTCCAGTGCACAGTCCAGACACACCTCTCCAGTGCACAGCTGAGCCCAGACACTCCTCTCCGGTGCACAGCTGAGCCCAGACACTCCTCTCCAGTGCACAGCTGAGTCCAGACACACCTCTCCGGTGCACAGCTGAGCCCAGACACTCCTCTCCAGTGCACAGCTGAGCCCAGACATACCTTCCAGTGCACAGGTGAGCCCAGACACACCTCTCCAGTGCACAGCTGAGTCTAGACACTCCTCTCCAGTGCACAGCTGAGCCCAGACACTCCTCTCCAGTGCACAGTCCAGACACACCTCTCCAGTGCACAGCTGAGTCTAGACACACCTCTCCAGTGCACAGTCCAGACACTCCTCTCCAGTGCACAGCTGAGCCCAGACACTCCTCTCCAGTGCACAGCTGAGTCCAGACACACCTCTCCGGTGCACAGCTGAGCCCAGACATACCTCTCCGGTGCACAGCTGAGCCCAGACATACCTTCCAGTGCACAGCTGAGCCCAGACATACCTTCCAGTGCACAGCTGAGCCCAGACATACCTTCCAGTGCACAGCTGAGCCCAGACATACCTTCCAGTGCACAGGTGAGCTCGCATGCACGCACAGTTACATGCCCGCCAAGGCATCTGGAGAAACAGATAGGCCTGAGGTTGCTTGGTGGTGTTACACTGCCTAGGACAAGTTCTACCAATTAAACTGGTGACCATGTTTCCAAAAGCAATTACCAGAGTGCTGCAATGCCTCCCCAGGTGAGGAGATTAAAGACACGGCTCCTGGCTCGAAGCAGGTACTCGAGGGGTCCGTGTGCTGCATACCTCAGAGACAAGCCTGCGGGTACCTGCCTGTGAGCACACACGTGCTTAGAGCAGCCAGACCTGGGAGGGATCTGGGGGAAGGAGACACATCAGCAGGGGCCAGCAGCCCCTCAGCACAGGTGGGGCCTGGGTCACAGTGTTCCTTCTTTCTTCTGTTTTCTTCTCTGGTGTGTGCAAGCAACAATAACAAAACAATTTGTGCGAATCTAGACTCGATGCTGGGGGATGGGGAGGAGATGTACCTGCTTGTTAAAAAGGGAGGAAGTGGCTGCCATTGGCCTAAGTGGTAAGAAGCCACCTCTTCCTCAAAGCTCACCAGCAGCTGCGTGTTCCCATGTCACAGGAATCGCAACATCTTTGGAAAAAGAGGGATGGAGGTAGAAGTGACCCTAACCCCTAACCAGTCTCCTGCCTGGCTGAGTCATGGGGAGGAAGGGTTTCTGTAGAGGGCATGGCCGCTCTCCACAGTCTGGGCCTCCAAGCCATGGCTCTATCCCTAACCCCCACCTGCTGTCAGGAGCACTTTGGAGGGGGGGCCTGGGCTGTTCTCATCACTCAGTCATCTTTCCCCTTCCCTGTAGCCTGTGGCTTCTGGAAATACAGCCTCAGGGGTGGAGGGAGGAGAAGGGGTGGAGGTGGAAGGGCAGGTCGGACGCCACTGCATCATGCCCCTGGTCCTATCCACCTCTTTCTTTTTTTTCTGAGATGGAGTCTCAGTCTGTCACCCAGGCTGGAGTGCAGTGGCACAATCTCAGCTCACTGCAACCTCCACCTCCTGGGTTCAAGCGATCCTTCTGCCTCAGCCTCCTGAGTAGCTGGGATGACAGGCACCTGCCACCATGCCTGGCTAATTTTTGTATTTTTAGTAGGGACATGGTTTCACCATGTGGACCAGGCTGGTCTCTAACTCCTGACCTCAAGTGATCTGCCTGCCTTGACCTCCCAAAGTGTTGAGATTACAGGCATGAGCCACCGTGCCCGGCCCACTTCCTTCTTATCTTTCTGTTCACAACCTCCCTGTCAGCCCTTGCCTGACAGGCTGATCTGCTATTAATGGAGCAAGACAGCTGCAGTTGGCTTGTTAATTACAGCAGATGAAGTCTTCAGCCCAGGCTGCTTTGGAGGGCAGAGGAGGCGTGGTTGCAGTTGGTTGTCAACATGGCCTTCCCCTCGCATTTAATGCCCTGAGAACAGAGGTCTGGCTGGGTTGGCAGAGGGTCAGTGTGTGTGGCTGGCTGGAGTCACATCAGATCTGGGGAGGAAGCCTGCTGGTGGAGCAGAGAGGAACCCTGTCCTGTGGTTTCAGCACAGAACAGGGAACAATAACTTCTACTGTGTCGAGTGTCTACTATGAGCCAGGAGCCACACCAGCTGCTCCATGAAGATCATCTATAATCCTCACCATGGCTCTAAGTTAGGCAAAATTGCAACCGTTACTTTATAGATGAGGGCTCTGAGGCACAGAGAGGTTAAGTGACTCACCCAAGGTCACACAGCTAGTAACTGGAGGGCAAGGAAGCCTCATGACTCAAGTGTGCAGCGTTACCTTATTGAATGCCTCAAAGCCTTTGCCTCCTTCTCCAGGGACGAGCTGGGTCACGTGCTGCTCGGAGTAGGACCCAAACTGTGAGGTGACTCATTTATTCTACAAGTATTTACTAAACACCTTCTCTTAACTAGGAGATGATCTTCTCTTAGAGATGAAGAAACATGTTCCGTGTCCTGGTGGAGTTTGCCCTCCAGCCTGGGAGATGGGCCGTTTTCCCAGCTCCACGCCGTGCCTGATGGCCTCCGATGATTCGACTATCCTGGGACAATCCTGGGGTTGGGACTGAGACTCAGAGACTCTCTGGTTTGTGGTTGATTGGCCTGAGATTTCATGTGAACCGGGGGCAAAGGGCGCTTATTTGGGGGAAGTCACAAGGGGTGTTGTAGGCAGAATCCAGAGAGTAGGTGACCCTAGAAAAGGAGCAGCTGTGGCCGGGTGCAGTGGCTCATGCCTGTAATCCCAGCACTTTGGGAGGCCAAGGTGGGCGGATCACCTGAGGCCAGGAGTTCAAGACCAGCGTGGCCAATGTGGCGAAACCCTGTCTCTACTAAAAATACAAAAATTAGCCGGGCGTGGAGGCGTGTGCCTGTAATCCCAGCTACTTGGGAAGCTGAGGCAGGAGAATCGCTTGAACCCAGCCTGAGCGACAGAGTGAGACTCTGTCTCAATAATAATAATAATAATAATAATAATAATAGCAGCTGCTTGAGTGCAGGGTCTGTGCCATTCTCTCCATTCTTCTTTGTCCCTGTGAGACCAGATGTACTTTCTGCCCCTGGGTATTGTGAACTTTCCTGCCCCCTAACTTCCCTTTCCACATATTTCTGCTTTTTCCTTTAGCTCCCTTTCCAGGCATGGTGGCGCTCACCTGTGGTCCCCACAATTGAAAGTGAATGAGAAGTCCTGGTTAAGGTGGAAGAGAAGACAGGACATAAGACCCCTATCACTGCGGGAACACCGAATGGGGAGCTAGACACCTCCCTGGGGCCTGAACAAATGACCGGGCTTTCACCAGGCAGGGAAGAGGGACTGGGAAGGCATTCCAGGAAGAAGTAGTGGAACTCGGCAGAGGGAAGAGCGTTAACGGTTGAGGGGGCTATGCAAGGGCATGACGTGCTCAGAGGCCTGCAGACAGGGGTGTGCTGGCGCATGTCTAAAATCCAGTTTTCTTTCTTTCTTTTTCTTTTTTTGTGACGGAGTCTCGCTCTTGTCGCCCAGGCTGGAGTGCAGTGGTGCGAATTCGGCTCACAGCAACTTCCGCCTCCTGGGTTCAAGCAATTCTCCTGCCTCAGTCTCCTGAGTAGCTGGGATTACAGGTACCTGCCACCATGCCTGGCTAAGTTTTTGTACTTTTAGTAGAGACGGGGTTTCTCCATGTTGGCCAGGCTGGTCTGGAACTCCTGACCTCAAGTGATCCACCCGCCTAGGCCTCCCAAAGTGCAGGTGTGAGCCACTGTGCGTGGCCTAAAATCCAGATTTCTGACCACCCCCTCCCCACCAAAAAAGCCAGAAAACCTTAACTGGTGGCATTTGCTGATTCCTGTGGTGTAAATACTCTCACCATGGCAGATTTCGTGCTGCCAATTGCCTTGCAAAACTTTTGAGTATGTAAAAAGCAGCTCTCACGAGCTGGGTGCTGGTTTGAGCCAGTTCTGGCATGCCACAGCATCAGGTCATCCGTCATTGCGAAAATGCAGAGGCAGGTGGAGAGGATAGGAGAAGAGGCTGGAGAGGTGGACTGAGAGAGGATTGGGAAAGGCTTGAACGTCACATTTGGGAGTTTGAGCTTTAATATGAAGCAGCAAATGCCTAAACCCTGATTGGGTGGCTCTGGGTATATGTGTGAGCCAACAGCTGTCCTGTTTGTTTTTCTGTTGTGCCCTGGCTGTCCTTTAAGCTGGTCCTCTGAATAACCCCGAGGGGCCTGTGTGGGCTTGGTAGTAGACCTGGAGAGGGGTGCACAGAATGTGACGCGCATTGTTTTCTAATAGGGAGGTAGAAGGAGAGTTCTTGCTCACCCCAGCCAGCTGCATTGTGAGGCCATCCCTCATCTTAATGGGCTCATCCAAATCTCGTTTGCTAATGAGGAATTTAATGGTCACAGACTGACAAGCGAGGAGAAACGGGAAGGTCGTTATGAAAATGAAGTGTGTAGCTAAATACCACCTCACTTCCATCCCACCAGCCCGCCCCTGTGTGCCAGCCTGGATTGGGTAGGTTGGTGGGAGAAACGGACTGGCTTGATCTCAGCTTGAAACTGGGCTCCACGGACAGGGCCAGCACTGTTCTTCAAAGTCCTGTGGGTTGGAATGCCTTTTCCTCTCTGCTCCCAGCCAGTTTGTTTGACCAGGACTCAGATGGGGTGTCACCTCCCCCTGCAAACCTTGCACACAGCCCCAGGTGGGTGAGGGCCACAGTGTTTGCATGACTTCTGCACGTTCTCATAGTGCCTATGCCATAGTGCTAAAATGATACATTCCCTTGGCTGTTTTCCCTGCTAGCTTCTGAGTAACTTGAGTGCAGGGTCTGTGTCATTCTCTCCATATCTGGAATGCTGACCAGATACTGTGAAAGACAGAGGAAGAGAATTTCTGAGACTAAATGAATGAATTAGTGAACAAATGAGTAGGTAGAGTAGTGAAGGAAAGAATGCATGAATAATGGGTTTAATGTAACAATTAATAGCAATGGAACCATAGACCAGGCTATCAAAAGGGAGGGTAAGGATCTGGATTCAAAAGAAACATCCCATCCCTTAGATTGCATACACAAGCCAGGCAGAGGGAAGTTAGAACAGAGATTTCCAGAAATTTCCACATCCACTCCTCCATCCTCCAATCGTACAGGGCTATTCATAATAAAACTACATATCCCAGCACTCTTTGCAGTCATTTGTGACCATGTGACTAACTTATGACCAATGGGGTGTAAGAAGATGTGTAAAGGGAGCTGGCATCTATTCTCTGTTGCTATAAAGGAATATCTGAAACTGGGTAATTTGTAAAGAAAACAAATTTATTTCTTACAGTTCTGGAGGCTGAAAGGTCCAAGGCCAAGGGGTTGCATCTGGTGAGGGCCTTCTTGCTCATTTGGATTCTATGTAGAGTCCCGAGGCAGCACAGGGCATCGCAGGGTGAGAGGACAAGAACACACCAAACTAACTTTTGTAACAGCCTTCTTGTGGTAACTAACCCATTCCCAGGATAACTCAATAACCCATGAATTTATCCCTCGTGACTCAATCACCTCTTAAAGACTCCACCTCTTAATACTGTTCCACGGGGGATTAAGTTTTAACATGAGTTTTGGCATGAGTTTCAGAGGGGACAAACATTCAAACCATAGCACATGTCCTTCTCTGTCCTTTCCTCCTTCCTGTTGGCTGGATGGTGGGAGTGATGGCTGGAGCTGAAGCAGCCATCTTAGACTTGGAAGCCAGGCAACAACATGATAAAAGTGTGGGTCCTTTGAGGGCAGTGGGCTCCTCCCCTCATCCACACTGGAAGAGCTCAGTTGCATCTCACCTTGTGCTCTGTATCCTGAGAATAAGAAAGGTAACAGGTTAAGGCTGCTGGGTCAGGGCAGCCAGGAATCCTGCCTGGTGTTTGGGACACAGAGGAGCCAGTAGACCAGTGGGAGCAAACCTGGTCTGCAGGGAAGAGCCCTAGACAGAAAGTCAGAGGATTATGTCATATTCTTGTTTGTTTTCTTCATTTCTTCTCCCATTTGGGAAGACTCTCAATCAAGGCTGGCTGCTGGATTGTTTATTGGGGTCAGTTCAGCAAGCTGGGACTGGGGAGGCCTGTGGGGGTGAGGATGGCTCAGGAAGGGATGTCTTTTCAAGGCCTAGCTCTGGGAATGTGGGAAGAAGAAGCTGGAGAGAGAGAGATCTGATGGAGGGTGAGTTAGGCAGAATTGTAAGATAAGCCCCGAGGACTTACACACCGTTGTATGATTCCCTCCCCGTGTGTGGGTGAGACATGTAAGTTGCTTCTAGTTAATAGAATATGGCAAAGATGACTGGGCACAGTGGCTCACGCCTGTAATCCCAGCACTTTGAGAGGCTGAGGCAGGAGGATTGCTTGAGTTCAGGAGTTTGAAACAAGCCTGGGCAACATAGTAAAACCTTGTCTCTACTAAAAACAAAAGAAAATTAGCCAGGCATGATGTCACACACACCTGTGGTTCCAGCTACTCAGGAGGCTGAGGTGGCAGGATTGCTTGAGCCTGGGAGGTCGAAGTGGAGGCTGCACGACAGAATAAGACCTCAACTCTTAAAAGAATATGGCATAGTTGAAGAGGTTTTGCAGATGTCATTAAGGTCTCTAAACAGTTAACTTTAAGTTGATCAAAAGGGAGATTATCTTGGATGGGCCTGGACTAATCAGGTGAGCATTTTATTTTATTTTATTATTCGAGACAGAGTCTCTCTCTGTTGCTCAAGCTGGAGTGCAGTGGTGTGATCTCAACTCACTACAACCTCCACCTCCCAGGTTCAAGAGATTCTTATACCTCAGCCTCCCAAGTAGCTGGGATCACAGACGTGCACCACCATGCCTGGCTAATTTTGTACTTTTAATAGAGATGCAGTTTTGCCATGTTGGCCAGGCTGGTCTGGAACTCCTGACCTCAAGTGATCCGCCCTCCTTGGCCTCCCAAAGTGCTGGGACTACAGGCGTGCACCACTGCCCCCAGCCCCTGAGCCACTGCACCCAGCTCAGTAAGCACTTTAAAAGAAGACCTGGACATCAGAACCTCTTTCCTCCTGGTTTTGAAGAAGCAAGCTGCCGCGAGTCTACAGCTGTAAGGAAATGAATTCTGCCAGCGACCCCATGTGCTTGAAAGAGGACCCCGAACGTCAGATGAGACCCAGTCCCAGGAGGCACATTGAGTGCTGCCTTTCAGGACCCTGAACAGAGGACCCAGTTGAACCATCACCAGGCTCCTGACCCACAGAAACTGTGAGACAATAAACGTGTATTGTCTTAAGCTCCTAAGTGCGTGGTCATTTGTTACACAGCAATAAAAGGTGTGAAAGAAGGTCAGATGTGCCCTGACTGCCGCGCTTTGGTTCAGCCCTACTGCCTGCCTCTCTGAAGCGGGGAGGTGGGGCTGGGATCACAGCTCAGGGTGATGTGACAATGAGAAAGAAAATTAAAATCCAAGATGGAGCAATTCAAAACTGTAATCTCGGCAAACAGTGGCACTTAGATTTCCCATTATTGATCCCCTCCGCGGATATTCTCCAATCTCGTAATTACAGGAGGACTTTTTCAATTTAGGCTGAAATGCTTCCCCTCCCCCCATGCCCCTCCTTTATTTCTTTAAACTTGCAATAACACACAATAGATTGTACGCAGCTGTGGAGTCTAAATAAACAGAGCTAATCATTTTAATTGAAATCCGATCTCAGCAACAGGAAGGCCCTTCTGTTGTGATATTCTCCCCCTTATCTCTCTAGAGCAGGGAGCAAGTCCTGCTCCTGGCTTGGGCCACTCAGGGACACACACACACACACACACACACACACGCATGCACACACTTTTCTCCACCTCTGCCTTCGCATCTGTTCATCCTCCAGGGCTTGGTTCAGACATCGCCTCCCTGTCTCTCCTCTTTGCTCCCAGGCCTAGGGCCGACCACCTGCAACCTCCTAGGTCCCCACTGGCGGCTGGGAGATGCTGCCCAGTGCTGGAGCTGGGGGTCAGGCAGGCCCTCCCAAGCACAACCTCTTCATCCCCCTGCCTCCAGGCACAGGGTAGGCCAGTCTCTGCCAGGATCCTCCTGACAGCTCACATACGTCCTTTATTCACCAAGTTGTTGGCCACTGGTAGTTCTCTTCAGCTAATCTGGGGTTTTCAGACACAGAAGGGCAATTTGTCCCCCTCCCCAGGAACACTGGGAGACATTTTTAGTTGTTACAACTTGGGAGGAGAATTTCCACTAGCATCTAGTGGTTAGAGGCCAGGAGCGCTGCCAAATATCCTACAGTGCACAGGAAAGCCCCATAACAAAGAATGATCTGGCCTGAAATGTCAATAGTGTGGAGACTGAGAAACCTCAAGCTAACCTACATTCTTCTTCTTCTTCTTTCTCTCCTCCTCCTCCTCCTCCTTCTTTTTTGAGATGGAGTTTCGCTCTTGTCGCCCAGACTAGAGGGCGATGGCACTCACTGCAACCTCCACCTCCAGGGCTCAAGCAATTCTCCTGCCTCAGCCTCCCGAGTAGCTTGGATTACAGGTGCTGGTCACCAGCTAATTTTTGTAGTTTTTAGTAGAGACTGGGTTTCACCATGTTGGTCAGGATGGTCTCAACCTCCTGACCTCAGGTTTTCCGCCTGCCTCGGCCTCCCAAAGTGCTGGGATTAGAGGTGGGAGCCACAGCGCCTGGCCCCTAAGTTCTTCTTGAACTCATTTAATTTCGTAGAATGGAAAGATTAATAGCCACAGGTGGAAGGAACCAATAAACTAGGATGATGACACGCACGGCACACACATGCACACACGTGCAGACATATGCACACACATGCATGCACACACATGTGCACACATGCACATGCATGCACATATACACTCACACATGCGTACGCACATATACACACATGCACACGCACACACACCCCTTTCTCCACCTCTGCCTTCACGTCTGTTCATCCTCCAGGACTTGGTTCAGACATCACCTCCTCCTGGAGTCTTCTCCAAGCTGTGGGTTGTGTGACATGTCCGTCCTCTGTGCCCCCTGAGTCCCCCATGCATGTGATTCCCTCAGCATTGACCACTCCCAGTGATACTACCGAGTTTTCCTGCAAAACTGACATGATGACAAAGGTCAGGGCAGTGGTCACCTTGGGGGTGGGGAGTGGCTGGGAAGGAGTTTTGGGCTTCTTGGGGGCTATTCTGTTCTATTTCTTGCTCTGGGAACTGGTTTGCTGTAAGGTTCAGTTTGTGAAAATTTGCCTTGCTAAATAAACACTATCATCTGTGCAGTTTAGGTACATGTTTTATAATTCAATAAAAACTTTAAAAATTTTTTCTTATAACCTCATCCAGGTAGAGACTCAATAATGACCCAAAAATTAAACCTGAAGCACTGACACACAACACACATTCCTGCCTTGGCTACCCTGAACCCAGGCCCCCCCCGGACCGCTGTCCTCCTGGCTTGGGCCAGGTGTGGGCTCACCTGTGTCTCTTCCTTCTTCCTCCCTCGGCTTCCTCCAAGAGATGCCCTTGGCCACAGCTTCCAGAGCTGGTCCCTCTGTTCAGAGCCCCTCCCTACCTCCTGGCCAGGAGCATGCTAAAGAGAGATCGTCCCACTGAAGTAATTACCGCCGCAGGCACCAGGGAGACATTTACCACTCACTAAAAAACATTTTCCCTAGCACGCCCATTAAACCCTGGCATTTACCCAGGAACTACAAATCTCAGCCCAAGGGAGACGCTGCCACTTCGTAACCCAGGAACCAGGGGAGCCACCAGCCTTACACAGCTTTTGCTTCTCATCACTTTTATTTTTTTTGAAATGGAGTCTCGCTCTGTCGCCCAGGCTGGATTGCGGTGGCGCAATCTTGGCTCACTGCAACCTCTGCCTCCCAGGTTCAAGCAATTCTCGTTCCTCGGCCTCCCAAGTAGCTGGGATTATGGACGTGAGCCTCTGCGCCTGGTTACTTTTTGTATTTTTAGTAGAGACGGGGTTTCGCCATGTTGGCCAGGCTGGTCTTGAACTCCTGACCTCAGGTGATCCACCCGCCTTGGCCTCCCAAAGTGCTGGGATTACAGGCGTGAGCCTCCGCACCTGGCCTTTCTCATCACTTTTTTTTTCGAATTTTTAGCAGGAAAAGATGACTCCTTGGCTGACTGCCTCTGGCCAGTGACAAGGCCAAGATTCTTTATAGTTTCTAGGAAATCCTATTGCCTGTTGTTATGGGGACATTGAGGCTTGCATTCATTCATTCATTCATTCATTCATTCATTCATTCATTCAGCCAACACTCATGGAGTACTCATTAGGCTGGGTGCTGGGGTACCAAAATGAAAAACTCAGTTCTAGTATGTGGAGTCCCGAGAAGTAAGCAACAAGGAGGAAGGGGTCTGGGGTGTTGGGGCGGGGATGTGGGGATGGGATAGAGGGGTGGGGAGAACAATTGTTCTAATCACAGACAACCCGCTGACACGACTACCTCACTCCGCACATAGCCCCAGAAACACGACCCTATGAAACTGCCATGCAGCCCCTGCCCCTTTGCAGACAGCCCCTTCTCTGCTGTGCTGCCCATTGGACCCTTGCAATGTTTCTTAATGTATCTTTGCACCTTCTCTAATAAATCTGCCTTTCTTTACCTACGACTGTCTCGTTACATTCTTTTACTGCCTGCAAGGCCAGCCCTAGCCAGTCATACCCACAACGTAGCAGACAGCCTGCAAGACTCCAAGGCACCTGATCCACCTGTGTCCCCATGTGAAGTGAGAGGCCACAGGAACCCCGCTTCTCTTGTCTTGTACTCTCCACGACTCGGAAAACTTGGCCATGACTGTTGGAACCCAGGATCAACATCCGAGCCTAAAGCAAGCATGCAGAAGGACATGAGAAGGCCATCTTCTTGGGATGTAGGGATGATGAGATTGCTCGGTGGGGGTAGTCCACCTGGTGCTAGAGAAAGTGGCCATGGTATTGGTGTCCAAGGAGCATGACCAGACCGCAGGACTGCAGAGGACCACTTGGGTCCTGAGGGAGGGGACCTGTTGCTCTGGCCCTCCCCAGCGCTGATTACTTCCTTGTTTCTTCCCGTCCCTGTGTTTTTCCCATAGGCCCCTCCCTGGGACTGAAGTTTCTGGACAGAGTGATTGCAAGTCCTTGTTTGCCCAGGACAGCTCTGGTTTATGTCTGGTGTCCTGGCATAATCATTAACAGCTCCCTCTTTCACTCTAAAAAACGTCCTGGCTTGGCCTTTAAATTACATGGTCACTCTATGACACCGTCGCCCTGTGTCTTGGATGCTTCTCTTCTAGGAAGAGCCTCTGCCCTAAAGGAGGCTCTAACAGTGGAGGAGAGAGACGCCAATCAGATCGTTACCAAGCAAACAGGGGAGTAAACGGTTGAGCTTTGTAACTGGGAGGCCTTTGAGGAGGCACCTAATCCAGATCTGGGGTCTTAAGAGGGCTTCCTGGAGGCGGTGATTCGGTTGGCAACTGGAAATAAGAGGGATTAGGCTGGGTGTGGTGGCTCATGCCTGTAATCCCAGCACTTTGGGAGGCTGAGGTGGGTAGATTGCCTGAGCTCAGGAGTTCAAGACGACTCTGGGCAATATGGTGAAACCCCGTCTCTATTAAAATACAAAAAATTAGCTGGACGTGGTGGCATGCACCTGTAGTACCAGCTACTCTGGAGGCTGAGGCATGAGAATCGCTTGAGACCTGGAGGCAGAGGTTGCAGTGAGCCGAGATTGCGCCACTGCACTGCAGCTTGGGCGACAGAGTGAGACTTCATCTCAAAAAAAAAAAAAAAAAAAAAGAGGGATTGATCAGTCCAAGGTGGGGCAGGAAGGGAGTCCTGGGGACAGAATGGGCACACAGTGTGGCTGGTGTGAAATGAGGCTGGAGAGGCTGGTGTTGGCTGGGGCTTGCACCCCACACCAAGGGGCTGCCCTTTATGCTGGAGGCAGTGGAGAGGATGCAGATGGTCCAGGCTGCTCAAAGCATGGCCCAAGGGCTGGTGTCAGTCTAGAAACTGTGTGTTACCCATCATTGACCAAGCAAGTTTAGAAACTGAGAGGAAATAGAAACGGTCATAGCAATTTGACAAGGTAATTTTATGCCCGTTGATTTAATAATAAAAATTAGCCTTGCGTTTTGTATGTTATTTCAAATTTTATTTTTTCTAATAATTAATATTCATCTTATTTTTGCAAACACAGTGATGGTAACATCACTTTGGCAGTTCCTTAAAAAGTTAAACCTGGAATTCTATTCCCAGGTGTATACTCAAGAGAATTGAAAACATATGATCACACCAAAACTTGTATGTAAATATTTGTTATAACATCATCAACAATTGCCAAAAAGTGGAAACAGCTCAAATGTACATCAACTGATGAATGGATAAACAAAATGTGGTATATCTTGGCTGGGCACAGTGGCTCACACCTGGAATCCCAGCAGGCCGGGTGCAGTGGCTCACACCTGGAATCCCAGCACTTTGGGATTTGAGGCCAGGAGTTCAAGACCAGCCTGGCCAACATGGTGAAACCCCGTCTATACTAAAAATACAAAAATTGGCCGGGCGTGGTGGCGCATGCCTGTAATCCCAGCTACTCAGGAGGCTGAGGCAGGAGAATCACTTGAAACTGAGGTGGAGGTTGCAGTGAGCTGAGATTGTACCACTGCACTCCAGCCTGGGTGACAGAGTGAAACTCCATCTCAAAACAACAACAACAACACAAACCATCCCCCTGCCCCCCAGAAAAACCCCAACGTGGTATACCTATAGGACAGATTTGTTTGTTTGTTTGTTTGTTTGAGACAGAGTTTCACTCTTGTTGACCGGGTTAGAGTACAGCATGCGATCTCGGCTCACTGTAACCTCTGCCTCCGGGGTTCAGGCAATTATCCTGCCTCAGCCTCCTGAGTAGCTGGGATTACAGGCGTGCACCACCACATCCAGCTAATTTTTTGTATTTTTAGTAGAGATGGAGTTTCATCAGGCTGGTCTCCAACTCCTGACCTCAGGAGTTCCTCCACATGCCTCGGCCTCCCAAAGTGCTGGGATTACAGGTGTGAGCCACCATGCCCGGCCTATAGGATGGAACATTATTAACATCCTAACATTAACAAAACAGAATGAAGTTCTGATCCATGCTATGACATGGAGGAACCTTGAAAACATTATGCCAAGTGAAAGAAGCCACCTATTGCATGCTTCCCTTTATATGAAATGTACAGAATAGGCAAATCCACAGAAACAGAAAATAGATTAGTGATTGCCGGGTCCAGGGGAAGGAGGAAATGAGGAGTAAGGACTAAGGGGTATGGATTTCTTTCTGGGCTGATGAAAATGTTGTGGAATTAGGTGGTGGTGATGGCTGTGCAATGTTCTGAAATACATTGAAAACCACGGAACTGCACATCTTAAAAGAGTGAACTTTATAGTATGTGAATTATATCTTAATAAAAATATTTTAAGGTATTGATCTGTCACAGACTGGTGATTAAAAAAAACCCACAGGTCCCGCACCTCGGGTAGCTGGAGAAGGACTGAATTAGCTCATCCGTTCTGTGCGAAGCTGTGTGCCAGCCAAGGGGAGGAGTGACCAGGCTCCCTGGGTGAGAAAGTCAGGCGGCCCAGGACTCAGGTCCTGACTCCCATCCAACATAACCAGCACTAGGGAGATCAGCCAAGTGTCTATTATGTTCTGAGATGGAGCGGTTCTAGGTCAGCTCATGAGAAACAGGCATTGGGGGAATGTTGTGATGATTCTAGAAGTCTGTACCTCAACACAAAGCTTTTGTTGTTGTTGTTGTTGAGGTGGGGTTTTGCTCTGTTGCCCAGGCTGCAGCGCAGTGGTGCGATCTCAGCTCACTGCAACCTCTGCCTCCCAGGTTCAAGCGATTTTCCTGCCTCAGCCTCTTGAGTAGCTGGAACTACAGGCATGTACCACCATGCCCGGATAATTTTTGTATTTTTAATAGAGACGGGGTTTCTCCATGATGGCCAGGCTGGTCTCCAACTCCTGGCCTCAGGTGATCCACCTGCCTCGACCTCCCAAAGTGATGGGATTACAGGTGTAAGTCGGCACACCGGGCTATCAAAATAAAACTTCTTCAAGGCTTTTTCTGGGAGGAGGTGGGAGTAGACTGGCCTTCCTAACCTTGTCTCCCCATCCACTTCAGCTGGGAGTTGGCCACTCCAGAGACCAGGCCTCCTCTGTCAGTCAGTGGCCAGTCTGCTGGGATCCAGGGGGCCAGGAGCTGGCCTGTCTCTGCCAGAAGCAGCGGAGACCAGGGGTTTGTTTTCTTACCCTGTGGAAGATCCATTATTTTCCTGACAAAATCTAAAGAGGTCTTCAGCCAGGAGAAGGTGTGGGGAAGCGCCTGCAGCCAGCTGGCTGCCTCACATCTGCAGAGGGGCAGCCAATGTACTGGAGAGGGAGTTGGCAGGGGTTGTGGGGGAAGGGACCAGGTCCCGGGGATCTGCTGGGAGCAAAATGAAAACAGCCTGGAGCTGGGCTACATAATGACAAACCATAACTGGTCATCCCTAGATTTAATAGGTGCCTGCTCTGTGCTTGGCTCTGTGCTAGGCTCTGTGCTAAGAGCTTCACAAACACTGTTGTTACTAAATAGCCCAGGCCTCTCAGGTGAATGTCATTATTGTCTCTCAGTTGCTGCTCAGAAACGGAGTCTGAGAGAAGCTGAGTAGCAGCGCCCTCATGGTGGAGACGTAATGCAGGTCTGCTTGCCTCCACAGCACACACGCCGTGCTCTTGTGGGTGCCACACACAGCGTGGAGAGCTGGCAAGTAGGGAGGAGGAAGGGCGGCCTGAACATGGCAGGGTCCCCACACCTAGGCAGGGTCACTCGCATTTTCCCCATCACTGCCGGCCACGGGACGAGGGGAGAGAAGCTGGTGCTGGTGCTGAACAACGGACCCAGGGCCCTGGAGCTCGTTGCTCGAGCTGGGAGGGAAGCAGGGGGATGGATCAGGCGACCTGTAGTCCTTCCAGACTCATGATTCCATGGCCGTGTGGCAGAAACTGGGAACGTTCTGGGAGAATCGGAGGCTTCAGGCACTCTCATTTCCAAGCTTGGAGTTTGGCCAAGCGTGTTGGGTGGGACCTGGGGTTCGTGATCCAAATGTGTGGAACCGGGAAGGCCTTCCAGCCCTTTTTGGGGGTTGCAGGGAAACAGGAGGGCCTGCTGAGGCCCTATACAAGAGGCCTCCCAATGTAGGAGGCCCCCCGAATAAGCAGACCGAGGCCTTTGAGGCCATGTGGAACAGCTGCATGGAGGAAACTTCTGGAAGGCACAGCTTTCGGGCAGGGTCTGGAAGAGAAGGGAGGGAAGCCTGCAGGAGGAGGGAGGCAGAGGCTGGGGGCCAGAGGGCATTTCGGGACATCTCCATCATTATTTAACTTTCATTTCGCAACTCCACCATCACTCACTCCGAATGCAGATCATAAAAATTACAATTGATGTTTCAATTAGTTATAATTTACAGAGCGATTACATTTAATTTCTCTTTTATTGTATTTTAATGGCTTCAAATTTCGTGTTGATGAGATTCAGCCCCATGCTCTGAAGCTACAGGCCCAGGGTGGAGAGGGGGCTGGGGTTTTTAAGGGGGCAGGTAGGCCGGTGGAGCTGTGGGGCCTCTTGCTGCCTCGGTCTCCCCCAGCCACCCAGCAGCCTCTCACCAGTCTTCCCTGCCTGGGGTTGCGAGTGGGAAACAGGTAGAAGGAAAAGCTGCAGGGCCTGGGGAGGGGGAGGCTTCGGGCCCTGCCCCGCAGCCATCTGTTTAAATGATGCTGCTAATGGACAAGGAACGTTTGCCTCTTCTTAACTAAGGATCCAGGGGAATGAGGCGGAGACAAGGGGAGGGGCCGGTGAGGAGCCCAGGAGAGAATCAATGATCTGTGCTCCTTTGCCAAGCTAGAGGAGACGGAGACAGCGACAGCCTGGGCAGGGAGCTCAGCAGCTCAGAGCCTAGAGTGCAGAGGAGAGAAGCTGGGGAGAACAGAAGTTGAGCCTTTGCACAACTCCTGTTTTCTTCTCGTGCCTAGCTCAGTGTGAGACAGCACAGGGGCTAGGATGTGCTGGTGCTTAGTAAATGTAAGACCAGCTGTTCATGTTTGTTCACAGGAACTCTTCCGGTGCAGTTCTTTGGAAGTGCGGTGTCCTTTGGAAGAAGTTCCTTGCAGACTCCCCTCCCTTCTCCTGCTCCTGGGTGGCGGTGGGCCCTTGCTGCTGGCTGCAGAGGAAGGGCCCACCAAGGGCACCAACAGGGTGACGGTGGGCTTGGTAATTAGACATGGTCCAGGCTGCGGGGCCTTTCTGCAGCTTGGCAGCTGCTCACAACACAGTTGGCTTTGAAGAGGCTTCAAAGTGTCTCCCAGGAAGGTCCCCAAATCACCTGAAAAATAGCCTGGAGTCTGTCAACTCCAGGAGTGGGAGAGAGGCAACAGCTTTGCTGGGCTTCCCAGGTGGGAGGCAGGAGTCAGTACATCAAAGTCTCAGAAGCTGGGGACCTGGGGGGAGACCAGAGGTCCTGAATCAGGCTGTGGAAGCACCTGCTGCCTGGAGACACTGCCTGGGCTGGGCTCTGGATTTCCATGTGGAGGGGCCAGGGAGGGTTACAATCTTACTGGAATGGGAGGAGTCAGGATCCGGGTTCTCCATGTTCTGGGTCTACTCCTGGGCCTGGGGGCTGATGGAGAAGCTGCAGGAGAGGCCTGATCTCAGCACGTCTCTCCCAGCCCCGTGCCTCCGGGCAGCAGCCACCATCCTGCTCCAGCCCAGGTCTCCTGGCAGGGGCAGAACCGCAGGCAGCCCGGCAGTGAGGCTGCAGTGAGCAGTGGTGAGTGTGTGCACAGATGGCTCGCCAGCGAGGTGGAGGCCCTGCAAACTGCATCAAGGAAAGGAGAATGTTTCAAGGAATGAAATCTCAGCCTGGAAAAGAAGAAACTAGAAAGCTACTGCACTTTGTGACTTCCAAACAATTAAATTAGTCAAGGAGCGTGAAGGCTCAGTGAGGGGTTGAACGTCCTCTTGACCCTGTCAAAATCTTAGGCCAAAAAAAATGCCCGCTTCATCTCCAGCGCTTTGCCCGTTGCTCAGAAGCGTTTAGCTTCCTGACGATTCCAGTGTTCTCAGCAGTGACTATCAAACACTCCAGCTTTTACTAATTAATCCGATTTTTTAACAAAGAAGAAAGAGGTCATGTATCAATTTTACTGAAGAATTCTTCCCTTTATTCAGAAATTCTTCTAACTATCTGAAGGGGACAGGCTGTTTAGCTTCTTTGGGCCTCAGTTTACTCATAAGTGGTTGATGGTGGTGGGAGGGTCCTAAAATCTCTGGACCCTTTAGCATCTGCCGTGTCACACATGTGTGCAGGCTCTAGACAGGCAGTTTAGGGAGGAGTGGTCCTGAGCCGAGTCTCCTCAACAGAGTGGCAGCTGGTGGGCATGGCTCTGGGAAGTGAGCTGGCACCTCCACCAGGTGCTTTCCAGTCCCCCAAAACATCCGCCACCCCAGAAAATGGCACAGTGGACGTCTTTTGGTCCTGGCCTCCTGGGTTCTCTTCTTAGAGCTGCCATCACAAATGATCACACACTTGTTGGCCTAAAACAACAGAAACTGATACTCTCCCAGTTCTTCAGGACAGAAGTCTGAAATCCGGGTGTCGGAAGGGCTGTGCTCCCTCTGAGGCTCTAGGGCAGGGTTCCTTTTTGCCTATCCCAGCTGCTGGCAGGGCTTCTGGTGTCCCTTGGCTTGTGGCCACGTCACTCAAGTCTCTGCCTCCATCCTCACATGACCCCCTTCCTGTGTCTGTGTGTTTCCTTTTCTGTCTCTTAAGAGGACATACATGCCCACTGGATTCAGGACCCACCCTAATCCAAGATAATCTTTTTTTTTTTTTTGAGACAGAGTCTCACTCTGTTGCTCAGGCTGGAGTGCAGTGGTGCAGTCTCAGCTCACTGCAACCTCTGCCTTCCAGGTTCAAGCGATTCTCCTGCTTCAGTCTCCCAAGTAGCTGGTATTACAGCCACCATGTGTGCCACCACGCCCGGCTAATTTTTGTATTTTTTGTAGAGATGGGGTTTGGCCATGTTGGCCAGGCTGGTCTTGAACTCCTGACCTCAGGTGATCTGCCCACCTCAGCCTCTCAAAGTGCTGGTATTACAGGCGTCAGCCACCACGGCTGGACCTCCAAAACACCCTTCAAAGAGATTATCAGGAGGATAATCTCTTCTTGATCCTTACCCTAACTACATCTGTGAAGACCCTATTTCAAAATTAGGTCACGTCCTGAGGATCAGATGGAAGTGAATTTTTGGGGGGACACTGTTGAAACACTGCACTTTCTCAGCATGTCTCCTTCCCTCTTTCTGGTAAGATACCCTCCCTCATTTGGGAGATCCTTCTGTCCTACTCCCTATTGTACATGATTCTGATGGGCAGGCAATGACCGTGTCCTTTCCCCTCCCCTTGACCACAGGGGCAGACATGTGCCCCCTGGGACACTGTACCTGTCTCTCAGGCCTTAAGAATGGACAGGAGGTTGGACACTGGGGACTCAGGGATCGGAGCTGGTTCAGACAGAGTCATTCCCGAGATTTAGATATTCCTCAAGATATGGCTGGGCGCAGTGGCTCACACCTATAATCCCAGCACTTTGGGAGGCCAAGGCGGGTGGATCTTCTGAGGTCGGGAGTTCAAGACCAGCCTGGCCAACATGGTGAAACCCCATCTCCACTAAAAAAGTATGAAATTAGCTGGGCGTGGTGGCACGTGCCTGTAATCCCAGCTACCTGGGTACTTGGGAGTTTGAGGCAGGAGAATCGCTTGAACCCAGGAGGTGGAGGATACAGTGAGCTGAGATTGCACCATTGCACTCTAGCCTGGGCAACAGGAGCAAAACTCTGTCTCAAAAAAAAAAAAAAAAAAAAACCCAAAAAAACAAAAAAAACCCCAAAACCAGATATGTTCAACAGGAGAGGGAGCCTCTGGGATCCTGTGCTAGGATCGTGCAAGCCTGGAGGAGCCTGTGGCCATCTCCCTTCCTCGGGCTGCATGAAGGCAGCTGTTACACAGAAGGACAGGCCGGGGCCAGCAACAAACAGAGGCAGACCCTGGAGATGGGGATATGGGTGTGGCAGGGGGCTAAGGAAAACAGAATAAAAGGATGGGAAAACCAGATGTGGTCATCCAGGCCTGCCAGCACCCGACTCCGTTCTCTTTCTTACCCTCAATCCGTGCCTGCCAGCACCCGACTCTGCCCTCTCTCCCTGTGCAGCTCCGTTCTCTGCTCCAGTGAATCTGAGTGGCTGTTCTGTCCCTTGCCACAGAACCCTGATGGACACAACAGCGTATGGAATCACCGATGGCCCTTGAGGAGGCTGGGAGAGCAGCCATTGGTGACGTTATCAGAAGGGATTCCCGCTTTGGCAGGCGCTGGACTGGATTAATGACTTCAATAAGCACATATGAGGCCCCTTCTGTGTGCTAGCTACTGGGGATGCAGAGATGCAAGCCAGTGGTAAAACTGTCTTTAACATATGCAGAGTGGGTTAACTGGAGGGTAGGAGTGTGGGGTAGACTACTTTCAGTAGCTGTCAGGTGCTAGGGTTGGGATGAGCCCTTGGTGGCTTGGGAGCAGCTCTCTCTGGTGCACAGCAGGTGTTGGGAAGTATTTGTTGAATAAATGAATTTAGATTATTTTATGGTTCACTTGCTTACGTCTGCCAGTGACTCATGCTGTGTGCCTCTTCTTTCCTCTGCACACATCTCTCCCTGTGCTCGCCCATGCGCGCGCACACGCAGGCACACACACTGTCAACAGCCTGATATGACGCTGGGCACCTGGGAGTGCTGACTAAGCGTCTGGGGGGGAGGGGTCACATGATGGAGCGGCTGGCCGATGGATGATTGGCAGCCGCCGTGGTAGGAAGCTGTCCTATTCATCTGCCCCTCCCTGCACGGGCATGGAGGGTGGGGCCTCGCGTGGCTCCTGGAATTTGGGCTTGTGCTCAGCTCCTAATGACTCACTTTGTGGATTGGCCATGGGGTGTTTCATCCACAGGTTCTCCCCCCTCCTCGTCTCCAGGGAGGTGTCTGGGTGGTCTTCAGCAAGGACTGGGGAATATGGCCATTTCAACACTGGTTCTTTACTCCCATGTTGTTTGGGGGTCTTGGAAGGGTTCTTCGGAGGGAGAGGGAGGGACGCTGCAGAGGGCACCATGGAATACGGGGCTCGCTCCCTGTTTCTATATAAGGCTGTCAGAGGCTTCTGCATCTGTGGGCCCTGTCCTTGGAAGCCAGGTCTGCACTGCAGGTCCCCCATGCAACCACTAGATGTCAGTGTTTCTTAATGGATGGAAGGGGGAGCCTGAGAAGAGCTGACGGAGAGGGATGGTCTAGATGGTCCTAGAGGGTAACAGGCCCTGGGCTATGCCCATCTTATAGATGGGAATAGTGAGTCCTGAGAACTTAGCTAAGGCACAGGTAAGCTTCTCTGGACACTGCAGTGAATCTGATGAAAGCCCCAGGGTTCCGGCTTCCACTTCCTCATTCAGCGTCTTTATTCGGGATGTGTCTCACCTGCGCTATCCAAGAAGGGAGTTGCAGACTGGTAAGTGGGGAGGGGCCGGAGGGCATGAGGATGATTCTGGAGAATCCAGCTTGGGAGGAGTGGGGCCTGACAATGAGAGAGGGGATGAGAGGGAGGACTTGGGGGATCAGCAGCTGGAAAAGCTCTATTCATCCCATTCCAGCTATTCCTCCTTCCTTCCTGTCTCTCATCCTCCTTTCTGTTTCAGTTTGTTAACTCAGAAGGCAGCGAGAGAGAGAGAGACACACACACACAGAAAGAGAAGAGGAGAATCAACCAGGTGAGGAGGCTCCACTATTTTTTTTTTTTTTTTTTTTTTTAGATAGAGTATTGCTCTTATTGCCCAGGCTAGAGTGCCATGGTGCTATCTTGGCTCACTGCAACCTCTGCCTCCGGGTTCAAGTGATTCTCCTGCCTCAGCCTCCTGAGTAGCTGGGATTACAGGTGCCCACCACCATATCCAGCTAATTTTTTTAAAAAAAATTTTTAGTAGAGACAGGGTTTCACCATGTTGGCCAGGCTGGTCTCGAACTCCTGACCTCAGGTGATCCACCAACCTCAGTCTCCCAAAGTGCTGGGATTACAGGCATGAGCCACTGTGCCCGGCCTGAGGCTCCACTATTCAAGGGAGAATCCATCCCGCGCTGAACTGAAGTGCAGGTGTGGGACTTCTGTGCTGTTTCCCGTCCTTGCCCCCCTGCTCCCTGGCCCTTATTCCTGGCGCGGGGCCAGGTGTGCAGGAGGCCCTCGGTAGGTGTGTCTGGGTGGAGGTGGGGGCAGAGCATGGCCAAGGACAGGAGATGGAGCTCCCCCAGTACAGCTCCTTCTGGCTTCCTGGGGAAGACCTGGGGATTCCAAAACATGGGGCAAAGTTTGACTCCTGAGCCCCCAGTGCAGTCCCAGCAATGTCAACACTACTCAGGGAAGCCACAGTTAAACACCGGGGGCCACGGCCTCTGCTCACCCCCATTGGAGGGGAGGAGTAGGGGTCGGGATGGAGGGCAGATCAAGAGAGATGCTAATATGGCTTAAGCAGAGATGAGAAAGGCTGTCTGGTGCCTGCAATGCTTCCCTGTGAGCCCAGGATTCTATCGTTAGAGACCGATTTATTTAGGTCAAGCCATGACTCCCCCTAGCAGTTTTACATAGTTTCTTGCATGTAATAGACTATTCGGTAAATATTTGTCAACCCAGTCTCCTTAAAATGAAAATACCCCGAGGAGGGATAAACCATTTTCATTTGCTAACACTTCACCGTGAATTAGTTTATCACACTAACTAGTGCCCTAACAAGGTTTCTGAGGGGGAAACTCAGTACAGATGTGTTCTGAGGAGGCGCCTGCCTGGGAAGAGGGGGAGATTTGGAGTTTGGGCAAGTGCTGGCGATGATGTGACTTGACTGAGAGCAATGCTCAAGGTGGGCACAAGGACGTTGGGTGTCTGCTGCCGGCCATACAGTCATGCCTCTTCCCTGCTGAAACTCTCGAAGATCTTCACAGTCCCTGGGAAAATGTCCCAACTCTTCGCTAAGGTTGCAGAGGTCCTTTCTGATCTGATGACCTCTCTCCTCCCCAGCCTCCCATCTTGATACTGGCAATGCTCCAGCCGGACTCTTCCTTGAACTTAATGAGGCCTTATTACCTCCTTCCCTTTGTACTTGTTATTTATTCCCCATGCCTGGCTCACTATCCCACACTCTTTGCCTAGTTAATTTCAATGAGTTTCTCAAATTTTGTTTAGCTGTCACTTCCTCCAGGAAGTCTTCTATGACCAACCCGGTGTAGAGGAGGCTCTTCTTCTTCTTCTTCTTTTTTTTTTTTTGAGACGGAGTCTTGCTCTGTGGCCCAGGCTGGAGCGCAGTGGCACAGTGTCGGCCCACTGCAAGCTCCGCCTCCCGGGTTCACGCCATTCTCCTGCCTCAGCCTCCCGAGTAGCTGAGACTACAGGCACCTGCCACCACACCTGGCTGATTTTTTTTTGTATTTTTTTTAGTAGAGATGGGGTTTCACTGTGTTAGCAGGGATGGTCTCGATCTCCTGACCTCGTGGTCTGCCTGCCTTGGCCTCCCAAAGTGCTGGGATTACAGGCGTGAGCCACCGTGCCAGGCTGAGGAGGTTCTTCTAAATGGCCGGGCACTACTCTGTAACTGCACTCTCCTTGCAGTTACATTGAAGAATTGGATAAGAGTAACAAAAAGTAGTATACGTGCAGAATTTAAACGAATTCCAATTGTATAGGAGGCCTATAATAAAACGTTACAGTTGCCTGCTTGTATCAGTCAGAGTTCAGTCAGGAAAATAGAAACCACATCAGTTACCTTAACAGAGAGAATTTAATATAGAGAATTGGCTAAACAGGTATTGGAGGACTGAAAAAGCCCAAAGAGAACATTGAAGTAGCATGGTTAAAGGAACTATAGAAAGAAGCCATCATCCCTAGGACGGACAGAACAAAAGGGAGATGTCGTGGTTATCTGACTCTACAAACTTGAAGAAGAGGCCCCATGAAGCTGGGTTTAGACCTCAGGCGCTGCAGCCTGGCTGACTGGTGCTGCTATCTCTGAAGGAGCATGATGAGATTGTGCAGTAAAAAACTGGCTATTGGAATGCACTGCTGCTGCTTGGGGGAGATCTGTTGCTGGAGAGACAGGGACAAGAAGAATAAACTAGCAGAAAGAGCATGCCTCTTTTCTCTCCTCCAGCCTTTGGTTTCTCTCTAGTTCTCCTATAGGCAGAACCCAACAAGGAGCCAATTGACAAAGGAGAGATGTTATGTGCAGAGCCCTGATCTTAGCACCAAAAAGTAGAGTTTAGAAGGGTGAGCTCGGGTTGGGTGTGGTGGCTCACGCCTGTAATCCCAGCATTTTGGGAGGTTGAGGCAGGCAGATCACCTGAGGTCAGGAGTTTGAAACCAGCCTGGTCGACATGGCAACACCCCACCTCTACTAAAAATACAAAAATTAGCCAGGTGTGGTGGCGGGCACCTGTGGTCCCAGGTACTCTGGAGGCTGAGGCAGGAGAATCACTTGAACCCGGGAGGCAGAGGTTGCAGTGTCTGAGATTGTGCCACTGCACTCCAGACTGGGTGACAGAGTGAGACTCCATCTCAATATAAAAAAAAAAAATAAATGAATGAATACATAAATAAATAGAAGGGTGAGCTTGGAGTTGAGAGATGATAGCTTGACAACTGACACAGTCCTCCACCCCTTTGGCTACTCAGCGTCCATTTACATGTATTGAACACCACCTAATGATGACAACAAACGTACACCTTTACCTTATAACCTGCAATTATTTTTTGTACAAAGACACTCACGTTGTTCTCAAAGAGAGAAGACGTAAAATCCCAAGAGCTATTATATCCTCCTCTGAGTGACAGACATGGTATTCGTTTCTGGATGATGTTGATCACCCCTAAAAGCTAGTCATGGTCCCGTCTGAATATTTTGTAACTTACAGATGAAATTGTGAAGTTAACCACTGCTAATAATCTTTACGTAAAATAAAAACGGCAAAGGAGAGAGAAGATACATTAGTTAATATGTGCCAGTGCAAACATGTACACATATCCAACAGGCAAGGAAGAACATATTCCTGCTTTCTATGTTCTTGTTTTTATGAGGTCATGTTGGTATTAACTTCCTTCTCTCATTGCCCGTTCCACATCCATTATTCTTCCCTTAGACAAGGAAGTACTACACGGGTCACCAGAGAACTTCCTGGGTTCCTTGTCTCCTTTATATAGTAGCTACCTAGTTTCTCTTTGGTAACCAGGAAAGTAATTCTCTTCTCTGCCTATTTATTCAGCAGCATAAAGTGCCTATAAAATGTCCAGGTGTCAGCCTTGATGTCCAGTTCAGTGGAACCATCACTGGGTCTCTGGTGGAAACATTCCTCCCTTGATTCCTAAAACCTACAAACCAGTAGAGTTCAAAGTTAAAGAGGGGATAGGAAACAAACATTCTGTGGGAGTTGTTAGGTGTGACAGTGAGAGGTGGCCAGGTGTGGTGGCTCAGGCCTGTAATCCCAGCACTTTGAGAGGCTGAGGCGGGAGGATCACTTGAAGCCAGGAGTTTGAGACCAGCCTGGGCAACACAGTGAGATTCTTTCTCTACGAGAAGTATTTTTTAAAAAATAGGAAGAGGAGTCACTTCCACTTCTACTCCTTGTTTCCCTGGCCTGTGTATTCTGGTCTGGGAAAAACATGGCCGTAGATTGGACATCAATTCACAGCATATGCTGCATCCTGTAAAACGGACCAATCTTTTGGTATGTTATTGTCCAGCTGGCAAACTGAGTTTTCAGTAGGCCGTTTGCTTGTTCTGTCAGACCAGCTGCTTTTAGGTGATGGGGTGCGTGGGAGCACCATTGATTTCCAGGGGGCATGAGCCCATTGCTTTACTTTTTTATTTTTATTCTTTTGAGATAGGGCCCTTGCTCTGCTGCCCAGGCTGGGATGCAGTGGCACAATCATGGCTCACTGCAACCTTGACCTCTCTGGGCTCAAGCAACCCTCCTAATTCAGCCTCCTGAGTAGCTGGGACTACAGATGCATATGCCACCAAACATGGCTAATTTTTGTTTGTATTTTTTTTTTTGTAGAGGTGGGGTCTCACTATGTTGCCCAGGCTGGTCTCAAACCCCTGGGCTCAAGAGACCTTCCCACCTTGGTCTCCCAAAGTGCTGGGATTGCAGGCATGAGCCACCTCCCCCAGCCCCACTTTACTTCTACAAAGTGAGTTTCTTGATCAGAAACATTGTCATGTGGGTGTATTAGTCCATTTTCACGCTGCTGATAAAGACATACCTGAGACTTGGAAGGAAAAAAGGCTTAATGGACTTACAGTTCCATGTGTTGGGGATACCTCACAATCATGGTGGAAGGTGAAAGGCATGTCTTACATGGCGGCAGACAAGAGAAGAGAGCTCATGCGGGGAAACTCCCCTTTTTACAACCATCAGATCTCGTAAGACTTATTCACTATCACAAGAACAGCATGGGAAAGACCTGCCCCCATGATCCAATTACCTCCCACCAGGTCTCTCCCACAACACATGGGAATTCAAGATGAGATTCGGGTGGGGACACAGCCAAACCATATCCGTGGAATATCATGATGGTGGATATCCTTATCCTTACAGGATAAGGCATCCTATGAGATCATGGATGGTAGTACTGGCAGAAACTTGGTCAGCAGGGAAGGTACATCTGTATCCTGAATGCATATTATTCTAGGGAGGGCAAATTGCTGCCCCTTCCCATATAATCAACCTGTTACCACATGTCTGGCTAATCCCCCTGCAGAATGATACTAGAGACCAGCTCGGCGTTGGTCTCTGCTGTTGTCAGTTTGGGCATTCAGCAGAGGTGGTAGCCAGCTGGATTTTGTGTGAGGAGTTCTTATTACTAAGCCCACACATAGACTCTGCTATTGCCACTGTGACTGTTCTGTATACTTTCCTATTGCACAACCATCAAGGGGCCTGGGGAAAAATGCAAATGGATAGCCACAAAAGGTGTCATCTTGCTGAAAACCTCCTCTACTGTGGCTAGACTTTGGTGAGTATTCAGATGGCACGCAAACATATTTGTCCTCTGTGCCTGCTCCAAGAAGTCCATCCACATTCCTCCTTCCCAGAGCTCCTTGTCTTCATCTTCCAATCTTGTTATTTCCAAGTCCCTGAGTGTCTAGTCCAGCCATTAACCACAGCCCGTGAGTTAGTGTAGATCCATACTTTTGGTCATCTTTCCGTTCAGCCCAAGTAGACAACCAAAGATAATGCCTGAACTTCTGTCTAGTGGGAGGATTTCCCTTAACCACTGCCTTTAAGAAATGCTCTCGATTGCAGTGGTAATGTATTAATAGCAGTCTTCTTCTGGTTGATGCCAATATACCATGCAGAACCATCTGTAAATTAGATCTGATTTATCTCCTTTTCAGTCAGATGATCATAAAGAACTCCCCACGATTCCATAGGTGTAGTTCTGTCCTTCAGAGGCAACCACTGTCGTGTGTGTGTGTGTGTATGCGTGTGCACGTGCATGTGTGTGTGGTCTTTGGTGGCCTCTAATATTGTTAAACTTCCATTTCTTGATTTGTTAACTTTAGGCCCATATTGGTTCCCTACTGTGAGATATGAAGACTTTGCTTACTTCCCTCATCTATCTCCTATTTTGGTAATTATTTCTTCTACTGGTTACCTTATCAATTTTAATTAATATATTCAAAATATCCAATTCTGTTGGTGGCTCACATCTGTAATCCCAGCAATTTGAGAGCATGAGGTGGGAGGATCGTTTGAGCCCAGGAGTTGAGACTAGCCTGGCCAACACAGCAAGACCCCATCTCTACAAAAAGCAAAAAATTAGGTGTGTGGTGGCATGTGCCTGTAGTCCCAGCTGCTCAGGAGGTTGAGGCAGGAGGATCACTTATGCTCAGGAGGTCAAGGTTGCAGTGAACCATGATCACACCACTGTACTCCAGCCTGGGCAACAGAGTGAAACCTGGTCTCAAAAAAAAAGTCCAATTCTTTTTCTTTTCTTTTCTTTTTTTTTTTTTCTGAGATGGAGTCTCTATCTGTCACCTAGGATAGAGGGCAGTGATACAATCTCAGCTCACTGCAACCTCCACCTCTTAGGTTCAAGTAATTCTCCTGTCTCAGCTTTCTAAGTAGCTGGGATTATAGGCACCTGCCACCATGCCCTGCTAATTTTTGTATTTTTAGTAGAGATGGGAGTTTCACCAAATTGGTCAGGCTGGTCTCAAACTCCTGACCTCAGGTGATCCACCTGCCTCAGCCTCCCAAAATGCTGGGATTACAGACATGAGCGACCAGGTCCGGCCTAAAAAGTCCAATTCTTACTCCCTTAATGTGAGCCAGTAATTCTGTGTGCCCACTCTGTAACACAAGGACATGATTACATCTCCTGTTCTCCTTTCTCCTCTTCTCCCCACCCCTGATAACTTTCCAGCTTCTGCATCCTTATCTTTCACATTGTCAAAATTGGCGACATTGAAAGTCTGTTTTTTAACCACATTTATGTCATTCACGTTTTATCTATACAATGATTTTAAAAGTTGAAATCCAGTCAACAGCCTTTACATTTTGTGATGATATAAGTATTGTTTTCTGCAATGAACCAGTAGTATGGTGTAAAGAGATTATGTTTTTTTCCTCTCTCAATCTCATATCATAACCCTTATACAAAATCAAATATTTTTGTATTCTCCATCACTTGTTCAAAATCATGCCACATTTTAATTTGCTTCATGATTCAGATTGTGATTGTTTGGTACAAATTTTTCATGGCATTTTAAAGTGTATATATATATATATTTATTTATTTATTATTTTTATTGTATATATTTATTTATTATTATTATTTTTGAGACAGAGTCTCACTCTGTTGCCTAGGCTGGAGTGCAGTGGCACACTCTCGGCTCACTGCAACTTCTGCCTCCCAGGTTTAAGCGATTCTCCTGCCTCAGCCTCCCGAGTAGCTGGGATTATAGGCACGTGCCACCATGCTGAGTAATTTTTTGTATTTTTAGTAGAGACGGGGTTTCACCATGTTGGCCAGGCTGGTCTGGAACTCCTGACCTCAGGTGATCCGCCTGCCTCGGCCTCCCAAAGTGCTGGAATTACAGGCGTGAGTCACTGCGCCTGGCTTTAAGTGTATATTTTTATTCTTTTTGGAGGAAGCAAAATTATCTTACTCATCATTTCACAAATATCTTCCAATTTCTTATTAAGTCTACTTATCATTCAGAATTTATTTAGTTATTTATTTAATTTTTTGTTTCTTTATTTTGAGACAGAGTATCTGGAGTGTGGTGGTGCGATCTCAACTATCTTGCAACCTCCACCTCCTAGGTTCAAGCGATTCTCTTGCCTAATCTTCCCAAGTAGGTGGGATTACAGGCATGCGCCACCATTCCTGGCTAATTTTTGTATTTTTAGTAGAGATGGGGTTTCACCATGTTGGCTAGGCTGGTCTCAAACCCCTGGCCTCGAGTGATCTGCCCGCATCGGCCTCCCCAAGTGCTGGGAGTACAGGCATGAGCCACCGTGCCTGGCCTCATTTGAAATTTATTGTGCTCTTCTTGAAGAACTTGTCTTTAGAGTACACTGACCTTTGGTTCCAACCAGCCATTATCCTGGGATTTCCTTTTTAGTGAGAGTTCTGCTTTTTCTTGAATCCAACTTTTTCTCTTTCCTGGTATCTTGTTCATATTGTTAGAGTACGTTTTCCGGTAATTTCTTTGGAAATGATGCAGAGGAGGTAGTTTTTCTGCGTTTTTGGATGTCTGAGACTTTATTTCTCCTTCATTGTTAGTTTGGGTAGGCATAGATTTCTAGTTTCAAAACTAATTTTCCCTGGGAATGTTGAAGGCCTCATTTTACTTTTGGATCCAGTACTGCTGATGAGCAACCACAGGTGATGTCTAATTCCTTTGTAGGTAACTTCTTCCCCTCCCTGGAGACTTTCAGGGTCTTTTTGTTTGATGAACTAATGTTTCCCAATATTATATTCCGAAAGCTTCTTTCTTCCTTAAGTAATGGAAAACCTTCTTCTGTTTTTATTTTGTAGTTTATTTATGTCCATTTTTTTCTCCGCTCTCTTTCTATAGGGTCTATTAGTCAGATGTTGGACCTCCTGGATTGATGTGCTATGTCTCTTATCTTTTCTTTCTTTCTGCATATGTAGGTTTTCTCTTTCTTATAACATTTTGGAAATTCTCTCAACTTTACCTTCTAACCTTTCTAATGTATTTATATTTCAACAACTATATTGTTTCTTGTTTTAAAACCGCTTTATTGGGGTATGATTGACATACAAAAGCTGTACATATTTAATGTATACAACTTGATTGGTTTGGGGATTAGTATATACCAGTGAAACTATTCCCACTATCAAGGTCATAGATATATCCATCACGTCTCCAAATTTCCTCTTATTGACTTTATTTATTTGTTTTTTTTTGTGTGTGTGCATGTGTGTGTGTCGGGGGTACAAACACTTAACATAATATTTACCCCCTTTGTTGTTCTGAACACATTTTTAGGATTGTTTTTTCTATTTCTTTGAAAAATGACATTGAAACTTTAATGGGGATTGCATTGAATCTGAAATACCTTTGGGTATTATAGACATTTTAACAATATTAATTCAACCCACGAACATGGGATATCTTTCCATTTATTTGTGTTATCTTCAATGTCTTTCACTAATGTTTTATTGTTTTCAGCATGGTTCAATTAACTCCCGTGTTTTTTTGATGCTATTAAAAATGGGGTTGTTTTCTTAATTTCTTTTGCAGATAGTTTGTTAGCAGTGCATAGAAATGCTATTGATTTTTGTAAGTTGATTTTGTGTCCTGCAACTTTACTGACTTCCTTTATCAGTTCTAACAGTTTTTTTGATGGAGTCTTTAGGATTTTCTATTTATAAGACTATGCTGTCAGCAAACAGAGATAATTTTACTTCTTTCTTTCTATCTGGATGTATTTTATTTCGTTTTCTTGCCTAATTGCTCTGGTTAGGGCTCCTAGTACTCTGTTGAATAGAAGTGGTGAAACTGGACATCCTTGTCTCATTCCAGATCTTAGAGGAAAGAGCTTTCAGCTTTCTGCAATTGAGTATGATGTTAGCTGTGGGCTTGCCGTATGTGGCCTTTATGGTAACAACCATATGATTTAAATTCTAAGAACTTTTTCTTGTTCTCTGATAATTCCTTTTTTCATTGCAATCTGTTCTGTTTTTTGGACGTAATCGGCTTCCACATTTCTTTGATGATACATTTGGATTGCTGTTCATTTTCTTTTTTAATCTTAGAGTTTCTCTTTCATTTGTCACATGTCTAGTGAATCTCATTTGTCTGTTTCTATTTAAGAATGAAGGATGGGGGTAATTATTCTAGGAGGTTGGCGTGGGTTTCCTGATTTTTTTTTTTTTTTTGAGACGGAGTCTCACTCTGTCGCCCAGGCTGGAGTACAGTGGCGCGATCTCGGCTCACTGCAAGCTCCGCCTCCCAGGTTCATGCCATTCTCCTGTGTCAGCCTCCTGAGTAGCTGGGACTACAGGCGCCAGCCACCGCGCCCAGCTAAGTTTTTTGTATTTTTGGTTCAGACGAGGTTTCACCATGGTCTCGATCTCCTGACCTCGTGATCCACCCGCCTCCGCCTCCTAAAGTGCTGGGATTACAGGCGTGAGCCACTGCGCCCACCTCCTGATTTTTATGTGTGGTTTTGCTTTCCCATTGAGTACCTTCCCTTCCTGGAGATGCTGCCTCGGACCTCTGGGATCATGTGCAAGGCTTACTTTACTATCTGGCTTTGCTTTATGAGGACTGGCCAGGGAGGTGGCTGTGAAGCTAGGTTGTGGGGAGGCAAAAATGGCAGAACGAGATGAACTTTACTACGGAACACCAGCAGCCATAACAGCTGCTCTATTCTCTCTCTCTCTTATTTTGAGACAGGGTTTTGCTCTGCCACCCAGGTTGGAGTGTAGTAGAACAATCACAGCTCACTGTGGGCTTGAGCTCCTGGGCTCCAGTCATCCTCCAGCCTCAGCCTCCTGAGTAGCTGATACTACAGGCACACATCACCATGCCCAGCTAATTTTTAAAATTTTTGGTATAGAGGGAGTCTCCCTTTGTTACTGAGGCTAGTCTTAGACTACTGAGCTCAAGTGATCCTTCTGTCTTGGCCTCTCAAAGGGCCGGGATTACAGGCGTGAGCCACTGCGCTGGCCTCCCATTCTCTACTAGCAGTTTCATTGATTTAGCCAGGAGTCCTTTCTGGTTTTTGCTGCGTTTCCTATTGCTCTGTTAGGTGGGAGTGGGGTTGGAGGGTGGTGAATGACAAATTTGTTCCACAGAGTTTCAATTAACCCCTGTGTTTTTAGCACCACCTCCCCATTTTCCCTCCCACCACAGGTTGTATTTGACAACTGCAAGCCCCAATCTCTCTAGTGTTCTTTATGCAAATTCAGTGGCTGACTCAACCCCGCCTCCCCAGAGCATATTCCGAAGGCAGCTTCCTCCATCCTCCATCGCACACTTCCATCACTTTTCCCTTTCCAGATATTTGTTGCATTTCTTCATCCACAAGTGACCCTTTTTTTTTTTTTTAAATAATGTTTGGTTTATTACTCTTTTTGCCCTTTACTATTTATAATTTTCTTCTATTTTGTAAAGTGCTAACTGTGTGACAGGCACTGTTTTGGGCATAGGGGACGGAAGAATAAATGAGGTCCTTACTCTCATGGAGATTCTATTTTGGTGAATGATAGACCATAAAGAAATAAATACATTAGAAAAGGACAGATGCATAAACCAATAAATAAATTTGAAAAATACTGATTTCTTTCTTTCTTTTTTTTTTTTTTTTTTTTTTTTTGAGAGGGTGTCTTATTTTGTTGCCCAGGTTAGAGTGCAGTGACCTGATCTCAGCTCACTGCAACTTCCGCCTCCTGGGTTCAAATGATTCTCCTGCCACAGCCTCCCAAGTAGCTGGGACTACAGGCACCTGGCACCACGGCTGGCTAATTTTTGTATTTTTAGTAGAGACAGGGTTTCACCGTGTTAGCCAGGATGGTCTCGATCTCCTGACCTAGTGATCTGCCTGCCTCGGCCTCCCAAAGTATTGGGATTACAGGCGTGAGCCTGGCTGAAAAGTCTGATTTCTATGCAAAGAAATCAATAGGTGATGAATACAGATCCACTAAGCAGCTTCCTTTTCTTTTGTTTTTGTTGAGACAGGGTCTTGCTCTGTCACCCAGGCTGGAGTGCAGTGGTGCAATTCCAGCTCACTGCAACCTCAACCTCCAGGACTCAAGCAATCCTCTCACTTCTCCCAAGTTGCTGGAAGTACGCAGGCGTTTGCCACCACACCCAGATTATTAAGAAAACCCCCTTTTTTTTTTTTTTTTTAGTGATGGGGTCTCATCGTGTTGCCAGCTGGTTTTAAACTCCCGGGCTCAAGCAATCCTCCTGCCTTGGCCTTCCAAAGTGTTGGGATTATAGGCATGAGCGGCAATGCCCAGCCCTGAGTGGTTTCTTTAGATAGACCAATCAGGGAAGGCCCACTGGAGGGAGTGACTTTTCAGTTAAGAGCTGGAAGATTAGAGGAGCTAGTCACATGAAGATGGGACTTTAGCGTTTGGTGAAAGGTGTGGACGGGGAGAAGCTGTCTAGGCAGAGTGGGTGGGTGCGAAGGCGGGAATAAGCTTGGAGTGTTAGAGAAACAGAAGCTGTCCAGCAAGCCTGAAGCAGAATGTGGGAGGGGGGATGGTGTGCATAGCACCTGGGAGGGTGGGGGGCAGCGGCAGATCCTAAGGAGTCAGTGTGCTCTTCTTAGTGTTAAAGAAAGGCATTTAAGCCAGGACATGACATAATCGGGCTTACTCATTTGAAATCATTGCTTTGGTGTTTGAACAGAGAATGGATTGTAGGGGACAGTAGAGAAAGTGAGGAAACCAGTTAGGAGACTACTGGGGTAGTGCAGGCAAGAGGTGATGGCCGCTTGATAGCAGTGGAGATGGCTGGAGAGAAGTGGATGAATTCAGCCTGTGACAGATGAGCAGAGACTGCAGGACTTGCTGATGGATTGGGGGTAGGGGGTTAGGGAAAGAGAGGAAGCTAGGACAACTCCTATGCCAGTGAATGCTATTTCAATGGCACGGGAAAGGCAGGGTGGATGGGGCTCAACTCACTCTGCTGAGTTTACAACACCCATGTGAAGACAGCATGAGATGCAGGCAGTTAGATAGAGGTGTTTGGAGATTTGGGGAGAAGTGAGGGCTGGAATGGAGACGTGAAGGTCATTGGCCATAGATGACAAAGTCATGGAAGTGGATTAGACTCTTGGAGAGTTACTGGCTAGAGAAGCAGGGGGCCAAGGGCTGAGCCTCAGGGCATGCCAGCACAGAGAAATATAGGCCAGTGGAGGCGGTGGAAAACTGGGAGGAGGATGCCAACGACCAAGAGAAGGACGCACTTCAGGAAGGACAGAGTGAGCAATCATGCTGAATGCTGTTGAGAAATAACACAGGAGAAGAACAGAAAAGTTACCTCCGACTTTGGTGATCAGTAGGAGGATGGGAACTTGGGAACTTGGATGAGTGTGACCACAGAGATGTGGTTTTAGTCCACGTGGAGCAGTAAGCAGGGAATGAGAGATAAGGAAGTGAAGACTGTGGCCCTGGGCAGCTCTAAGGAAGTTTTGCTGGAGGAGGAGATAAATAGCACTGCAGGGGTCAGCTTACAGTCACAGGAACCATTTATTGCAGCTGTTGCTGTGGGCACTTCACCAACATGATCCCATTTCAAGGACTCCGTTTTTGTGGTGTTCCCTATTTGTCAACTGCCCAGCCACAGCCTCCCTTGCTTTTCTGGGAAGGATGTCTCTCCTTCATCCAACACCCACACCCACACCCACACACACTCACACACACTCTCACACTCACACACTCACACAGTCACACACACTCATACACTCTCACTCTTTCTCTCTCTCACACATACATATACATACATGTTCCAGGGTGGGGTTCTGACAGTCGAGTTGGCACATCACAACCTCGCCCATGACTACGGGTGCTTGGTCCAGGCTAATCTAAGTCACTCAGACTTCTCTCCCTAGATTATGGTGCCTTAGCACAGCTGATTGGCCCGTACGTGTCTCTTGACCCACTGGGCCAGATACTACTATGAATTTGGAATTGGGACAGAAGACAGACAGACACACACCCATACACACACACACAGACTGATGTCTCTCCAAATAAGCCAACTCTTTTTGTTTGTTTTGTTTTTGGTTTTTTATTTATTTGAGACAGAGTTTTGCTCTTGTTGCCTGTGGAGTGCAATGGCATAGTCTTGGCTCACTGCAACCTCCGCCTCTCAGGTTCCAGTGATTTTCCTGCCTCAGCCTCCCAAGCATCTGAGACTACAGGTGCACACCACTACGCATGACTAATGTTTGTATTTTTAGTAGAGACGGGGTTTCACCATGTTGGCCAGGCTGATCTCAAACTCCTGACCAGGTGATCTGCCCGCCTTGGCCTCCCAAAGTGTTGGGATTACAGGTGTGAGTCACTGCGCCTGGCTCGTTTGTTTGTTTTTGAGACGGTCTTGCTCTGTTGCCCAGGCTGGAATACAGTGGCACCATCCTGGCTCACTGCAACCTCCGCGTCCCAGGTTCAAGCAATTCTCCTGCCTCAGCTTCCCAAGTAGCTGGGACTACAGGCATGCACCACCATGCCTGGCTAATTTTTTTGTATTTTTGGTAGAGATGAGGTTTTGCCATGTTGGCCAGGTTTGTCTCGAACTCCTGACCTCAGGTGATCTGCCTGCCTTGGCCTCCCAAAGTGCTGGAATTATAGGTGTGAGCCACCGTGCCTGGTCAGGAAGCCAAATCTCAACATCTAAACCCAGGCTTTTTTTTTTTTTTTTTTGAAATAGGATCTCCCTGTGGAGTGCATTGGTGCAATCATGGCTCACTGCAGCCTGGAACTTCAGGGTTCAAGCATTCCACTCCTCTCAGTCTCCCAAGTAGCTGGGACTACAGGTACACACCACCATGCTCGGCTGATTTTTTTTATTTTTATTTTTTGTAGATACGAGGTCTCACTCTGTTGCCCAGGCTGTAACTCAGGCTTTCTTTCAGTCTTCTGGCTTTCCCCACCCTGGTTGGGAAGTAGAAGATGCCGGCTGGAGAGACAATGAGAGGAGGAGAAACAAGCCCCTGTCTTGTTCTCTCTGGAAGACTCCTGGTGTTCTATGAGAGCAAGTTCCCCTCCTCATTTTAAGGTAGTTCGTGTGTGTTTCCCATTACTTGTGACCGAGAGTCCTAATGAATTCTGTATTATCGCGCCATTTTTCTAAACAGTGGAGTTGAATTTTGGAGAGATTAAGTCACTTGCCTGTGGCCATTCGGCGAGCGGCGGTGGATGTTGGAGAGAAGCCAGGTGTGTTGGCTGCAAAGCTCAATGCCTCCCACTGCCCATCCCTGAATTCTTCCCCTCATCCTGGGGACAGCGATTTCTTCTTTGTCTGACTCCTGCCATTTGGATTCACCATGCAGTCATGGCAAACGTACATCTCAGAACTCTCACGACAACTCCAATTTCAAACATTGCCCCAACACTCCTGTGGGTGCACCAAGATTTCTGAGACCTCTGTCCTGTATGGGCTCAGAAAATACGGTCTCCACTACGATACTCCCCTGCTTTATTGCCTCACTCTTCATGGTGTCCTTAATGGGATGTGAAGGCTGGAGAGGTCCAGGGAGTGGCCCCAGAAGTGAGTGGGTGCAAGGAGTGGGAGAGGGTCAGGTAGGCATGGAAGGTAGAGAGAATGAAAGGTGGAGGAGCGCCAGGTTAGGAAAGAAAAAGGGGAGGATGTAGGACACGCAGAGACTAGATGGAACGAACACAAGCAGCTGCCGTTTTCAAAGCTGTATTGAGCACTGTGAATTCTCTTGATTCAACCCTTTGATGACTTCCGGCTGCCCTTGGAGGAAGTCCCAGTTCTCTGGCCTTGTTCAGAAGGTCCTTCAAGGGCTGATGCCTGTTCCCTCCCTACCCTCAGACCACTCTGGCTGCCCCTTCTTTATTCCCCATACACATGAGCCCCTGGGACCCCTTGGATATCTGCTCCCACTCATCCCGGCTGCCTGGCGTGGTCTTCCTTCCTCTCCTCTCAGCCTCTGCAGCTCAGTCCAGCCGTCACTTGCTCAAGGAGGCCTCTGCCTCAGCCTTGGTTCCCCTGAGATGAGGGCTTACCGGCCTGTTGTTTATTTGGGAATATGATTCTTGGAAGTGGGAGCAAGGAAGAAGGGAGTGAAGCAGGGAAGGAGGAAAAAGCAATATTGGAGGCAGCTGCAGCCACAGGCACTGGCGCTCCACCCCATGGGGTTGTATGGTGTGCATCTCAGTCCTCCCCCCGAGGATGAAAGGAAAAAGCATCTATGCATGGGCTCCTGTCCCCATCGGTCCATTGGTCAGCGGTGCCTCCAAGGACAGGAAGTCACCCACTCTCCGGGATTGCACAGGAGCGAGAGCCCTCGGGTGTTTCCTTCCACAGTGACAGAGGGCCTCGGAGTCACCGTGTAGGCCGAGGCCAGGCACTGCCCTATGGCACCTGCGAGAGGCTGGTCTGTGCGGGACTGGGAGCTGCAGCAGATGATGGGGTAGGAGGTGAGGCCGGGTGGCATGGCAGGTGCTGGAAACACCTTCCCTGACCGCCTGTCTCCAGGCCGTCCCTGTGAGTTTCATTAGCTCAGCACCTCACTTGTCGCCCACATAATGCCTAACACAATTTGTGTTTAGTTTATGTTTGTTCACCTATTTTACATTTGCCTTCCACTCACATTGGCTTGCCATCTTGTCTCACTGCAGCCTTGACCCCCTCCCCCGCCCAGGCTCAAGTGATCCACGCCCCTCAGTCCCCCAAGTAGCTGGGACCACAGGTACACACCAACATGCCAGGCTAATTTTTGTATTTTTTGTAGATACGAGGTTTTGCCATGTTGCCCAGGCTGGTCTCAAACTCCTGGGCTCAAGTGATTATCCTGCCTCAGCCTCTCACAGTGTTGGGATTACAGGCATGAGCCTCCGCACCTGGTGACATTGGGTTTTTAAAGGTCGCTTTTACTGCTGTGTGGAGAACAGACTCCAGGTGGGAAGAGTGGGATGAGGAGACCAGCCAGGGATCTCTAGGGGTCCAGGAGAGAGGTGATGGGACAGGGGTCATCTGTGGTGGAGAGGGAGTCAGATTCAGCATGATTTTGGAGTGAAGTGGACGGGACTTACTCATGAATTAGATGTGGGCAGTTAGGAAGAGAGGGATCAAGGAAGATGTGAGGTTTGGCTTGAGAAACGGTGGACATGGGATTTGCTTGGTTGCTGGTGTCCTCTGATAGGCAAGAGCTCACAAGATCAGGGCTGAATCTGCTGTGTTCCCTGGGTTGCCCCATATTCTGCCATATGAGAGCACAGTCAGTATTTGTTAAATGAATGAATACATGGAAAAAGACAGCAAGAGGGAGAGGGAGAAGGAGTGAGCAAGAGAGAGTAAAGAAGAGGCCCACCAGGGAGGAACTGGGCCCTGGGCAGCTCTGCCCTGTGGACGTCCTGCCCCTGGGCTGAGGCTCCCACCTTGACATTAGGCATAATGGTCTTTTGTGCTCTTTGCCCTCTGTGCATGTGAAGGATTACACTGGTCCACCTCTTTTAAAGTTAGCAATCACTATGCTACTCACTCTAATCAAGAAAATATGAATACACATGTTTCACTTCTGGCCAGCAACTTTCAGAGTGGTGCCTGGTCTGTGACACATCTTTCCCACTTCTGTGCACAGGGGGAGCACTGTGGGCAGGGGGAGCACATGTTGAAATAATGCCCTTGCCAGCTTGGCTTCCTGAGAGATCATGACAAGCTGAGCCCCTTGCTGATCTGTGATGCCTATGTAGTCTAAGAGACAAACTCTTATCTGTGCTAAAGGACTAGGGTATTGGGGATATTTGTTACTGCAGCTTATCCTATTCTATCCTGACTAACACACTGGAGAAGCTGTCCGGCCAAGGGTTCCACTAACATTATGCGGAAAAGTCCTCCTTTAATTCTAGTGCCTACTATTCCATTCTTCTCGTGATGAAGCACTCCCTATTCTATTTCTCAGTTACAGCGGCATCTTCCCTCCCTGGATATGAGATTCCTTCCAGCTGAAGGAAGGAGGCTGTGGATCAGTTGTCAGCTTTGCTTGGGCCTTCAAAAATCCTGTTGGGTTCTTAGCTGTGAGTCTGTGTGTGTGTGTGTGTGTGTGTGTGTGTGTGTGTGTGTGTGTGTGTCTGACAGAAAGAGAGAGAGAGAGAGAGAGAGAGAGGGAGAGAGAGAGATTCCCTCCAGCTGACCAGGCTAAATCAGTGCAGACAGCTCCTGTAAACATCTCTACAGTCTAGAGGAGTTGAGATGTTTACTAGGGCTGGTGCTGAGATCTCACACCCAGCTTTGCATTCTGGTAGAGGCTGCTTTAGGAAGAGCTAAGACCTGATCCCTTAAAGAATAGTTGAGTGCCTATGGGTAAAGCTACTTGAGCCCTTCAGTCATGACCACTTGATCAATCATCAAACATAGACTTAGGGGCTCCCAGAGCCTAGTACCAGGTACTGTGGTCCCAAAAAAGACTCTGTCTTCTAGGTTCTTAGGGCCCAAATAGAGCTATGATGCCCATCCATGGACCCAAGGCTGAGGACCAGAAGCAGTTTGTCAACCAGCACAGGCCTAGCGATGCATGAGGATTGTGGGGTTCAGCGTAAGAGGAGGGATCATCTGTGTGGGTGGCATAACCAAGAGAGCCTTCTGGAGGCAGTGCTTTGGGGGAAGCTCTCTTCTCTTGCTTATATGGGTTCAGCTTCCACTGGTGATGGGGCCCTTGCCACAGGGACAAGGAATCTGTCATGGTTAGAAAATACCAAGTGCAGTCGGTTGTGGACATTATACATGAGGTGTAATCAAAATAAAATGGGATCATATTCAGAGGGGAGCAAACAGGATGACAGGTCTGAAAATCAGGGCTTTGAAGGAATCAGGGAAGTTCACGAGGAAGAAGATTAAAAGTGGGCTTTGGGCCTGTGGGAGGTTTTCTAGTATATCATGTGGAAGAACGGGGATACAGAAAACTTGGCTTAACATCATGTATTAGAGGGCTCCCCAGAGGGGCAGAACTAATGGGATCTATGTTTATGTGAAAGGGAGTTTACCAGGGTGAACTAGCTCACATGATCACAAGGTGAAGTCCCACGATAGGCCGTCTGCAAGCTGGGGAAGAAAGAAGCTGGTATTGGCTCAGTCCGAGTCCCAAAGCCTCAAAGGCACAAAAGCAGGGACGCCAACAATGCAGCCTTCTGTCTGTGGTCGAAGGGCTGAGAGTCCTTGGCAAGCTACTAGTGTAAGTCCTAGAGTCCAAAGGCGGAAGAAGTTGGATTCTGGGGTCCAAAGGCAGGAGGAGCAGAAGGAAGCATCCAGCACGGGAGAAAAGATGAAAACTGGAAGATTCAGCAAGCAAGGTGATCCCGCTTCCTTCTGCCTGCTGAATTGGACGGTGCCCACCCACATTGAGGGTGGATCTTCCTCTCCCAGTCCACTGACTCAAATGTCAATCTCCTCTGGCAATACCCTTACAGACACACCCAGAAATAATACTTTACCAGTTATCTAGGTGTCCTTCAATACAATCATGTTGACGCCTAATATATGTTGGTGCAAAAGGAATTGGGGTCTTTGCCATCACTTTTGATGATGCACCAACCTATATTAACTGTCACACACAGACAGGCAGATTCCAGCTCAAAATCAGGACAGAGGAAACCTCTTACTGGTTGTGTTATCATTCCTGAGTCTTCGTGCATTCCTTTCATCACGTGATCTTGTGTGGTATATTTCCCTACCCGACTGGCGTTACTCTTGGCCGTGTGACTTGCGGTGGAATTCTGTTAGATGTGATGTGAGCAGAGGCCTCCAATGTGCGTGTGGTTTGGTTTGTCCTCCTGAGAGCCTGTGATCTGTCAGAAGAGTGCTCAGGTGGATTCTGGTGTCCAGAGAATGTGTAGACACATGGAGCAGACTTGAACCCAATTGGAACCAAGCCCTCAGCTTGAAGGAGAAACACCCGAGCCACCCATAGACCTATGAGCGAGAAAACAAACTACTTGTTATTTTAAGCCACTGAGTTTTGGGATGGTTTGTTACACAGCATTATAATTGCAATAGCTAACTAATACATTGTCACCTAGGGTGATTAGCCCAGGCTTAAGATCATCTGGTAAGGCATTACAAAGGGCATCCAGCATTGGGTAAGAGTTAAGGCTAGGGCATCTTTAAGGTGTTTTTCAGCCTCTGGACCCTGTGGTTTTATGTTCCTAAGAGAGTTGTGGTTAACTCTGCTTGTTGGAGACTGGTACTTGGAATTCTAGGAGGCAGGATCAATATAAGATTAAAATTTTAAGGTCCACATGGACCAGCTTTGCACCTCCCACCTCATCTAGGTATTTCATGTACCAGTCAAGGTCCAATCAGGATTACATACACCACTCTAAATTTTTAAAGCAGAGGGAATTTTTTATAGGAATTTGGTTACACAGATAACGGAAAAACTGAGAAACCAAACAAGGAATGATGAAGAAACCTAGAGGTTAGCAAAGGCACGAAGTTTAACTATGTGTGGATGGAGGAACAAGAAAGAGAGGTGGGTCCTTAACCTCAGGGGCTGGGGAGACCCAGTGGGAGCCACAGCCAGGGGAGCTGCCTCCTGGGAGCTGGAGCCTCAGAGGAGATAACCCCTGCTTCCTGGACTCTGCTTGAAGCAGAGAGGGAGGGAGATGGCCCAACTCTGCTTCTCCTGCCCTTCAATCCCCTGCCAGTGTCTCCCACTGGCTGCACCCAGCTGATACAGGAGCCTGGGAAATGCTGAGGTCAGCACCCCCGCCGAGACACAGAGAAGGGCAAGGGCAGCATAAGGGATGGATTTGGCAGCAAACAGGTTTTGGACCAGCACTTCTTTCCTGTACATGCCTTTAGCAACCTTGTCCTCCTTGGCAGATGGCCTCCCTGTCCACCCAGCTGCTCAGCCAGACCCCGGGAGCATCTGCTCCATCCTCTCCACATCCTCACACCTCCGTTATCACTAATCCAGCTTGTGGGCTCTTCCCCAAAATGCAAATGGATAAATAGCCTTCTTGCCATTTCCTATCACCTCCCAGGTCCCTGCAGCAGCCTCTGCTGGTCGCCCCGCCCCCATGTTCTCCATGTTGTTCGTTGCCCATCCATTTGTTTTTTTTTTTTTGAGGCAGACAATGTTGCATTATTCCTGAGTCTTCGTGCATTCCTTTTGTCACGTGATCTTGTGTGGTATATTTCCCTACCCCATTGGCATTACTCTTGGCCGTGTAACTTGCTGTGGAATTCTGTTAGATGTGATGTGAGCAGAGGCCTCCGATGTGCATGTGGTTTGGCTTGTCCTCCTGAGAGGATGCAATAGTCTCGCTCTGTTGCCCAGGCTGGAGTGCAGTGGCATGATCTTGGCTCACTGCAACCTCCACCTCCTGGGTTCAAGCGATCCTCCCGCCTCAGCCTCCCAAAGTGCTGGAATCACAGGCGTGAGCCACCACGCCCGGCCTGCCCATCCATTCTTTACCTGGCAACTGGAATGATATTTTCCAAATACAAATCATATCATTTCGTCCCTTTGGTTAAAACCTATCAATGGACTTCCAATCCAAACTCCTTTGTGTCAGGTGGCATCTCTTCTGCTGCCGTTTCACACTCAGCTTGTGCAATTCTCCTCCATTCTCACTGTGTTCTGGGCACTCACTAGCTTTTATGTAGCACTTAGGGCCCAACAAGATGTTTCTTGCCCCATGGCCTTTGCATCTGCTGCCTCCTCACCTTTGACCATAAGGAACCACTCGTCCTCACCTTCAGGTTTCAGTAGGCATGTCACCTCTTCAGAGATGCTTTCACTGACCACCCTAACATGTCCCTGTGTGCTGCTATCCACCCCATCACCTGTATGTTTTTTCTTTTCTTTTCCCTCCCTCCCTTCCTTCCTTCCTTCCTTCCTTCCTTCCTTCCTTCCTTCCTTCCTTCCTTCCTTCCTTCCTTTCCTTCCTTCCCTTCCTTCCTTCCTTCCTTCCTTCCTTCTTTCTTTTTTTTTTTTGAGACAGAATCTTGCTCTGTCACCTAGGCTGGATCCTTCCTTCCTTCCTTCCTTCCTTCCTTCCTTCCTTCCTTCCTTCCTTCCTTCCTTCCTTCTTTCTTTTTTTTTGAGACAGAATCTTGCTCTGTTACCTAGGCTGGAACACAATGTCACAATCTTGGCTCACTGCAACCTTCACCTCCCAGGTTCAAGTGAGTCTCCTGCCTATCCCTCCTGAGTAGCTGGGACTACAGACACCCGCCATCATGCCCAGCTAAGTTTTGTATTTTTGTAGAGACAGGGTTTCACCATGTTGTTCAGGCTGGTCTTGAACTCCTGACCTCAGGTGATCCACCTGCCTCGGCCTCCCAAAGTGCTGGGATTACAGGCATGAGCCACTGTACCCAGCCCCTTTAAGTTTTTTTCATAGTTCTGGTGATGTGCTACAGTTCTTGTACTCACAGGTTGCCCTGTGTACTCTTTATCTCCCAGACTGGAATGTAATCCCCATGAGGGCAGGGCCTTGCCTGGCTTGTTTGCTGTTGTGTTGCTTGCTCCTCTCTCCATGGCTGCTATAGAGGTGACACTCCACAAATGTGGTTGAATAAAAGACTAAATTCGGATGAGAGCAAGGGACTGAGAGGGGCCAGGCGGCCAGTAACACTCAGCCAGACCTCTGGGGAAAGAAAAGAAGTTGACATTTCCGTGGATAGCCAAGGGTCAGTGGCCCGATCTTTGTATGGAAAGACTATGGAAAGGTTGTATCGAGTGTTTGCAAAACCAGGTTCCTGCTGCCACATCACGCTAAAGGGTTTGAGGTGGAGGGTTGGAAAGGTGCTCAATAAAGGTAAATTCTCATTGTCTGCGGTCTTCTGATTACCAGGTACTTAGGCTGCAGTTACACAGTCAGCGGTGATGAGCTGTAATTGCAGGCGTTTTCCATGGTTATTTTTTCCCCTGGAAAGATAAAGTGATACCTGTAATTTCCCAAAAGATTCACTCCAGGCTCCCATCCCCAGGCAGGGGCTGAGCGGCCTTCATTACCCGAGAAACAGGAGCTTTTCTTGCGCCTTCCTGGTGAGTAGGTGGGCTGGCTGGGGGTGAGCGGTTCTGTGTCCTTGTCTAGATTCTGGCACTTGCCTCCTGGGTGATGCCGGGCCTCAGCTGGTTCGTCCAGAAGATGGAGGCTGTATTGGGTCCTTGGAGAAGTGAGCTGGGAGTTGGGGATTGAGTCCCAGTGGAGCCCATAGACGTTGAAGGAGGAGCTTCTAGGAGCTGCGGTCTGAGGAGGGGGGGAAAATCCAGGAGGCTGGGAGTCAGCCTTAGCTACAGGCATCAGTGACTTGTAGTGACTTCCATCTAATCCTGGGGCAGAGGCTACTCTCTTCAACCTAGGACACAGCCAGAAAGAAGGTACCGTGCCACCTTCTCCTGGGTCTTCCCCTGTGCCTCCTTAGCTCCTGGAGATGAATCTGAGCTTCAGAAGCCCCTCAAATTCCACCAGCTTCATCCCGGCCCTGTTCGCTGGAGTCCTTGCTCTGGCTGTAAGATTGCCATAGATGTTTGGAGCTTGAAAACTGCCCGGTGCCACTGCCCAGCAGTTGAGAGGATGGGAGGGGGAGGATCCCCTGACCTCACTGCCTAGGGGATTCTGTGCTCCTAGCTCCCCGAGTTGTGACCATGATTGTGCTTTCCGAGGGGACCCTATGACCTGCTGACCCCGTTGATTGCACGGTGTTTTGGTGGCCCACGTTCAGTGGGTTTCCTGCGAGTTGGGCTGGGGCCTGAGGAGCTGTGCACAGTCTCATTTCAATGAGAAGGTGCTTTCCAGCTCCAAACAGCAGATGTTTCAAAACACTTTTTGGAGCCCAGCCTATTTTCAGGCTGGGGACAGCCTGTGCTGGCTTCTGGACTCAGAAAGACAGGCAAGCAGAGGGGAGCAGGGATGTCTGGCTTGCTTCTCTCCTGCCAGCCACCCTGGCTGCTGGGTTCTCTGCTCCAGGCCACTTCTGAAGCAGAACACGATCCCTGATTATACTGTGCTCTGTCCCCACGCAGGCCTCCCTGTCACTGGAGGGTGTCTTGGGCTGGTAACACAGGGAAATCTAACATCAAAAGCTCTCAATCGTGTGTCACCCTCTCTCTTTTTTTCGTAACCTAGACCTGCAAGGGGAAGACAAATTTCACACCTGGGTATAAGGGATGAGTCATTCCTCAAAGGTCTGCAGAAAGATTTATCTACTGAGCAGGCAGTCTGCTGCCTGACCTGCATCTGCTCCGCCCCACCTCTGATCCAGGCCAGCCAGGAGACGGTGCCCTGCAGGCTCCCACTGCATCCACACTGATGCCACCTTGCCTCAAGCAAGGGCATACATTTCCCATCTCTGCCCCTGGGCTCCTCCAACCTGGAGGATGCTGGTGGGAGCTTCTAGGGCGCTTGCCTGGTTTATGAGCATCTTCAGCCAGGCAGTGCGGAGGCAGTGGGTTATTGCCCCCACACCTAGTCTTACAGGGCACAGTTCTGGGCAGCATTATGTGCCATTCATTCTTCAGAGGTCCTGGAGGAAGGAGTTCCTGCTGCTCACGGTAATGGCCTCAACAGCACTTCTGTGTTGACTTTCTTCTGTCCCTATGTCACCCTCTTGTTCTTTCATTACTGTTCCCTGGGGTTGCCTCCCAGATAGGACAGCCCTACTACAAATGTCCTCATCTCAGGCTCTGCCTTGGGGAGAGCCTGGCAGGCTCAGATACCTGTATTTCAGGGGGTCTCCAGGAGGAACACAGCAATAAAGTGGGGCTGTGGTTTCCAGGTGCCGGGCCAGTTCTGAGTGCTGGTTGGTATTCTCCTGGGACTCAGCAGGCGATGAAATACCTGCGGCCCGACCTTACCTGTCTTTTCCATTTGCAGTGAGAAGAGGCAGAGAGGACTTGGCACTGGCCTGAGTCCCTGGAGCTGGGCTCAGTGGGGTCAGGAGGTGGCCCACGGCCTGGCCACTTTGATGTTGCACAAGGCAGGGCTACGGATGGAGCAAGGCAGCACTCTGGCCTGGTTGAGCATGGGAACGGTGAAAGTCCTGGCCATGTGGCTTGATGGCTGGAGCTCTATCACTTTCCGCAGCTCCAGCGGGGACCCTGCGCAGCCCCGGAGCCAGGGTGATCCACTTCGCTTCCACTCCCTTTTTTGATTTCCACTTTCCTTGTGGTTTCTCAGTCTGATCCACTACGTTGGCCTGGTGTATGAGTTTCCTATTGCTGCTGGAACGGAGATCCGCAACCGGGTGGCCTCAAGCACAGAAATGCCTGGTCTCACAGCTCTGTGGGCTAGTCTGAAATCAAGGTGTCGGCAGGGTTGTGCTTCCTCCAAAACCTGCAGTGCAGGGTGCTCCCTTGACCCTTCCTAGCTTCTGGTCTTTTCTGGTCATCTGTGGCACTCCCTGGCTCCATAAGGATGCATGTATAATGTATCGTTCCAATCTCTGCCTCCATTGTCACATGGCTGTCTTCTCTCTGTGTCCAAATTTTCCTCTTTGGCTAAGGGCACTGGTCATATTAGATTAGGGCCCAACCTGATGACCCCATCTTCACTTGATTGCATCTGCAGAGACCCTGTTTCCAAATAAGGTCACTTTCATAGGTACTGGGGTTTAGGAGCCCAACATATCTTTTCTGGGGACATAATTCAACCCGTAACACCCAGTGTATTCCTGGTACATTGGCAACTGGGCTGGACTGGGCTGTCGCAATCAGTTAGCCCTGTTTCACCCAGCCCAGGTGATCAAGATAGTGGCGCTGCAGGGTGGACAGAGGTGGGCACAGATGAGAGATGGGGAGTGCATGGGATGGGCAGGGCATGGATGTCAGGGGCGGGCAGCAAGAAGAAAAGTCAGGATGACTTGGTTTCAGGAGATTTTTTTTTTTTTTTTTTTTTTTGAGACACAGTCTCCCTCTGTCACCCAGGCTGGAATGCAGTGGCATGATCTCAGCTCACTGCAACCTCCGCCTCCTGGATTCAAGCAATTCTCCTGCTTCAGCCTCCCAAGTAGCTGGGACTACAGGTGTATGCCACCACGCCGAGATAAATTTTTTTTTGTATTTTTATTAGAGACGGGGTTTCACCATATTGGCCAGGCTGGTCTCGAACTCCTGACCTCATGATCTGCCTGCCTTGGCCTCCCAGCCTTCAGGATTTATGTCTGATTAATTGTTTGAAAGTGCTGCTAGCATTGAAGTGGAGCAGACAGGGGTATAGTGACAAGTCATAAGACCCAGCTTCCTCCCTGGGGAGGTGGAGCCCTCATGCCACAATAGGTGTTCTGGCCTTCAGGATGGCATCCAGCTGTTTGGGGAAAGGGTCTCCCATAAGCCCCTTGAAACTTTCTTTGAAATAGGGTGACCCACCACCCTGGCTTGCCAGGATTTTCCTGGTTTAAGCACGGAAAGACCCGCATTCTGGGAATCCACTCAGTCTTGGGCAAACCAGTCCTTTTGGTCACTCCCTTGGGGAACTCTGGGAGCTCTGGCCGGACAGTGATAAGAAAAGCATTGGGTCAATAAGAATTACACCCTGGTCACCGAGAAATGTGTGTGCTGCAGCTGGGGCATTCCTGGTGGCATGAAAGAGGAGGAAGTGGCCTGAGAAGGCGAGACAGTTTCTGCAGGGGAGGTGGGGAGGTGGCGGGGAGGGAGGACTCAAGGCCAGGGAGCAAGGGGTACACCCACTTCCCTCTCTCTTTGGCGAAAGGCAGCCTGGTCTCATCAAATTTAGATTAAAAGAAGTCATTTCGTTGGGACGCCTGCTGCTCTAAGAGGCTGCTGCATTTCTCAGTCTCAGGCACACCCGCCTCGTTTCTGCATGTGCAGACTCCCAGCCAGCCCTCCATCTCCCTCCCGGCCGGCCCTCCATCTCCCTCCCGGCCACCCCTCCATCTCCCTCCTGGCCGGCCCTCCATCTCCCTCCCGGCCGGCCCTCCATCTCCCTCCCGGCCAACCCTTCATCTCCCTCAATGCCCCTGCTTCTGCCTGGCTTTCCCAGGCAGGGGGGAGGGAAGGTAGATTTTCTCTTTCTGATTCCTAATTTCTCCTTAGTTCTCAGACCAATGGTCTCTGAAGCACCCCCTGGGTGATGGGGCCCATATTATGGGGTAGAAGACCTTTTGGGTCTGAAGAAGCTGCCCAGACCCTGGAGGCCACTTCAATCCCTGAGTAGCTCCGGGGCCATCATTGCTCGATAGCCCAAATAGAACCCAGTGTGAGCGTGTGTGGGTGCTGGGATGAGGTGGGCGGGGGTGGGTGCCAAGAACAATGGCTTCATTAAGAGGCTCCCACAAAACGGAGATCTTCCAAGGCTAATGTTAATTGCAACCTGCAAATGCAAACATTTCTGGGATGATGAGGGACCCCACAGGAGGGGAAGCTGAGGACCTTGTCAGCGGAGCACAGCCAGGGAGCTGTGGCTGGGCTGCCTGGCTCCCAGCAGGGCCATCCCTTTGCCCATTTTATCCCAGAAGTGCAGGGGCCCAGAATGGGCCTCTGAGTGTGGGGCAGCCCCACAGCTGGCCTCTGAGCAAAATGCTGGGTTTGTCTTAAGTGTTCCCATCAACTTTCAGAAGGTTTTCCTCATGCTGTTTAGGCTGGGGATATGGTTTAGGTTTGGGTTACTGTACACACGGACAGAGATTCCCAGGGAGGCCGGGGAACAACATGCAGACTGGGAATAAATGAGGTGGGACAACAGCCCCCTTCCTTCCTTCCTTCCTTCCTTCCTTCCTTCCTTCCTTCCTTCCTTCCTTCCTTCCTTCCTTCCTTCCTTCCTTCCTTCTTCCTTCCTCCCTCCCTCCTTCCTTCCTTCTGTTAGTTTCTCCTTCCTTCCTTCCTTCCTTCCTTCCTTCCTTCCTTCCTTCCTTCCTTCCTTCCTTCCTTCCTTCCTTCCTTCCTCTGTCTCTCTCTCTCTTTCTTCGTTCATTCATTCGTTTTGTTTTCTGAGACAGGGTCTGGCTTTGTCACTCAGGCTGGAGTGCAGTGGTGCAATCATGGCTCACTGCAGTCTCAACCTCCCAGGCTCAATCGATCCTCCCATTCCAGGCCCCGAGTAGCTCGGACTACAAGTGAGCACCACCATGCCTGGCAAATTTTGTTTATTTTTTGTGGAGATGGAGTCTCACTTTGTTGCCTAGCTGGTCTCAAGCTCCTAGGCTCAAGAGATCCTCCTGCCTTGGCCTCCTAGAGTGCTGGGATCACAGGCACAAGCCACGGTGCCTGGCTACTTCTTTTCTTGAGAGCTTGATCTATGCTTTCACTCAAGAAGCAGTTATCGAGCATCTGCTATGTTCCAGAAATGGATCTAGTCATTTGGGATGTATCAGCAAACACAACCGACAACCATTGCCGCCCTCGTGGGGCTTACATTCTAGTGTGGAGCTCAACCTAACAATGATCATAATAACATAGGAAGCCATGTGGTACGTTAGAAGGCCACAGTGATATTGAAAAAAAAAGTAGAGCAGAGAGTAAAAGGAATAGGATGATGGGGAAGGGACAGGATGGGGAGTAGGTTGCAGAATTAATAATGTGGTCAGGGGAGGACTTGCTGTGGAGGTGGGATTGCAGCAGAGCCTTGGAGGAGATGAGCCATGGTTCCCTATGCTAGCCCTGTGGGTGGCCCATCTTTGACTTGCACCAGGCAAATGACGCTTCCTGTTTCTCAGCGCCCAAGCCCTCCTCATTGAGGACCTCCTGCGAGAGGAACTCAGGAACAGGTTTCCTGCAGGGAGATGAGTCCATGTCCTGTCCATCTTGATTCGAGACCTCATATGGAGACAGTCCTCTAACGAGTTCCAGAATGGCTTCTTGGGATTTTTGGAAGCCACCCCCTCTTCCTGGCCCAGGTGGCTTTGCCTTCATTCCCTGGCATGGTCTCCCTCCCCTCCATTTCCCCCAACTCTCCCTCGCCAATATGAGGACATCCCACAATAAGTGCATTGAGACTTATGAGTTCATGCAAACGCATTCAAATAGCTGCAGTGCACTATGGAAGCAGCCGTAATCCTTTAGTGTGCAATCTCTGTCTGTGGCCTTAATGGCCCTCTACAGCTTAGCCACTTCCTAACAAACCTTCATGCAGAAAGGAAGTGGGGAGGGCAGGAGCGGGGAGAGGCTCAGGCTGGGGCACCGGCTGCACAGGTTAAACTCACAGGCTGCAGGGTTGTGTCCCCACTGCTGCTCCATGCTGGGGATGACAGCAAGGCCTGGGGGGCTGATGTTTCTCCTGCGAACAAGGGTTCTTGATGAGGTTGGGGGGCAGTTATACGGCTCCTACTCTTACTGGAAGGCATCCAAGTCTGAATCTGGCCAGCAACCAGGAAGCTTCTCTCCTCCTGGGCAGGGCCATCCTGGTCCCAGGGCTAATTTCCCAAGGGGAATGGACAGAGCGAGAATCGACTCAGTGCTGGGATAGGTGATGCCAGTTTTACGATTTACTCAAGATCACATAGACAGTGAGGAATGGAGCTGGGATTTGAACCCAGATTTCTCTAAATGAGGAGCTTGCCCATGTAACCAAAGCCTCCTGTTACTTCCAACCACCATCTCGGGGGTGGCATCTGTTGTACCCCAGCTGTCTGAAACATGGCTAGGGACCTCCCTGTTACCCACGCCTGCACAAGGTGGGATCTGTGATGTCAGAGCCATCTGTCATGCATGGGCAGCTTCCTGCTTCCTAGATCCTTCTCTACCCCCCATCCTCCTGCATCAAGAATCCCCTGCCCAACCCCAGGGCTCTACGCCATGCCCAGAGCATGTGGCCCGTGCTGGGCTCTGTGCACACAGGGCCCTCGGCCCGGTAGGTGCTGACTCCAGGCCTTTCTGGGAATTGCCCTTTTCCCTCCCCTTCCCCTTTTCTACTTTAGGCCTCACTTTGGCCCTTCTTATGAACCAGGGAAAGAAGTAGCCTCTCCTGGTGGGAAACATAATAAGATCTATGGGATTTAATAAGATCATCCAAGACTTGGCACTGTGGCAGTTTTCCAGTGACATTCGTTCTTTTGGGAGGTAAATTTCTTTCTCCTCAATCCACTGTTTCTTAAGCAGGTGACCCACTCCATGTTATTACGGGCAGGTTATTATTTCCATAAATCCTTCTGCCTCCGCTTCTTCCATTTACATTAAATATAGTCTCTGTTATGGTGCCTAAATTAGCTTTCATACACGGAAATCTTTGTGTAATTTAAAGGGGATGAAGACGTCGAGTGAGGCTGGGGAAGGGGAGGGCAAATAAGGGAATGGAATGAAGGTTTCGACCCCAAATAGGGGAAGGGGCCAGGGCTCACTGCTCCATGGGATGCTCCAAACCCCACAGAATGTGGGCATCTCTGAGTCCTTTCATCCACTCATTTGTGTATTTGGTAAATGTTTGTGGAAGATCTGTAGTGCCACAGGGGTCAAAATGATGGAGAGACTGTGTTCTGGACAAGATAAAACAATGAAGATAGTTACAAGATCAGTGGTTGCCAGGGGCTCATGGAGAGGGCAGAGGGATGGATAGGTGGAGGACAGAGTTTTTTTTAGGGGAGTGGAACTATTCTGTATGTTATGGCAATGATGGAGAGATGTCATTCTACATTTGTCAAACCAGTGTAACACAGAGCAAACCTTCATGTAAAATATGGCCATTAGTTAATCATGGTGTATCAATATCGGTCCATCAATTGTAACAAGTGCTCCATGCTAATACAAGGTATAAATAGCAGGGGAAATGGTGGGGGCAGGGAGAAAGGGGATTGGGAAAATTTGTACTTTCCAATCTTTTTTTTTTTTTTAAACAAACTTAAAACTGCTGTAAAAAAAAAGTGTGTTAATTACAAAAAAAAAAAAAAAAAAAAGGCTGGAGAGAATGTGCTAGTTTGTGTCTGGCAGCCTGCTGGGGAGGCAGTAATGTACCCATCTGTTCATTTTCTCAAAGGATTTATGGCGCGCTGTGCATCTGTTTTAAGTACAAGGCACTGTTCTAGGCACTAGGGATACATTAATAGATAGGACAGTCCCCAGATTCTTGGGGTTTATATTCTAGAGGAGGGGCGTTTGGTAACCAGCAAGCCACCAAATAAGAAAGTCAGATGAGTTCAGGTAGCGGTAAGTACCATGAAGAAATTAAGAAGGGAACGGGACGGATGGCTATGTAGATGGGAATCCAGGGGCAGTGTCTACATTGAATATTATGTTTGGCCCCTAAATTTCTTCTCCATCCTTCTCCACCCTGTGTCCAGGGGCTGACCTATAGCAGAGGGCTCCCTTGCCCTCTGAGTTCCGATTCAGTTTGCCCATGGGGAGCACTGGCAGGGACAGGAAGGAGGAAGGAGAGTGAAGCTGGGTTTTATTTCCTGGCTCTCATCCTGACAGATCAACCCTTTCTGGAAAGGACTTCCCCTTCTCTTCCCCCGCCCCTTTCAGGCCCAGGGACTCGAGCACCAGGCACTGCATTCTGTCTAGTGGGCTCCCTACACTCTGGCCTCAGCTTTGGAAATGGTCTCTTTCTGAACTCACCTCTATTTTCACTGTTTCGCCTGCCATCCCTTTTCTGCAGGGAAACTTGATCCATGGAACCTCTCTTAGGAACACAATCCTGCAAGGATCTGGGAAAGAACTCTGGAAATGGTGGTGTGGGGGGTGGGTGCTGGGGAACACAAAGGTTCCCAGGGGTATGAGCTTGATGTGCTTGTGGAACTAAAAGAAAAGCTGGGGAGGCAAGAGCAAGGTGAGTAAAGGAGTGAGCTCAGCCAGATATAGGGTCCTGTCTAGGTAGGGCCAGATCTTACAAGGCAGGCAAGCCAGGCAAAACCATTAGGTTTCCCACTGTGGGTGTTCTGTTTTTTTGTTTTTTTTTTTTTTTTTGGTGACAGGGTCTCACTCTGTCGCCCGGGTTGGAGTGCAATGGTGCAGTCTCGGCTCACTGCAGCCTCCACTTCCTGGGCTTAGGTGATTCTCCCATCTCAGCCTCCTGAGTGGCTGGAACTACAGGCACATGTTACTGTCATACCTGGCTAATTTTTGTACTTTTTTGTAGAGATAGGGTTTCGCCATGTGGCCCATTCTGGTCTCCAGCTCCTGGGCTCAAGCGATCTGCCTGCCTTGGCCTCCCAAAGTGCTGGGATTACAGTCTTAAGCTAGAGCACCCGGCCTGGTTCTTTCTAAACTTGTGCTTTTGTAGCATTTTTAAAGGTAAAATTAACAAAAGAAGGAAATGCACAGATCTGAAGTGTACAATTTGATGAATTCTGACAATGGAAATACCCACGCAATGGAACCCCTCTCCAATCAGAGTATAAAAATTCCCTATGCCTTTCCCTGTCAGTCCCACTCTTTCCAGAGGCAATCACAGCTCTGATTTCTATTACTGTTGATGAGGCTTGCCTGTTCTTGAAACTCATATAAATGGAACAGGGCAGCAAGTACTATTTTGTGTCTTTCTTCTTTTGCTCAACACAGTGTGTGTGAGACTCATGCAAGTTTGTACCTATCAGTAGTTTGATACTTTTAATTCCTAAGTAGTATTGTATTGTATCAATACACATATAATTAATAAAGTACAGGCTGGAGCACAGTGGCTCACACCTGTAATCCCAGCACTTTGGGAGGCCAAAGTGGGCAGACGACCTGCAGTCAGGAGTTCGAGACCAGCCTGGTCAATATGGTGAAACCCCATCTCTACAAAAATACAAAAATTAGCTGGGCGTGATGGCGGGTGCCTGTAGTCCCATCTACTTGGGAGGCTGTGGCTGAAGAATCATTCGAACCTGGAAGGTGGAGGTTGCAGTGAGCTGAGTTGTGCTATTTCACTCCAGTCTGGGTGACAGAGCAAGACTCCGTCTCAAAAAAAAAAGTACATACATACATACGTATATATAATACACATATATGTATAATTAGTACATGTTAGTATATATATTTTCTCTCTATATTAATATATACTAATATACTATCTCTTCTTCTGTTGATAGATATTTGGATCGTTTTTGGTTTGTGGCTTTTGTAAATGATGTTGCTGTGAATTTTCTTGTGCAGGTATTTCTTATGGACATTTATTTTCCTTTCTCTTGAGTAAATACAGCTGTGGTTTAAACGTTTGCATCCCCTCCAAATTCACATGTTGCAATCCTAATTCCTAAGGTATTAGGAGTTAGGGCCTAGTGTTAGGAGTACCTCCTAGTATTTGGAGATAGAGCCTTTCGGGGATGACTAGATTATTAGGGTGCCCTCATGATACCTATCCCCTTACAAAAGAGGCCCATGTGAGGAGACAGCAACAAGGTGCTGTCTGTGGCCAAGAAGCCAGTGATGCAATCTGCCAGTGCCTTGATCTGGGAATCCCAGTCTCCAGAATTGTGAGCAATAAATTTCTGTTTATAAGCTACCCAGTTTATGGTATTTTGTTAGAGCCACTTGAATGGACTAAGGCAATATCTGGAAGTGCAATTGCTGGGCCATAGGATAGGTAAAAGTTTAATAGTTTTCCAAAGTGGTTGTACCACTTCACTCTCCACCAACAACGGATGGAGTTCCATTTGGTCCACATTCTTGTCAACACTTGTTAGTCCTTCTGATTTTAGCTTTATGATTGTATCAGTCGGTTCTCACACTGCTATAAAGGACACACCTGAGACTGGATAATTTATAAAAGAAGGAGGTTTAATTGACTCACAGTTATTCAGGGCCAGGGAGGCCTCAGGAAACTTACAATCATGACAAAAGGGGAAGCAAACATGTCCTTCTTCACATGGCAGCAGCAAGGAGAAGTGCAGAGTGAAGTGGGGAAAATCCCTTATAAACCATCAGATCTTGTGAGAATTTACTCATTATCATGAAAACAGCATGGAGGTAACTGCCTCCATGATTCAATTACCTTCCACTGGGTCCCTCCCACAACACATGAGGGTTATGGGAACTACAATTCAAGATGAGATTTGGGTGAGGACACAGAGAAACCACATTAATACTTTTCTATTTTATGTTAAGGTCTACGATTCTTCTCAAACTAATTTTATTTGTAGTATAAGGTTGGAATTCACATTTTATTTTTTTCTATATGAATACCCAGTCATTCCAGCACTGTTGAAGATATTTTTTCCTTAAATTGCCTTGGTGCCTCTAAAAAATCAATTGACATGTGTGAGTCTATTTCTGGACTCACTATTCTACTGCAGTGATTTATTTGTCTATCCTTACACCAATAACATACTGTCTTGTAGCTTTATAGCAAGTTTTAATATCAGGTAGTATGAGTCCTCCAACTTCCTCCCATTTTTCAAAATTGTTTTGTCTATTCTAAGTCCTTTATATTTCATATAGATTTCCTTTTATTTTGAAAAAACCGTATGTAGCACCACTCCCTGTTTATTCTCAGCACCAACAAGGGAATAATGTGCCTTAAAAGCAGCTCTGCCCAGGGCTTGCCCAATGGCTGCTGTGAGGTTTCCTATCAGTCCATGCAGTCATCTTCCTCACTGGTGCAGTTAATGAGGATTTCCACCCTCCTAATGAAGGGCTCCTGAGCTCTAGTTCGCAAGTTTACTTTATGCAAAGAGAAAATAATTAGATATATTGATTATTCCTCATTTAAACCATAACTTGGATTAAAATAAAAAAAAATGGGAGGGGAAGAAGGGCCAAAAGACCATACACTGTGCTGATACAGAGACTTTACATTTTAGTCTGAGTTAAGACTCATTAAAAGCCAACTAATAAATTTTAGAATCACATTATTTCCTACAAAATGCCTGCTGAGATTGTGATAGGGATGTTGAATCTATGGATCAATTTGAGGAGGAATTACGTCTTAAAATACAGAGGCTTTCAATCTACGAACATGATATATTGCTTCATTTATTTAGGTCTTTTTAGATTTTTTTCATTTGCATTTGTAATTATTAATGTAGATGCCTTGCAAATGTTTTGTTAGATTTATTACTAAGTATTTTACATTTTTGGATGTCATTGTTAATAGGATTTATTGCTATTTTATTTTGTAATTGTTTGCTGATAATGTATATAAAAAATTAATTTTGGCCTTTGTCCTTCAGTTTTGTTAAATTAATGTTTTAGTGCTAGTAGATCTTTTTCTTTAGTAGATTAGTTTTTTTTTTTTTTTTTTTAATGTAACCAATCATGTCATGTGTGAAAAAGAGAGTTCACTTCTCTCCCAATAAGTATACTTTTAATTTCTTTTCCTTATCTTATTGCTCTGGTTAGAACTCTAGTTCAATTTTAAGTAGAAGTGATAAGAGCAGAAATCTTTGCATTTTTCCCAGTCTTAGGAGAAAAGCATTCAGTCTTTCACCATTAAGTATGATATTAACTATAGCTTTGTTGTACATGCCCTTTACTTGATTGAATAATTTATCCTTCAATTCTTAGTTTGTTTTTTCTGAATCTTTTGAGATCGTGTGCTTATTCTCCTTTAATTCATTAATAAACTGAATTACATTCCTTGGAAATTGCAGCGTTGAGCCAACCTTGCATTCCTGGGATAAACTCTACTTGGTTGAGTTTATACATTCATATGCATGAAATGTGCTATACATTTTATATATTGCTGGATTTGATTTGCTAATTTTGTTAAGAGTTTCTTTTTTAAAGCTATGCTCATAAGGGATATTAGTCTATAAAATTATTTTCCAGGTTTTTGGTACAGAGTACCATAAAATGAATTGGGAGTACTCCCTTACCCTCTGTTTTCTGAAAAAGCTTTATGTAAGTTTTATGTATTATTTCTTTTTTAAGTGTTTAATACCATTACCAGTGAAGCTATCTGGGCCTAGCATTTTCTTTGCTGGAAGTTTTTTTTTAAATTAGGATTTTAATTACTTAGATAGGTATATTAGCTATCCTCCTTTTCTATTTTTTTCTTGAGTCAGCTTTGGTAATTTGTGTTTTCCAAAGAACTTGTTCTTTTCACATAAGTTGATAAATATTTTGGCATAATGTTGTTTATAATATTGTTTTATTATCCTCTGAGTTTTTGTAGGATTTGTCCCTTCTTTCACTTACTGGTAAATTAAACTTTCTCTTATTTTCTTTTATTAAAAGGAATTTATTAATTATATCAGTCTTTTAAAGGAAGAATATTTTGAGCTTTGTTAAATTTCTTTATGGTTTGTCTGTTTTCTGTTTCATTTATCACTGTTCTTTTTTTTTTTTTTTTTTTTTTTGGGAGATGGAGTCTTGCTGTGTTGCCCAGGCTGGAATGCAATAGTTCACTGCAACCTTTGATTCTCATGCAAAGTGATTCTTGTGCCTCAGTCTCCCAAGGAGCTGGGATTACAGGCATGTACCACCACACCCAACTAATTTTGCATTTTTAGTACAGACTGGGTTTCACCATGTTGGTCAGGCAAACTCTTGACCTCAGGTAATCCATCCACCTCAGCTTCTCAAAGTGCTGAGATTACAGGCATGAGCCACCATGTCCAGTCTCTCTTATTTACTTTCTTTTGCTTACTTGGTTTCAATTTTCTCTTCTTTTTCTAGCTTCTGAAAGTAGAAACCTAGATATTTGATTTTTAAAGCTTTCTTCTTTTCTAATAAAGGCATTTAAAGGTACAAATCTCTCAACAATCACTGTTTTAGTGACATCCCACAGTTTTTGAAAAATGACTTTATTGAAGTATAAATTGTATACAACAAAATTCACCCATTTTCAGTCTGTGATTCACTGGGTTTTGACTAATGTTGTTACTCATGGGTCCACCACAACATCCAAAGTGTAAAATATTCTCATCGCCCCAAAAAATTCCCTTGTGGCTGTTTTAGTCAATCCACTCCAACTGCTATGCCAACCACTGGTTTGTTTTCTGTCACTACAGTTTTGCCTTTTCTAGAATTTCATATAAATAAATTATGTAGCTTGTAGTCTTCTGTGTCTGGCTTCTTTCACTATAAATAAGGCTTTTGAATTTACCCATGTTATTGTATGTATCAGTAGTTTGTTCGTTTTATTGCTGTGTAGAATCCCATTTTGCACCACAAATGGTTTATCCATTCTCTTGTTGATGGGTACTTTGGTTGTTTCTAATTTGAGGCTATTATAAATAAAGCTCTTACAGATACTCATGTATAAGTCTTTGTGTGGACATATACTTTTATATCTGGTAGAAAAAGATATTAGAATCACTGGGTCGTATGGTAAGCATGTGTTTGACCTCTCTCTCTCTTTTTTTTTTTGAGACAGAGTTTTGTTCTTGTTGCCCAGGCTGGAGTGCAATGGCACAAGCTTGGCTCACTGCAACCTCTGCCTCCTGAGTTACAGCAATTCTCCTGCCTCAGCCTCCTGAGTAGCTGGGATTACAGGCATGCACCATCACGCCTGGCTAATTTTGTGTTTTTAGTAGAGACAGGGTTTCACTGTGCTGGTCAGGCTAGTCTCGAACTCCTGACCTCAGGCGATCTGCCCATCTTGGTCTCCCAAAGTGCTGGGATTACATGCGTTAGCCACCATGCCCGGCTGGCCTCTTAACTTTCCAAAGCAGTCATACCATTTAGCATTTTAGAGTAAATCAATTTTCTGTTACTCCATCTTGGCCAGAAGTGGAACTATTGCTTGGATTTAAGCAGCAAGTTATCTTTTGAAGAGATTGAAAAATGGATATTATAAATACACACATATTAACCATTTCTGACATTCTTCCTTTGTGTAGATTCAGATTTCCATCTGATATCCTTTTCCTTCTCCCTGAATATCTTCCTATTACATTTCTTAAAGTTCAGAACTGCTGGTGAGGAATTCTCTCAACTTTTGTATGTCTGAAAAAGTCTTTGTTTTACTTTTACTTTTGAAAGGTATTTTCACTAACTAAAGATTACTAGTTTGACAGTTATTTTCTTTCCCTACTTTAAAGATGTCATTCCACTGTCTTCTGGTTTGCACAATTGTTGAAGAGTCTGCTGTCATTCTCATCTTTAATCCTCTTCAAAATGTGTCTTTTTCCCCTCCAGCTTGTTAGCACAACTTTTAAGCAATTTGATTATGTGCCTTGGTGTGTGTGTGTGTGTGTGTGTGTGTGTGTGTTTTAATGTTTATTCTGTTTGGGGTTTACTTAGCTTCTGGATCTGTGGGTTTATCATTTTCATCCAAGTTGTAAACAATTTGATTATTCTCTCTCTCTCGCTCTCTCTCTCTCTTTTTTTTTTTTTTTTTTTTTTTGAGACGGAGTTTCTCTCTGTCACTCAGGCTAGAATGCAATGGTGTGATCTTAGCTCACAGAGGCCTCCTGGGTTCAAGCAATTCTCCCACCTCAGCCTCCTGAGTAGCTGGGATTACAGGCATGCACCACTGTGCTTGGATAATTTTTTACATTTTCAGTAGAGACAGAGTTTCACCATGTTGGCCAGGCTGGTCTTGAACTCCTGACCTCAAGTGACCCACCCACCTCAACCTCCCAAAGTGTTGGGATTACAGGCGTGAGCCATGGCACCTGGCCAATTATTACATCTGCAAATATATATACTTTTTGGAGTTTCAATTACACATAGGTTAGAACATTAATACTGTCCTGCAGGTCACTTATTTTCTGGTTGTTCTCTTTTTTTCTATTCTTTTTCTATCTGTGCTCAATTTTAGATAGGATCTATTGCTCCACTTTCAAGATCAGTGATCTTCTGCAGTATCTAATCTGCTGTTAGTCCCCTCAAATACATTTTTACTTTTTCTTTTGGATATTGCATTTTTTTGTGTGTCTAAAAGATATTTTGGGGACTTTACAAATATTTCATTTCTCTATTCATCATGTTCTTGTTTTCTTTTATAGTTTCTAGCCCAGGGGTCCCCAACCCCTGAGGCACAGACTGGTACTGGTCTGTGGACTGTTAGGAATGGGGCTGCACAGCAGGAGGTAAGCAGTGGGCCAGCTAGTGAAGCTTTATCTGTATTTACAGCTGCTTACCATTGCTCACGTTACCACCTGAACTCCACCTCCTCAGTGGCAGCATTAGGTTCTCATAGGAGCATGAACCCTATTGTGAACTGTGCATGTGAGGGATCTAGGTTGCACACTCCCTATAAGAATCTAATGCCTGATGATCTATCACTGTCTCCCATCACCCCCAGATAGAACCATCTAGTTGCAGGAAAACAAGCTCAGGGATCCCACTGATTCTCATCATGATGAGTTGTATAATTATTTCCTTAAATATTATAATGTAATATAATAGAAATAAAGTGTACAATAAATGTAATGCACTGGAATCATCCTGAAATCATCCCCCACACTGTCCATGGAAAAACTGTCTTCCACAAAACCAGTCTCTAGTGCCAAAAAGGTTGGGGACTGCCACTCTAGCCTATTAAAGTATTTGTCATCATTTTTAAATGTCTTAATGCCATTATTTCTGTAATTTCTTGCTCTGTTTTCTCTTCGTCATGGGTTACATTTTTCTACATATTTTCCTGACTTGCTATTTTTGATTAAATGTTGAACATTGTGAATTTGTGCTGGATTTTATTTATTTCTTTAAAATGTTTTGGATTTCGTTCTGGCATACAATTAAATTAACTTGGGGATCAGTTTGATCCCTTTGAGGCTTGCTCTTAGTCTTTGTTCAGGCTTTTTCAGAACATCACTTAGTCTAGAGCTAATTTATCCCCACTACTAAATCAATACCCTTCTGAGGACTCTATGAGATCCTGTGTGTTATGAAGTCCTGCCACTCTGGTTCGTGGGAAAACAAGCTTGGTAAACATTCCCAGACCTGTGTGAGCTTTAGGAATGGTTGAATCCACTGCTTTCAAGTGGTTCCTTCCCCTGCCTTATGGAATTTTACTCCCCACACATGCAGATCAATGCTTAGCTAAAGATTTGCAGTGACTTTTTGGGACACCTTTTGCATGCTCTCTCTTTTTGTGTCTCCTTTCTGCCCAGTGTTATGCCCCCAATTTCGGCTCCTCAGATTCCACAAACTCCAACATTTCTTATCTTAGCCAGACCCTTTGCTCTGTTTGAATTCCTCCTCGCTCTGCTGAGGCTTGGAAATCCTCTTAGCTGTAAGCTGGGCCTTACCTTGTTTGTTCTTTTATTTAAGGGATCCCTGTTATGTTCTGTCCATAGTCCAGTATCTGAAAACAGCTGTTTTTTATATTTTCTCCAGTTTTCTGGTTGATTACAATAAGAGGGCAATTCTTGTAGCAGTTACATCTCCATGAGTGGAAAGAGAGTTTTTCTCATAGATTTTCATATATTTTCATTATCATTTAATTCAACATGTTTTCTTATTTTCCTTCTATGGAGAAGTATGCTGTAATATTTGAATGTTTCAAGTTTATCAAGACTAATGTTGCAGAATATGGTCATCTTGGTGAATATTCTGTGATAATTTGAAAAGAATGTATGCTCTGCAATTGTTGGATAGAATGTTCTATCAACATCGATTTGGCCAAGTTGATTGATAGTGCTATTCACATCTTCTATGTCCTTTGATATTTTTCTAGTTGTCCTATCAAGTATTAAGAGAGAAATGTTAAAATTTCCAATTATGATTGCAAATTTGTCCATTTCTTTATATAGTTTTGTTAGTTTTCTTCCATATATTTTGAAATTCTGTTAGTAGATACATACATTTTGGGACTGCTATGTCTTTTTGATGGACTTATCCTTTTATCATTATGGAATGCTCCATTCTGTCTCTGGTAATCTTCTTCATCTTGAAGTTTGCTTTATCTCATAGTATTATAGAGACATCACTGTTCTGATGTTTATTGTTTGCATGATATATCTTTTTTCATACTTTCACTTTTAACCTAAGTGTGTAATTTAAAATACACCCCTTTTATTTTAAATAGTAAGTAACCCAATCTGATACTCTTCCCTCTTATTTTGAGTTTTTAGTCCATTTATACTTAATGTAATTATTGGTATGATCTGATGTAGGTCTACTGTTCTGTTGTAATAGTTATCTATTGCTTTATAGCAGAGTACCATAAATTTACTTGCTTAAATAGCACATATTTATTGTCTCACAGTCTTTGTGAGTCAGGAATCTGAGCATAGCTTAGCTGCTTCAGGATGTCTCACAAGGCCACAATCAAGATCTTATTAAGGGCTAGAGTCTGATCTGAAGGCTTGATTGGGGAAGAGTTTATTTCCAAGGTCATGAGGTTGCTGGTAGGATTTGGTTAATCTCTGGCTGTTAGTAATGAGAGCCTCAGTTTCTTGTTGGTTGTTAGCCAGAGACTACCCTCAGTTCCCTGCCCTGTGAGGAATGCTCACAACATAGAAGTTTGTATCAGCAAAGTCAACAAAGGAGAGAATCTGGTAATACAATAGATGTCATGGAAGGGGCATCCTGTCATCTTTCTGTATTCTGTTGGTTAGAAGCAAGTCATAAGTCTTGCCTACATTCCAGGGAGTATCTTACACAATGGTGTAAATTCCAGAAGGTAGGGATTTTTGGGGACCATCTTAAGGTCTATCAGCCACACCTACTATTTTGTTTTCTGGTTGTCTTGTCTCACCTGTGTTTTGTTCTTTTCCTGCCTTCTTGATTAAAAAAAATTTAATTTTAAGAACTCAGTTGGCTTTTTATCTACATTTCTTTGTCTATTTTTGGTGGTTGTTCTATGCATCCTTAACCTATCACAGTATACTTAGAATTAATATTGTAACACTAAACATGAAATATAAAAATTTTAGTACAGGAAAATTCTATTTACTCCTTTGTGCTACTGTTATTATGTATTTTACAACTACACATATAATATGCCCCAACTTACAATGCTAATATTTTTACTTTAAACAATTAGCTATCTTTCAGTAAATACATCTCTCAAAATTCTTTTTAAGGGAGCACATGAGGAAACAACCTTTCTGTTGTTGTTGTTGGAGGACTGTCTGTAAATATTATTTGAATATGGCATTTTGGTCTTCTAAAATCTTATGATTCAAAAGCATTCTCCTAGAGGAGATGGGCGGGTGTGTGTGGGGTCACTGAAACTCCTGGAGCAGTGGGAGGAGAAGGTTACCTGAGTAAGAAGAGAGTCTCCCATGACACAGGCTCAAATATTTGAGTCACCTCTGCTTTATGGGTAACCTGGTAGCTGGAGGTAGCATAGCTGAATAGTCAGCAACCTTGGATCTGGAATCAGACAGTCCCAGTTTAATCTCAGTCATGCCACTTTCACCTATGTGCTGTTGGCCATATCCGTTGGCTGGCCAGAGCCTCGATTTTGTTATCTATCAAATGGGTATATATTGTGAGGATTAAATAATATAGTACATATTAGTGGCCATAACAGCGCCTGGCATACCATAAGCACTTAATAAGTGTCAGCAATTCTTGTTCTTATTATAGCTGCTTTCACACTGGAATCAGGAACTCAATTCAGTAGGGGCTTCCCACATCAAAAAGGGGAGCCAGTCTTGCCTTATCTGATGCTGGGAGCTGACTTGAGGTGGAGAGAAGGTTTGCATCTGGGCCTTGCCTTGGAGCCCAGAGACCATTGCTCAGTAGAGGCACCAGGCCCTGGTGTCTGCCTGGACCAGCAGGGAGGAAGAGCAAAGCCTCATAGAAGGGTGGAACCAGAGAAAGCCGAGCAATGAAGGCGATTGCTGGTCCTTAGAAAGTGGAGCCAGGCGAGGACACCAGTAGCATTTGATCTTTGTCACATCAGGTCAAGGATCTGGGACATTCATACCTTTCTTGGTTGTATTTTAATCCCCATAGAGTAGGTTCTGGGTTAGTGGTTCTCTAGATGTGTAGAGTTAATAGCTGGTGTGGTAGTTGACCTCCAAGAGGGCGGCCAATGATTCTTATCTCCTGGTATTCACACCCTCTTGTCGTCTCTCCCACACCAAGTACGACTGACCTGTGTAACCAATAGGATATTGTGGAAATGATGGTGACTTCCAATGATGTCATAGAAGATACTAAACTTCTCTCTCTCTTCTGGCTCCATCTGGGAGATGTCAGCTGCGATGCCATGAGTCTACTTATATAGTCCTATGGAGAGCCCACATGGCAAGGCACTGAGGCTTTCTGTGAACAATAAGTTCCATGTGAGTGACTGAGTCCTCTTGGAAGCAGACCCTCCAGCCCTAGTCAAGCCTTTGGCTTTGGAAGCAGACCCTCCGGTCCTAGTCAAGCCTTTGGCTTACTGCAGCCCCTGCCAACATTTTGACTGCAGCCTCATGAGATACCCCAAGCCAGAACCACCCAGCTAAATCACTTATAGATTCCTGATCCTCAAAAACTATGTGAGATAGCAATGTCTATTCTTTTAAGCTACTTAGCTTTGGGGATAATTTTATTTATTTATTTATTTATTTAATTCATTTTTTATTATTTTTTTGAGATGGAGTCTTGCTCTGTTACCCAGGCTGGAGTGCAGTGGTGTGATCTCAGCTCACTGCAACCTCTGCCTCCCGGGTCCTAGCTATTCTCCTGCCTCAGCCTCCTGAGTAGCTGGGATTACAGGCGCACACCCCCACACCTGGCTAATTTTTTTTTTTTTTTTTTTTTTTGGTATTTTTAGTAGAGACGAGATTTTACCATGTTGGCTAGGCTGGTTTTGAACTCCTGACCTCAAGTAGTCCACCTGCTTTGACCTCCAAAAGTGCTAGGATTACAGGTGTGAGCCACCGTGCCCGGCCGGGGGTAATTTTAAAATATAGCAATATATAAATAATATAGGTGGCATAAAGGAAAAAAAGAGCTAATGCTTAAACAAATTTTGGGTTAAATAAAGATAACAGGCTTCTTTACTGTAAGACTTCTCAAAAGCCTTTAACAAGAATGTGCAAGGGAATGACATAGTATTCAGACCTTCTTGAATTTACTTGACTGCAGGTCCCCTGGTCTCTATATACCACCCCTTCCCTTTGCTTTTTGCAGAGCATTTCTGGGAACTGGTTTGCAGGAGGCACGCTAGGGGCGACGCTACCTGGGACGGCTGGTGGGAGGAAGAGGGATACTACTTCACCTCTCCAAAGCCCAGTTTCCTTATGTGCAAAAAGAAAGAGTTGGATTTAACAACATTGGGACTTTATTTCTGCTCTAACATTTTAATGCTGAGGCTGGGTGAGGTGCACACTCCCTTACATCCTGGTCATTCCTCAGCCTATTAGGTGCAATTGGGAGAAAAATCCAAGCCAGATGAATCAAGGTATACAGAAGTTATAGATATGCTAATGCTTTATGTTAATGACTGATGAGTGTGGTTAATTGGAGATGGCAGGAAGGTACAGAGTTGTGAAGAAATTTCAGTTCTTAGAGAAAATATTGTATTCAAAGAGCTTAAGAATGATTAATGGAGGTTCTGGAATTACAAAGAACAGCCGGTAGAAACTGTTTGGAACAGAAATTGCTCAGGGGGAGTAACCTTGAAGAGACTGCAGGACAGGTTGGGAGGGTTTGTGAACAGAACCCAGGGGAGGGGCTGGCTTGAGTGTCCAAGGGCAGACATGTGACTGGAACCAGGGTGAGCTGTGGCCCAGCAGGTGACCCAGGAAGATCTGGCTCAGTGTGTGGACAGGGTTGGAGCTGGGGGGATGGACGAGATCATAAAGACAGGACCTGTCTATGCCCCTGTCCCCTACCTCATTTAGATAGTGACCCATGACTACTTTCCGCTGTCGTTGGTGGCTGGGAGGCTCTGTCTGCTGAACAAGACCCGGTGGAGAGAGACACCACTAGCAAATAGCCACTTCTTGAAAGGATACCGTTTCCAGATTCTGATTGCCTAGTCCCTTGGGTGTCATTAAAGGGAAGGTACCAGGTTGAAAAGGAAATGTCAGAGAAGCCCTCTGCTTCCTTGATAAGGTGTCCTGTACCTCTTCCCCTGAACGGGGAGAGTTTCTGGGAGGGCTGGATCCGGGCACACTCCAGGGTGTGCTTGTTCTCTTGTAGGAAACCTGAACCCGGGTCCCAGAACCAAGGGCTCAGGGGCACTGGCCTTGCCTCTTCCTGCTGTGACCAACATGGTTAAGATTCTGGATACCGACTCTCCGCATTTATAATCCTCCTGACAGTGGCTGATGAAGGATGGGGAAGTGTGTTCACTCAGGGAGGTTCTGCCCTGAGCCATATGCTGCAGGTTGAAGCTGTCTCTCGGCCCCTCCATCTTCTTCAGTGCCCACTCCAGAGCACCTGCCACCTTGCCTCCCTTCTTGCCTGGGTCAATACCCTCCTCCCAGACAGCCTCCTCCCAGCGAGTGGGCGCTGGGTATCACCACTGGTCTTTCCAGCTCTCTGTGTGATGGACAAGTGGGCTGCACACCTCCTGTCCCTGCTCCCACCCTGTCCCCACCCTCCTCACCCTCACTTTCAGTGCAACGGAGAGTCCCTGGTTCTCTGGGTCCCCTGGAGCCTGAAGTCACGATGCCAAGAGTTCATGAGGGAGGGAACTGGTTAAGGCCTGGGAGGAGCCTGGATTCCTGGGGCGAGCCCAGCTCATTTGGGGGGAGTGTATTTTGCCCTGCCCTAGACCCAGAGAAGCAGGACCCATCCTCCTTGCTCGTGGGCAGAACTTTCCTTTAGAAAAAACTCAAGCCTCTCAGTCAGTCCTTCCCAATCCAGGTCTTTCGGATGGTCTCATAAAGTCATTTTCTGACTTCAAAAAATAATCTTCAGAGCCTTATACTCAAATGCAATCAAATCTGGAAGCCTAATAGCTTAAACAGATTAAAATGGAGCTTTGCTTACTCATCTCCCTGCTACCTGCTTCTGCTCTTAGCAGCCCTCTAGGGGCCTGAGATGAAACCCTGGGGCTCCATGGAAACCAGCTTAGAAACCAGGGATACAGGAGAAGGGGAATGGGGAGTGTCCAATGGGTGTAGAGTTTCGGTTCTGCAAGATGAAAAGGGTTCTGGAGACGGATGGTGATGACAATTAGGCAACGGTATGACTGTACCATACAAATGTGAATGAACCACATGAATGTAACACCACTGCACTGTACACTTAAAAATGGGAAAGATGATAATGGCGTTCAGGCATGCTACACCCAGATATGCACCTTGGCATTTGAGGAAACAGCAGAAACGGGAAGGTCTCTCTCACCTTCTCCGAGACCTTACCCTGAAGTGGGTCATAAGACCCTCATGTGAGATGTACCCTCCCTTGTACCCAGAGGAAAGGAACGTCCTTATCTCCGAAGACCCAGGGATACAGAGAAGAATCTGAACAAGCAGGCTTTGCTAGGTGCCCCCTTTAGATCATACATATTTTTGGAGACAGAGTCTTGCTGTCGTCCAGGCTGGAGTACAGTGGTGCAATTTCGGCTCACTGCAACCTCCGCCTCCCAGGTTCAAGCAATTCTCGTTTCTCAGCCTCTTGAGTAGCTGGGATTGCAGGCACGTGCCACCACACCCGGCTAATTTTTGTATTTTTAGTAGAAACGGGGTTTCGCCATGTTGGCCAGGCTGGTCTCGAGCTCCTGAACTCAGGAAATCTGCCCATCTCGGCCTCCCAAAGTGCTAGGATTACAGGTGTGACCACCGTACCTGGCCTAGATCGTGCTTTTTCATCTGATCATCCTTCTCCACAACTATTCACTTCTTTATCAAACCTAGCATAAAAAATACATAGGTTTATTTGTTTTTTTGGATCTTCGTTTCCTTATGAAGTCTCCTGTGTCATGTAAAACATTAAATCAATGTGTATGCTTTCTACGCGTTCCTCTTGTTAATCTGTCTTGTTATTAGGGCTTTGGCCGTGAACCTAGGATGGTGAGGAAAAGATTTTTTTTTCTCCCTTACGATGGTAAGTTTTGTTATGTATATTTTACTCACCCCCACACAAAAAACATCATGGTACAGTCCCATTTGCTGATGGGAAACAGGCCGAGAGAAAGGAGGAATGTGGCCAAGTTTATGAGCTGCTCGGCGACCAGGTTAAAACCTGACTCTGTGGTTGGCCAAGTCCTGAGGTCATCCCACGCAGGCCCTCTTAGCCAGGCTGGGCTGAGGTCAGCGAGGCCTCACGTTCAACCCAGGGAGAGTAAGAAGGAGAGTAAGGCAGAAGGCGCCACGTTCCCGGGTAGGAAGGTGAGATGGAGGAGGCGCCGCTCTCCGAAGTTCTGGTCCGGAGGGCCCACCGGCCTCGCTCGTTTTGGGTGGGTTGCTACATTTTCACCAAACGAGTTTTTTAATTGCTTGATTTACTTATCTCGTCTCGGATCTGCTGATATACTCTGCTGCCTTTTAATTGCTTGAAAAGTTGAGCAGTTTTTCATGTTTTAAGGAGTGCTGAATTGTATAATTAAAACACTAACAGTGTAAATCAACAGTGCAGAAGAAAGACAGCAGAGAATTAAGCAAGTGTGTTGGCATAATAATAAAATCAAACCAGCATGAAGAGGGACCATTACCGAGAAGATGCTGAATACTAATGGTGCCCAGGCCTGGGTGGGGGGCAGGGAGAAGACCCTGAGTTCCCCCCTCCACCCTACCTAGAATGGCTGGGGAGAGAGGGGAGTTGAACAAAAAGATTGCAAACTGTGTAAGCCTGTGTGGCTGAGGCCCAGGGCAGATGCAAAGCCTCTGTCATGGAAATTGCTTTTTTTTTTTTTCTTTCTTCTGAGGCAGAGTCTCGCTCTGTCACCCAGGCTGGAGTGCAATGGCGCGATCTCAGCTCACTGCAACCTCTGCCTCCCAGGCTCAAACGATTCTCATGCTTCAGCCTCCCGAGTAGCTGGGACTACTGGCGCGCACCACCATGCCCAACTAATTTTTTGTAGAGATGGGGTTTTGCCATGTTGGCCAGGCTGCTCTTGAACTCCTGGCCTCAAGTGATTCACTAGCCTTAGCCTCTCAAAGTGCTGGGATTACAGCCGTGAGCCACTGGGCTCACCTGGAAATGGCTTTTAATTCATGTGTGATTGGTGGTGTTTGGTTGGGAGAGGGTGGAGGTGGGAACTGAGTGAGGAAGATGAAGGGGGCACCTGGGAGGGGGATGCCTTTGCCTGCTGAGCCTGCTGTCATTCCTGAGATTTCCTCTCACTTGAGGATGGGCTGTCGGAGCTGCAAACCCCAGGATCACGTTCACTCTCCGCACTTCTCTCTTCTCTCCCTTCTTCCTCCTTTTCTTCTTCTGTTCCTTTCCCTTTCTCCTTCTGTCTTCCCTCCCTCCTTTCTTTCCTCTCCTGTTTTCTTTTTTCTTCTCTCCTTCCCCATTTGGTCAATGCACCTGATAGCAATATCTTAAGCACGCCCCGAGCACGACCCTGTATGGCAGACACACCTGAATGAGGTTTGGAGTTCTGAGTTAAGGAATCCGGAGTGGCCAACCCAGAGATTCATCCCTTATCTATAAGGAACATCTGAGCCAAGAAGGTGCTAAGTGAAAGTGCCATAGAAACTGCATGCCTTTTGCAAACGGTTGCGATTCTTCTGCCCAGCCTGCTGCCACTGCACTCTCTCCCCTCTGTATAAGCCCCAGTAAAACCCCATGTCTCATTTGCTGGCTCCGGGTCTCTTCTTCAGCCCCTTGAACTTGGTGCCATTCCCATTGGAGTTGATAAGGGTCGGTACAGCACTCCCCTCCTTCCCCTCTCTTCTTTCTCCCCTCTTTCCCTCCCTCCTCACAAAGTAATTCATGTGCAGTGTGAGACAATCAAACAATATAGAAATAGTTAATGTAAAATCTGAAAGTCCATTCTGGGCTTCTCCTAAAGGCCCTCTCTCCTCTTCCTCTTCCACCAAGGCAAGCTAAGTCGGAAAATGGAGTACAGCGTAGAGGTTGATGGGGTTTAGGAGCCACTACCCTGAAATATGGCGCCTGGCACTTGAGGAACAGTAGAAGAGGGAAGGTCTGTCTGGCGTTCTCCTGCCCTCCCCTGAAACAGGCCATAAAGGAATCCTCTGCCCTTCCTCTGAAGCAGGTCATAAGACCCTAATGTGAGAGGCACGATTCCTGTATCCAGAGAAAAGGAGCATCCTTAGACCTGAAGACCCAGGGACACAGAGAAGAATCTGAACAAACGGGCCTTGCTAAGCCCCCCTAGTTTATGACCGTTAACATCAGACCCTCTGTGTCCCATTCACTTCTGTGCAACTGTCACTCTTCAACAAACCTAAGCACAGGAATACACAGGTTTGTCTGTTTCTTTGGGTCTTCATTTCCGAAGGCTCCTGTGCCACATAACACTTACATTAAATACATTTGTATGCTCTTCTCTTATTAAGCTGTCTTTTGTTACAGGTGTCTCAGCCATGAATCTAGGAGAGAGAAAAGAAAGCTTCCCTCCCCTACAAGGTCAAGGTTCAAGTATGGGTCCTGGCAGGGCCCATTTGGACCTGCTGGAAAACTCTCACGCTAAAAACAGGTCAGTGTTTTTTGACTGTATAAGATGCACAAGTGGCCCAGGGAGATGTTCCACGAAAGAAGAGTTTTGAGGTCAATGAGTTTGGAAAATGCTGAGTTAAAATCAATTTCTTTTTTTTTTTTTTTTTAAACTGCAGAACTGCCTAGAGTCTTTGACGACTTCCTCATGATGGCCATCCACGCACATCTGCAGGTCAAGCTTCTCTGACCATCAGGCCGATCCTTTCAGGTCTCACAAATATACAGCCCATGCAATATGGGTTCCAAGGATCACAATTTGGGAAATGTTGGGTTCTGATGAAAAGAGCATTTTGCTAGAACCACATCCCAGATCCACCACTGCTCAACCAGCTTTGTGAATTTGGCGAGTCCCACAGTCTCCCTGGGTCACAGGTTCCCCACCTGACAAAGGAGGCCGACCGTGTTCACCTCTCAGGAGCTGGGGTGGGGGCAGACAACCAGATAGTGCCAGAAAGCATGCAGCCTGGGGTGATGCGGGTGCTCCCTAGGGAGGAGGCACTGATGGCAGGAGCTCTCCTCCCTGCACTGCCTCCGCCACCAGATGCAAAGGTTGATCATCACTGCGGTGGGTTGTGAGACCACGGAGGCTGGGGTGGGGAATGGGGAGACGGAGTCAGCGTCTAGAAGACTAGGAAGGCCGAGTTGGAGCCACCTGAAAGTGGGTTGGATAACTGGAAGCCAAGAGCTGGTGAGCAGGGGGAATAAGCCCAGAAAATGCAGTCACTGGCAGAGCTGGGGGCAGGGTGAGGCATCACGCTGGATACCTCAAAATTTAAGGGGGCACCAAAAATGCAGTCATCAAGATAAACAATATTTTAACGCAATATGAAAAAATAATCAAAATCCAACATTAATGCAAAAAAATTCATGCTGAATGAAGTAGCCCCCAGGCTTGGGCATGAGGCTCATAGCCACAGGCCTGAGCTCCCTCCAGGTTTGCTAAGAATGGGAACATCCCACCCAGCTCCTGCTCTGCACAGGGCCCAGGCTGGTGGGTGAGCTTGGATCCACTCCCTCCTCTTGCTGCCCACTCTAGGTTCATCTCCAGGAAGCCCCTCTCAACTCCCCCCAGCTGGACATGACCTTGCTCTTTAGGCCCCTGGGGCACTGAGCACCCCTCTAACAGCACTTGCTCAGCCTCAGGCTTTAGGTGTCCCTTCCCCCACTGTAGCCTGAAATTCCTGAAGGCAGAGACCGTGTAAGGACCGGCTGATTTCCGAGCCCCATTCCCTGTGCCTTCACGAGCTTTGTGGGCATTCAACCTGAAATTCACAAGGAAAACCAAACTGGGGCTTGGCTGGGGTGTGACTGGGGTTAGGCTGCTCCTTCCTCAAGCGTGATGTCACTTTACTGGGCACATCTTCTGGAGGTAGTGATGGGATACTCTGGATTGGAGCTGTTCAGTGTCATGCCTCTGATACGGTTTGGCTCTGTGTCCCCACCCAAATCTCACCTTGAATTGTAATAATCCTTATGTGTCAAGGGTGGGACGAGGCAGAGGTAATTGAATCATGCTGGCGGTTTCCCGCATGGTGTTCTGGTGAGAGTGAGTGAGTCCTCACGAGATCTGATGGTTTTATAAGTGTCTGGCGTTTCCCGTGCTGGCACTTGTTCTCTCTCCGGCCACCCTGTGAAGAGGTGCCTTCTGTCATGATTATAAGTTTCCTGAGACCTCCCCAGTCATGCAGAACTGTGAATCAATTAAACCTCTTTTCTTTATAAATCACCCAGTCTTGGGTATTTCTTCATAGCAGTGTGAGAACGGGCTAATACAGTCCCTGGTCTCACGGCACAGGAGCCCCTGGCCACTCTGCCATAGTAGTCATACCTACCACGGACACTGGTGGTTATAGACATTGTCCCATTTAATATTTACAACCTTGCCGATTGCTGTCAACATTCCCATTTTACAGATGAGTAAACCAATGCTCCAAGCAGTTAAACTTGTGAAGTTTACGAGGCTGGTGAACAGTGGGCAGGGCAGGATTCCATGCCCAGGTCTCCCTGACTTCACACCCACATGCTAAACCTTAGGCTATTTTGCCTCAGGATACGTGGGGATGAGAACCCTCTCTACACCAGGTTGGAGATATTGGAAGCTCTGAAGATAGCTTTTCCTGCCATGGTAAAGGAGAAAAGGGGAGGCTCTCTCTCTAGAATCCCTGCATATGAATATTTCCTTTCCATTTGAGGGGTCCTCTGTCTCCCCCTCCCCTTCACAGACCACACACACTGTGGCGGGGGTGGCGGCGGGAGGTTGCTGGAGTTGCTCTCATTATAAAATTGCCTTGGGGACTGTCCCAGCCTTAGCCCACCTATATTGATAAGTCTTGGGCTGCAGACTTATTATTTGATATTTATAACACCCCGTTCTGCACTCTCATGATGGATGGCTCATATGTTGGGATCAATATGGCCCTCGTAACATTTACATATTTATATTATTAATAAGCAATAAGTCACCCAGGCAGGCCTGCTCTGGGTGTTCCATGCGTTCCCTACAGACAGCTAACCTTGTCCTCCGTCTCTTGGCTCAGCCCTGATGGCTGGTATTGATCCACTCAGCTGGAAGGGGGCACAGAGCAGAGCATGGAGCCAGGCAGTGTCGGAGCTGGGGAAATGGCACTGGTGTCTTTTGCCTTCTGTCTGACAGACCAGTTCTTGACACTCCAGTGTGGAGGGGGACCTTCCTGTATGGTCCTTTGCAGACAGCAGTCACCCAGCTGGGGGATGGCGTTCTCCTGAATGCCTCCTTATCCACCTTGCCCTCTCTGTCCTCTGTGCCCTCCCTCCAGGTCCTTGGTGGTGCATGCCTGGATGCTGACCAGCCTCCTCTCTGCCTCCAGCCGTCCACAGTCCTGGGTCCCTCCTGCTCTGCTGCGAGGCTTTGCTACTCGCTGCCCTGCTGAGTGCCTGCCTGGGATTACCACTCTTCTCTGAAATCTCCCATGCTTGTCACATGCCGACTCCTCCACCTGCCTTCAAGACCCTTGGTCATCTACTCCTGCTGGCTTACCTGGTGTCCCACCTTTTCCCAACCTGCCCCTCTGCTAGCCTGGCCCATATCCTCCTGTTATCCAACACACACACACACACACACACACACACACACAATACTTTCCAAATGCCTCCATCATCACAAAAATCTCCTCCTCCTCTAAGGTCACCTCAAGTCCTACCCACCTCATAAAGTGCTGCCCAGGTTTTCTACAGAGTACTAATGATCTCACCTCTCAGCATCTCCCCTACAATTTTTTTTGCCCTTTCTAAAACATTGAATTTTAAATTTTATTTTTTAAATATTTATTTTAAAAATATTTATTTATTTATTTATTTTTTGAGACAGTGTCTCACCTTGTTGCTCAGGCTGGAGGACAGTGGCACAATCATAGCTCACTGCAGCCTCAAACTCCTGTGCTCAAGCAATCCTCCTGCCTTAGCCTCCTGAGTAGCTGGGACTACAGGCATGCACCACCACACCAAGTTAATTAAAAAAATTTTTCTGGTAGAGACAGGGTCTTGCTATGTTGCCCAGGCTGGCCTCTAACCCCTGGACTCAAGTGATCCTCCTACCTCAGCCTCCCAAAGTGTTGGGATTATAGGAGTGAGCCATGCCTCAGCCTACAAATATTTATTGAGTGCTTACTATTGGCCAGGGCACTGAGCTAGCTTTTTGGGTTATAACAGTACCAAAAAAACAGTCATAATCTTCAGGAGCTTAAATTTAGCATAAAAGGAAGACATTCATCAAAGAATCACACAAAGGAATGTAAAATTAAATGGAGATTAATGCCAGGAAAGAGGGTTATCATTTGGTACCAGTGGGGTTGGTTTGGTCAGAGAGAGCAGGAAAGGCCTCTTCAAAGTGTTGGAGGCCGAGACGGGTGGATCACTTGAGGTCAGGAGTTTGCAACCAGCCTGGTCAACATGGTGAAACCCCATCTCTACTAAAAATGCAAAAATTAGCCAGGCATTGTGGGAGACATCTGTAATCCCAACTACTTGGGAGGCTGAGACACGAGAATTGCTTGAACCTCGGAAGCGGAGGTTGCATGAGCCAAGATTGTGCCACTGAACTCCAGCCTGGGAAACAGAACAAGACTCCATCTCAAAAAAAAAAAAAAAAAAAAAAAAAACAGAAAAGGTATGTGTTGGTTAGCTGGATGTGGTGGTGTGAGCCTGTGGTCCTAGCTACTTGGGAGGCAGGATTGTTTGAGCCCAGGAAGTTGAGGTTGCAGTGAACCCAGATTGTGCCACTGCACTCCAGCCTGGGCAACAGAACAAGACCCTGTCTCAAAAAAAAGGAAAGGTGTATGTTGGAAGGGGGTAAGTCAAGTACATATTAGGCTGAGGGAACAGTATGTGCAAAGGCCCTGTGGCAGGACGGAGCACAGAGAGTTTGGCGAGCTCTGTGCTCCATGTGGCTGAAACACAGACAGCAGTGCAGGGAGTGGGAGGTGGTTACAGAGGAGGTGGAGTGGGTGGGTTCCACAGGGGCCAGGCCTTGCAGGACCCACTGTAGATAGTGACAGGACATGGGCCTTTAACCTAACGGCACCAGGAAATCAGTGGAAAGTTTTAAGCAGAGAGATGATTTGGTATTTTACAAAGCTTGCTCTTGCTGTGTGGGCAGGTGAGAAGGGAGAGGCAATGGAGGTGGGGGAGGCTATTAAGGAGGCCATTGCGATGGCTATGCAGGAGATGGCGGTGGGGGACGGCTGTGAGATGGAGAGCAGTGGACCAGTTTGAATGGTATTTAGGAAGCAAACCCATCAGGACTCAGTGACATTTAGGATATGGGGAGGAGGGCGAGGAGGAAGAGGCAGGGTGGTCAGCTGATAACTTGTGGCCCTGGACAAAGCTACTGTCTGACCTGGGGAGAGCAGAAGAAGATCAACTTGATGTTGGGAGGTGGGGGTAGATCTGGACTTGTTGAGGATGAGGGTCTTCGATGCACCCAGGAGGTGATGTTGAATATACAGGTGGGGGACTCATAGGAAAGACTATCTTGGGACATACACAAAAATTAAGATGTGGCTGGCAGAGATGAGAACCCCAGGGAGAGAGAAGAGAGGGAGGAAAGGGGCCAGGACTGAGCAGTGTGGGATTTCCCTGCTGTCTGCTTCCCACAGTTCTGTACTTCCTTCTACTCCTTCCCTGGGCACACGGTAGGAGCTCCAGCCCTCATTTCTGAGTGAATGCCTGCTTATTCCACTGTCTTTCAGTTGCACATCTGTGTTGTCCGTCAGCTGTACTGGAGGCACGGCTGTGTTTTGGCTTAGTACCTGCCTGCCTTTGCAGTCATATCCAATACCTGATGGCAGAGGAGGCCCTTCCCCATGCCAGGCACTCCATGGACCCTTGAAGGCTCACAATTCAGATAAGGAAACTGAGTCTGGGAGGGGTTGATTGACAGTTATTTAAAGATGATCCAGTCATCTATTGCTGTGCAACAAGCCAATTTAAAATGTTGTGTCTAAAAACAATAAGCATTTATTTTGCTCAAGAATCTGCAGTTTGGGTAGGTGTGGTAGGGACAGCCCATTTCTGCTCCACGCAGTGTCACTTTAGGAAGCTGAAGTGGGGCTGGAAGATTCATTTCCAAGGTGACTTATTCACGTGGCAGGTGGGGTCTGATTGTCGGCAAGCGCTATTGATTAAAACACCTTCCTGGCCCGGCATGGTGGCAAACACCTTTGTAATCCCAGCACTTTGGGAGGTTGAGGCAGGAGGATGGTGAGACCCAGTCTCTACAAAAAAAAAAAAAAAAAAAAAAAAGCCAGATGTGGTGGCAAATGCCTGTAGTCCCAGCTGTGCTCGGGAGGCTGAGGTGGGAGGATTGCTTGAGTCTGGGATGTTGAGGCTACCGTGAGCCGTGATCATGCCATTGAACTCCAACCTGGGAGACAGAGCAAGACTCTTGTCTCTAAAACAAAAATAACGAGTGAACAAACAACCCCTTCCCCGACTTTCCTGTGAACAGAAAATACAACAAAACAAGATCCTTTCCTGGGGGAAGGGTTTTGACACCCCAGCCTCTGTCCATCTTCTCTCTAATCTTCCCCTCTGGAAGGTGACCCCTCTGGGTGACCCACACTGCCCAGACACATCATCTGGCTCCCACCTGCCTGGTTTTGCCTTCTCGCCAAGCCCTCATGCTCCGTTTGTCCTATTTCCCTCCAGGCAGGTGTCTGCCTCTCTGTGACGTCATCTCCATGAATATTTACCCTGACTGCAGTTATTTATTTAGCTCTTTGTACTCTCCTTTCTTCTAGAAAAGATTTAGGACAGATGAAAAGAATGCATAAAATATAAGAAGACTGGCATAAATGAAGAGTTTGGTCAAAGAAGAAATGTAAAATGGAGCCGACATAAGACTAAAGAGGCACGTCCCTGTGGAATATACCCGGAAACAACTTTGATTCGAAGTTTTCCAATAATCACGGTGAAGTGGGCCACATGGTCAAGTACATGGTTCACGGTGTCTAGAAGATGAAAGGGATCAGGAGCTACAAGTGAGCCGGGGGAGAAAACTTCAAACAGATCCAGAACTGAGAAAATACTGCAAATAATACTTTAAGCATCATTCTAACCCAGTAGTTTTCATCTGGGGGTTATTTTGCCCCCAAGGTGAAGGTGACTGATGTCTGGAGACATTTTAGCTGTCATAGCTGCAGAAAGATTGAGGGGCTTGCTACTGGCATCTAGAGAGTGGAGGCTGGGGGTGTCACTAAGCATCCTATAATGCATACAGGACAGCCCCTAAACACAGAATGATTTGACCCAGAATGTCGACAGAACCCCAGTGAAAAAATCCTGACCTGCCGGGCACGGCGGCTCACGCCTGTAAACCCAGCACTTTGGGAGGCCGAGGTGGGTGGATCACCTGAGGTCAGGAGTTTGAGACCAGCCTGACCAATATGGTGAAACCCCATCTCTACTAAAAATACAAAAGTTAGCCGGGCATGGTGGTGGGTGCCTGTAATCCCAGCTACTTGGGAGGCTGAGGTTGGAGGATTGCTTGAACCCAGGAGGCAGAGGCTGCAGTGAGCTGAGATTGTGCCACTGCACTCCAGCCTGGGTGACAGAGTGAGACTCTGTCTAAAAAAAAGAAAAAGAGGAAAAAAAAGATAAAATGAAATCCTGATCTAGCTTTTTCTTTGGGCTGGAGATACGGCACTGCCTTCAAAAAAAGTCATTTGGGTTAGTCTGTAACTTATCCCTCTGGGACTGTCTCAGCACACTCTGGCCTGATACTGAATACCTTCTCTGGGGAATAGTGTGTTATCCTCCTGGAATATTACAACGAGAAAGCTAGATGATCTCTGAAAGGCAGTGTGATTTAGAGGAAAGAAGTTAGAGTTCCTAGTGAGCGCTGGGTTCATGGGCCAGGACAGAAGCACACCAGATGCTTGCCGCATTCTCTGATACAGCACGCGGGCAAGTCGTTCCCTGTGTGTTGATGATTGCAAACATCCTATGCTGAGCTCGGCACAAGGAAGGGGCCTGGGAAAGGTTTTCTTTCTCTTACTTTATGTGGTGGTCTTGAAAACATGGGCCTATAATTATTTGTTGCTTCTCCATTGGAAGGTGGAGTCTATGTCTCTTCCCCCGGAATCCAGGCTCTATGACCCCTTCATCGGTAGGAAATGGTGGAAATGACACTGCATTTGTTTCTGGGACAAGGCCTTCAGAAATGGGAAGCTTGCCCTACTTGCCTTTTGGGGCAGTGCTCTTAGAACTCACCATATTGTGAGGAAGCCAACAGCCCATGAAGAGGCCAGCGTAGGGTTCTGGCTGATGACCCCAGCTGATGTCACAGGGGACAGCCAGTGACAACCACCAGAGAGCAATGATGGCTTTGAGATGACTCCAGCCCCCACGGTTGGGTCACCTCTGACTTTGAGCTGCCCCAGTCCATGTCATGTGAGCAGAGATGAGCTGTCTTCCCAGGTTCTGCCCAAATTGCAGATTCAGGAGCCAAATACGTGATTGTTGTTTTAAGCATCCCAGTTAAGGTGGATAGGTCTGAAGTGGTAGATAACTGAAATACCTTTCTTCATGTTCCCTCCTTCTGGTGATTCAACAAATGTTTTTTAGCATCCTGAATGAGTCAGCCACAATTCTAGATGCTATGAATAGAGTAGTGAAAAAACAGACAGGGATCCTCACGGAGCTTACGTTCTGTGGGGGAGACAGACAAGTAAGAAAGATAAATAAAATAGATGATTTGGAGGTGGCGAAAAATGCTAAGAAGAAAAACAAAGGCAGGGAAGGGAATAGAAAGTTGATAAATAGGTGGCCAGGGGAAGGCCTTCCAAGCAGGAGGCGCTGCATAAAGACTTGAAGGCAATGAGGAGCCAGCCAAGTGGATGCCTGGGGGAACCGCTTTCTGGACAGAGGGAACAGCAAGTACAAAGGCCCAGAGGCAGGGGTGTGCTTGGAGTGTGCCAGGAATATCCAAGGTGGCCAGATGGAGCGTGAGATTAGGATGTCATAGGATGTGAGATTAGGATGGGCAGTCATAGGATGTGAGATTAGGATGGTGGTGGTGTGGTCAGATGGTGAAGGGCCCTGTAAGAACTTTTTGCCCTCATGGCAAGGTTTCAAGCAGAGGAGTAATGCATTTTAACAGGATCGCTATGACTGCATGGGGCTCCAAGATGGAAGCAGGGAGACCGCTTGGGAGGCCATTGCAATAATCCAGGTGAGAGATGATAAACCAGGTGCCTTAAACCAGGATGGTAGCAATGGGGGTGGTGGAAAATGGTCAGAATTCCAACATATTTTAAGGGTAGAGCTACCAGGATTTGCTGAAGGATTGGATGTATGTGAACGGAAGGAGAGGAGTTAAGGATGTCTCCAAGGGTTTGGCTTGAGCAACTGAAAAGATGGATTTGCCATTTCTCACTGAGATGAGGAAGACAGTGAAGCCGGCTTTGTGTACGAAGGAAGAAACTTCGGGAGTTCCATCTTGGGCGTGTTAAGTTTAAGATCCTGTGGTCACCAGTCTTCAGGATGACCCCAATGACCATAACCCTTTTTTTTTTTTTTTTTGAGACAGAGTCTCGCTCCATCACTCAGGCTGCGGTGCAGTGGTGTGATCATGGCTCACTGCAACCTTAACCTGTTGGGCTTAAGTGATCCTCCTCCTTAGCCTCCTGAGTAGCTGGGACTATAGGCATGCACCATCATATCCAGATAAATTTTTAAAAATATTTTTTGTAGAGATGCAGTCTCACCATGTTGCCCAGGCTGGTCTCAAACTCCTGGGCTCAAGTGATCTGTCCACCTCTGCTTCCCAAAGTGTTGGGATTACAGGCGTGAGCCACTGCAACTGGCCAGGCCCCACCTCTTGGTGTTCACACCTCTTGGTATTCCCTTCCACACTGTACCAGGGTTGGTCAGTGTGAGCAATAAAATGTGACAGAAGTGATGTTATGCCAGTGTTTAGATTAGGTTGTAAAAGACTGTACCCCCTGCCTGTCTCATTCTCTGTCTCCCTTTCTTTCTTGGGTTATTTGCTCTGAGGAAAGCCAGCTGTCATATGATCAGCAGCCCTATGGAGTGGGTGTGTGGGAAGAACCTGAAGTCTTCAGCCAGCAGCCATGTGAATGCATCATCTTGGAAGCAGATCCTCCAGCCCCAGTCCAGCCTTCAGATGACTGCAGCCCTGGTCAACATCTCAACTGCAGCCTCATGAGAGACTCCAGACCAGAACCACCCTGCTGAGCCTCTCCTGGAACCTTGACCCTCAGAAACCATGTGAGATCATAAATGTCAGTTGTTTTAAGCTGCTAAGTTTTGGGATCATTTGTTAGCTAGCAATAGATAACAAATACAGATCCGCATGAAACATACAAGCAGAAGGAAGTAGGCAGTCAGGTCTACAAGTCTGAAATTCAGGGAAGCAGTTCAGACTGATATACAAATTTGACAGTTATTAACATATAGGTGATATTAAAAGCCATCAGGAGCAAAGGTTTCTCTTTTCATGGAAGCTTTCTCCACTTCCCCACTCCCTCTTCTGTGCTCTGATGTTGGCTTGCCTTTGCTGTGAGGTTGCACGGCAATGGCTTTCTTTGCCTTGTGCCTCTCTGACCATTAGGCTCAGAGATAACCGAGTCTTCTTTGTATCTTCTTCTAAACTTGGTACAAACTGGAAGTGCTTAACAAATACTTTTGGGGTGCTATGAACACATGTTGGAGCTCAGAGGGTGAAGCGGACACTGTAAGTGTTATGACTGTATCCCTTTTTGCACGGTTGGGCTAACTTTCAACTGCCAGCTTTGGCCTCTCAGGGCCTCGAGACCCCCAACCCCTGCATTAGGAGACCCTAGAAAAGCCTAGAATGAACATCCCCCAGAAGCAGCCCTCTGCTGAAGATCATCATGAGTTGACATATAAACATCTCAGCTTACCCTTTACGTAGGTTTGGGAGTGGATGGTTCCAGATCCTGTGTTTTGTGTTGTTTCTCAGTTTCCCCACAGGATGCAGCCCTAGTACCTGCTTTGGCAGTGGACTTAGAACACTGCTTCCCTGGCTGCCTTCCCTTCTCTGGGTCATTTGCCTGCTCTCCCGCTGGGGCTCCCCCCATAGCCAGTACCTCTCAAATAAACGATTTGTGCTCAAATCCACTCAGGAACTGCTTCTTAAGGACTCAAACCATGATTGTGGAGAGGCAGAGCTTGGATATGTGGAGAAGTAAAGTGCCCCCCAGCTCAGGGCTCAGCACCGCATGAGGGCATCTGGGGAGCTGAGCCCCTGGCGGTGTGACCTTGCCTGACCAGCAGAGAGGATGCTGGGTCTTCCAAAGTTGCACCCAATTTTAGAGCGTTACTGAGCCACACCTCTGATCTGGGAGCCCTGTGCTTGGTTTCATACTTTCACCTTAGCAGGGTCTCTGTCTTCCTTGGAAGGGGAGAGCAGGTTCAAGGGTGGTGCCAGCTGCCCCAGCACATAGCCTGCAGCTGGCATCACCAGGAGGCATGGCAAGCTTTCTGCACAGAGGCGGCTGTTCCCAGGCAGATGGCACTCTGCTAACATGTTGGCGGTGTGACTGCATGCTTTCCAGAGCTGAGTGTTTGTGCCCCTCACAGGGGCTCCCCCTGAGGGGTTGCAGGAGGGAGTCAGACCACATCTGGCTTCCGGAACACCCCAGTTTTTTACTAGCCTCACCCTCCACCTGGAGCCCCTTCAGCTCTGCCTTTAGTTCTCCCACTTCGATCCTAGTCCCTTTCTTTACCTCTCGGGGTATGGCTGCTGTGTCCGGCAGGGCTCAGTTTCCACCTGACAGACGAGACCCGGAGCTTGGTGGGCACTGGCCTGCTCGATGTCTCCCTCTTTGTCCTTGTTCACCAGGGAATGCAGATTCCAGGGCAGCACCAGATTCACTGTGAAAGAGCTTGAGCCGGTGTCTCCCACTCACAACCAGATTCACTCAATGACTTCCATTACCTAGGCACTGGCTGTGTTCTCAGCTGGGAGATGCCACAGGGAGCGTAAGACATCTCCCAGTGGGTCCACCCTCAAGAGAGGAAGCAAGATAGAGCAGAGGAACAAGAACAGAGTGGGGGAAGTCATCAGTGCCCCAGAAGGAAGCCGAATAGCTCTCATAAGGGCCTCCTTGTGCTAGACGCCTTTTTGCACAAACATTCATGAGGTCCTCCTAGCGAGGCAGAGAGCTGCTCATCCCCATAGCCATCCTCAGCCCTTCCCCCGCTGCTCCGCACTGGGAGGCAGAGCTCCATGGACCGCATCACTAGCCTCTCGATTCAGGTCACAGAGAGAGAGCGGGAATGTCCCCAGTCCTCCGACCCCTGTCAAAGCTCTGTTCCCATTCTGAGGCCTTCCACAGCAAAGGGACAGATATGCTTTCTCCAGGTCACTCACTTGTCACACAAGGAGAGGTTTTCCTAAACCGTGCCCACGTCTTGGTAAAAAGCCCCTTCCAGGGCCAGCTTTGTGGACCTGTGACCCATGACATCATCTTGGGCCCAGCGCTTAGAAGGGCCCATGCCTGGTCCGATGCTCTGCTGTCATCATCTGGAAATTCTTAACACATTTTAACCCTGGGGCCCACATTTCACTTTGCTCCAGATCTGCAGGTTATGTCGCCGCTCCTGGTCCCTTGGCTAAGGCCTTCTGCTCAGCCTGTTGGCGGGTGCCATCTGCTTCCTGCTGGGTTCATTTTTCATCAGCAAATGGAGGTTGAAGGGAGCCCAATAACTTGCCTGAGACCACAGAACTAGTAAGTAGCAGAGCTGGGATTTGAACCTGGGACTTCCACCTTTGTAACCTGTTTCTCCCGGCTTGAGTCCCCGGATGAAATGCCTGTGATGTCAATCTGCAGCACTTTGCATATACACTGATTGCTCCTCCCTGATGGGAAAGTCACAAGCCTTCCGGGGGCCTCTATTTCTCTCCTCCTGATTCTGGTGGTTTTCCTGATTGCCTTGGCCCAGCCAGCCCCAAAGCCTCCCGCTGGCCTGAATTACAGATGCAGCTGCTCTGACCGCCTGGTGATGGAGAGGCCAGGCCTTTCCCTAGTTGCCTGAGCTGGGTTCCTCCCTCCCTGCCAGCCCCCTGTCTGCCTTTTGCTGCTCCCAGCAGAGAGACCCTCACTCCCCAGTGCAGCCTCAAAGCTCGGGCCTGGACATGACGGATGAGAAAGGGAAATTTGGAAAGGACTTAATGCTCTTACCAGCTGCCTCTAATTTTATTTTGAAGGGAAGAAGGAGAGGAGCACCGGCAGACAGGAGAGGTTTCCCCCTGATGGAGATGACATGGGAATCAAGATAAATGAAGGCTCCTATTGGACACTTGTTCCAACCCTCAAACTGTTTTCCTGGCAGACAGGCACGTGATCAAACCCCTGCTTGGGGGCCCTGGGTGAAACTGCTGCTCAGATGCCTATCGGATGCTGGGGGTCTGGAAGGGAGGGTTCTACTCCCTTCAGCCTTTGGTCTTGGCCTTTCTGGTCAGCCCAGTCCCTTTGGAGACCACTGGACCTCTGGAAAAATGGGAAGGGTTCTGACTCTGGATTCAGACAAATCTGGGTCCCTTGCTCTTTCATTTCCTGCAGGCCTGCAGGTGCAATACTGAACCAAACCCCAAGGGCCCTGCTGTGCATGAGTCTGGATGCTGTCTCTGCCCCTTCCTAGCAAGGCAACCTTGAGCAAGCTCCTTAACCTCTCAGAGCTTTGTTTTCTTCCTCAGGGACACAGGAAAAGTCACACTAATTCTCAGCATGAATGTGAGCATCAGAGTTTGTGCATCTAAGAGCTTCGTCCTAAGCCTGACACATTTTACTGACTCTAATACACTAACCACTGGCTTTTTTTGGCAAAGGTTGGTAGGCAAGACATGGCTTGGAGGGCAGTGGTCCAAGGGTAACGGTGTCTGGTGTCCCAAGTTTGTGCCCTGTTTATAAATGCCCAGGGCCCAGCCCCACATGGAGGAAACGATTGAAAAAAAAAAAAAGAAAAAAGAAACCCTCAAGTAGGCAGCATCCTCTTTCAGCTGCAGACTCGCAGCTCCAGGGGGGACCCAGCTCTCCTTCCTCCCTTGTTATTTAAAGTCGAAGGGGTGTGTAAATCAACCAAAATAATTCACACGAATCATTAGCGACTCCAAGGCGGCATCTTTTTACCAGCAGCATTAAATTAAAAACAGCGCAAAACTGCGGCTTTTAAAAACACATCAGCTCTGTTTCCTCCCTCCGGCCTGCTGTAATCGAAAGCTGCTGGGATCTAATGAAATGGAATTAGCATCTCCAATCCCTCTCTGGCTACTGCTTACATAAAAACGTCTCTCTGGATGGATTGCTGAAGGGAGATGTCAGAATTGCAAGGGAGTCCCACCCTTCTCTGCCAGCCCCCTTGCTCTGTGGTGCCCACCTGTCCAGTGCCGCCCGAGCTGCAGTGACCACGTTGCAGAGGGGCCCCAAAAGGAGTGGTCGGTTCTGTTTGCTCACCTCTCATTTCTGCCTCTGTAGAGACCTGGCCCGGCTCAGCAGTGCTCACACCAGCTCCTTCACGGTTTCCTGTGACAACTGCACATCAAGACTGTCTCCCTCTAACCCCATTTCAGGTACCTCCCAGCTGCTGTCCTCTATCGTATCCCTAAACACTCAGCCGGCTGGGCACGCAGCTTAGAAGCTTTGCCTTCCTTTCTCAGTTACCTGCCTCCCACTCCTCTTCCTAGCTGAATGGGAAGTCCAGCAACCCCCCTGTATCGTTCCCCTGGGCTGTTTCTAAGTGTTCTTTCAGGGGTGTTCAATGGGGGAGCTGTGACATTTGGGTCATGAGGAGAGTAACAGGGGTCCCCGGAAGACTGGTGACTTTTCCAGGAGCCAGGGGCCTGGTGCCTTGTAAATGCTTGGAAAATGATCCTTTCTCCTGTGGTTATGGTTGCAATAGGCTGTGAATTCTATGAGAGCAAGAGTGGGTGTCTCCCATCCCCTGCTTCCTCTCTGGTACCCTGAACTCTACTGACGGCAGCAGACACTTGCTGAATCGTTGTTGAAAAAGGAATGAATGAACACTGGGTTTGGAATCAGGGTCTGTCTTTCATTTACCAACTGTGGGGCCAGAGGTGATGCCCCTGGACTGAGTGGGCTGCTCCTTGCTGCTGGGGGACTGTCGTGCGCCTCGCAGGATGCCTTTCTCATGGCCACTTGATTCAGGAGTGCCCTCCCCGGTCATAGCAAAAAGGAAAAATGCCCAACACCTTTCAAGTGCCTGGGACTTTGGTGCCATCCTAGCTGAGAAACACTGACTCGCTTCCCTTCTCCCAGACACTCTCTTGTTAGCTGTCTGATTTTTCTAAAATCGCATCATTTTCATATTTTCCTGAGAAACCTTTGCTGACTCCCAGGGACTCACTTCTCAGTCTCATTGCCACGGCCAGCATGAGGGCGTGTCTGCACAGCAAGGGGCAGGTGTGGGTGGAGGGAGTGGAGGGGATGTGGGCGTTACCGCTCCTTGGCAGGGGTTGCCCCTGACCTGCAGCCTGCCTCACCCAAGCCACAGACTGTAAATCTCCTGGCTTTGCTCATAGGAGGATGTCCCCACGTGCCTGTGATGGGAAGAAAATACAGTCCTAACTCCTTAGCACGGTGCCAGACAGTTGCAGCTCCCGCCTGAGCCATTTCTCCTGCTCCCAGAGCCTCGTGCCCTCTTAGCACATCCCTGCTGTCCTGGCTGTGATGCTCCGCCTGTGGCTTTGCATCATCCCCTTCTCAGAGACAAAGCTGAGGTTCACACAGAGGTGATCCTCAGGCAGAGAAGAGGCCGCTTTTGCACTCCAAGGTCCACTCCCTGAAACTGTCTTAAAGTTACTCTTTCACTCCTTCATTTGCTCACCCATCCATGCTCTGAGTCTGTATGCCTCGCCCCTTCTGATTTGTCCATAGCTGTGGGGGGCAGTCCGTGTATGCTGAAACCACCCCCCAACCTCAAGTGTACCCTGAGTCTCTGCCTGGGGCTGTCGCCAAAGCAGAAAGGAGTGTCACTGCAGGTGCAAGTGGAAAAGCAGGAGAATCAAACCTCAGCCGATGGGCAGAGGGAAAATGCCTTAGTCTGCGGTCTTCCAGAGGAACCATGACAGGGCACCCCATGCCTGGCTTTGCAGAGGGGCCCCAGTGGGGTTGAGTCCCATTGTCCGCAGTAGTGACAAGCCCAAGAACTCACCCCTCCTTACTTTTCTCCCTTCCGAGTCTCACTCTCCCTGCCCCTCACTCCTGCTTCCTGGGGCCATCTCCCAAATAAACCACTTGCATCCAAGTCTTCGCTTCAGGCTCTGCTTTCAGCAGAACCTAACTGGGACCAGCATCTCCAGTTTGTCTGGCGTGTGGAGAGGACACTACATATGATGCAGGTTGAGGAGGCCAAGCACTGTCCCCTCCATTCATTTCCTCCTCACTGTCCCCCACCCCAAATAGAGTGACAGCGTAGCTGGGCGACATGCCTGCCTGAGAGAGGCCTGCTAGTGACGGCCCAAGGAGGACGTGCAGGAGACGAGCTCTACTGGCTCCCCAGCTTCCCAGTTTGGAACCAGCTTTGCTCTGCTGTCCAGCTTTGCAGAGAAGTGGTGGATTGTGTGGGGAGGTGGCAGTGATGGTGGGGAAGGCTAGGAACAGAGCCTGCTACTGTGGCGAGCAGGTCCTTTCATGGTGCAGCATGGGGTCTCCAGGAACCTGGGGGCCACTGCACAAATTCTGGGTTAGCACCAGCCTGAAGACTCACCGCTCTGGTCAGGAGCAGCTGGCAGCAAGAGCACACCCTGATGGGCAGGCCAGGCAAAGCTTGAGGCTGGAGAACCCAAGGCTGGGAGCTTGACTGAAATTGGGGGTGCCTTTGATCACCTATTGAACTGCTACACCGTCGGAAGTGGCTTATCCACTGGGGGATTTCCTCCTTAGCCTACTCAGCACCTTGCAGGTGACAGGTGCCGAAATCAGTGCAGATAGAAATGGGAGGACCCCCAAATCAAAACCAGGAAATATTCCTGCCATTCAGCAGCTCTCCTTCCCCTTCCCTGGAGACACGTGGCAGAATTCCCTATTATTGTCTTTGGGGGCAAATTGAGCCTGGGGCAGAGGAGGGACAGAGAGAAGGACAGCTCAACTTGGGGTAGCAGGTCACAGATTATGCCCTGATTATAAATGTCCTGACTCCTGGCTCACCAGCTTTCCATATAACCCCCTTCCTGGCCTGGATGGCCACCATATGTGTAAGATGTTCCACGGCTGCTGTTGAGAGCCGGAAGGGCTGTTTGGGAGAAGGCACTCAGTCAAAACTGTGTTTATATACACAAGCGCCGGCATCTTTTTATTATGCATAATTATACACTTCTTAATGTACAGGCATTGTGAACGATTTTTCCTTCCTCAGTGAAGTCGCAGCAGAGACGGGTGTGAGTCTGGGTGCTTGGGGGCCAGGAGATGGCTGCTCTTGTCTCCTTAACTTGGGGGTGCTGAGCCCTGAGCATGGCAGTTCCCTCTGACAGATAAGCATGCGAGTTCGCTCTGACTGAAAGAACAAGTTCTTCCAAGGGGATCGGGGAGCCGGGACGCAGTGGTACAATGTGGAATTGTTGTAGATCATGAGGTGAACCTCTTTGTCTTTGAGCCAAAGCCTCAGATACACACTCCTGCCCTCATCCTGAAAGAAAATGTTAGATCCTTCCTACAAAGCATTGTTTCACCTCTGTACCCAGAGATTCTCCTCTTCTTTCTAAATTTCACAAACTTAGACTCTGAAAACCTGACATGGTAAGATATGGGGACCCTAACCTGAGAGTAAAGGTTAAGCTTTAAATCATCATAATAAAAGTTTTTTGTTTATCTAGCACAGCAGTGAGGGAGAACAAGTCCTCTGGGGTCCAGGACCTGGGTTCAAATCCAAGCTCCAATGTAGCTGTGTGACCCTAGGCTTATCATTTTGTCTCTTTCAATTTCGGTTTTCTTCATTGATAAAATGGGAATAACATTAGTTCCTACATCATGCAAAGCACCTGGCACAGTCCCTGGTGCCTTGTAAATGCTTGGAAAAGGATCCTTTCTCCTGTGGTTATGGTTCCAATAGACTGTGAGTTCTATGAGAGCAAGAGTGGGTGTCTCCCATCCTCCGCGTTCTCTCTGATACCCTGAACTCTGCTGACGGCAGCAAACGCTTGCTGAATCGTTGTTGAAAAAGGAATGAATGAACACCAGATTTGGAATCAGGGTCTGTCTTTTTTTTTTTTTTTGAGACGGAGTCTCACTCTGTTGCCCAAGCTGGAGTGCAGTGGCGCAGTCTCAGCTCACCGCAAGCTCCCCCTCCCGGGTTCACGCCATTCTCCTGCCTCAGCCTCCCGAGGCACCCGCCACCACGCCCGGCTAATTTTTTTGTATTTTTAGTAGAGATGGGTTTCACTGTGTTAGCCAGGATGGTTCCTGACCTCGTGATCTGCCCGCCTCGGCCTCCCAGAGGGCTGGGATTACAGGCGTGAGCCACCTCGCCCGGCCAGGGTCTGTCTTTCATTTGCCGACTGTGGGTCCAGGCAGTATGAGACCTCTGAGCTCCACAGATGCGAAGTGAAGAAGTCATGGATTTGCCCCATAGGCATGTGATGATGAGATTAACTGAGCGGCTCCGAGACAAAGCACGTGAAATGTTTAGTGTGGTGCTCGATGTCAGGTCATGTCCAATTTTATTAGGAGCTTATATTCCAGTCCGTAGCAGCTTGCTATTTTTTTTTTTTTTTTTTTTTTTGAGACAGAGTCTCGCTCTGTCACCCAGGCTGGAGTGCAGTGGCGCAATCTCGGCTCGCTGCAAGCTCCGCCTCCCGGGTTCACGCCATTCTCCTGCTTCAGCGTCCCAGTAGCTGGGACTACAGGCGCCCGCCACCTCGCCCGGCTAATTTTTTTCTATTTTTGTTCAGTAGAGGTGGGGTTTCACTGTGTTAGCCAGGATGGTCTCGATCTACTGACCTTGTGATCCACCTGCCTCGGCCTCCCAAAGTGCTGGGATTACAGGCGTGAGCCACTGCGCCCCACGGCAGCTTGCTATTTAAAAGCATTTTTATTTCCATCACCCTACATGATCCTCAAACCAACCTGTGGGCTGGGCAGTCTTCATCCCACAAATAAGAAAGAGAGTTTCAAGCCGGCCACTGGAATCCCCACCCTTTGGGAGGCCAAAGCAGGGCATGGCTTGAGCCCAGGCATTTGAGACCAGCCTGGGCAACATAACGAGATCCTGTAACTATAAAACAGAAAGGTGAAGTGACCTGCCAGCCACAGTGTCCAAACCCCATGGCTCTACCCGCCCCCTACCCACCCCGCCTTCCTGTTTGACACTTTTATTCCAGTGCAACTTATTTGGTCCTTTGAGAGTGTCCCGGACTTTTAAATGTAGGAGATGCTGGAGCTCTGTGGTATATGTAAATCTCCTTTCTTTGAAGCCTGCTTCCACCAGGAAGGCCCCCTAGGATGAAAAGACTAACAAGTCTAGAAGGTTATCAGCCCACTTTGGAGAGCCCTTCTTTTCTGGGCCCCTATCCCAGTGGGGAAGCACACACAGACTGCCATGCTGGCATTTATATGGAGTTCACTCCAGGAGGAGCAGACAGATTACTGTGTGTGGGGCGGGGCACTTCCCACGCACTTGCTTGGGGTTTGGAGTGGGGAGGGTGGCCAGGGGAGGTATGCACATTTTTTGTTGTTGTTGTTTGCTTTTTGAGACAGGGTCTTGCTCTGTCTCCCAGGCTGGAATGCGGTGGCGTGATCACAGCTCACTGCACCCTTGATTTCAACAAGCAATCCTCTCACCTCAGCTTCTTGAGTAGCTCGGACCACAGGTAGTGCCATCAGGCATGGATCATTTTTTTATTTTTGTAGAGACAGGGCTATCCCTACGTTGTCCAGGCTGATTTTGAACTGGGCTCAAATAATTCTCCCACCTTGGCCTCCCAAAGTGTCGGGATTACAGGCATGAGCCGCCGCGCCCGGCCAGCACATGATATGCTCTGTGCTGACAGATTTCTTCTGAGCTAACAGATGTTGTCCTTTGACCCATATTGACCCTGTCGGAACACCCTAAATGTTCTTATTTAGCTTTCTCTCACCAAAACGTTACAAAAGTTACGCAGTTAGAGCTGGTTTTCAGATTTACCTGGCCGTCCTGTCCTTTCTTTTCTTATTTTATTTTTTTTGTTTTTTGAGATGGAGTCTTGCTCTGTCACCCAGGCTGGAGTGCAGTGGCGCAATCTTGGCTCACAGCAACTTCTGCCTCCCGGGTTCAAGTGATTCTCCTGCCTCAGCCTCTGGAGTAGCTGGGATTACAAACACCTACCACCACGCCCAGCTAATTTTTGTATTTTTAGTAGAGGCAGGGTTTCACCATGTTGGCCAGGCTGGTCTCGAACTCCTGAAGTCAGGTGATCTACCTGCCTTGGCCTCCCAAAGTACTGGCATTACAGGTGTAAGCCACCACACCTGGCCGATCCTGAATTTTCATCTGCTAAACCTAGCAACCCTAAGTACTGGTGACTTCCCAGGGCTGGGGCAGCTGTAGTTCCTCCCAGCTCCATTCTGCAGAGCTGGAGACCAGCCTGTCTTCCGGTCTCACCAGGAGCAAGGGAGATGCCAAGCGCCTTGGGTGCTCTGAGGAGCCTGTGCATCCACAATAAAGGAAGCGTCCTTGGTAATGGGGAGATTTACCATTTGAAGGGCACCCCTCCCACTCGTAGGTGTGATTAGTTCCTAAGCACTTTTCTAGCAAGTGCTCTGTGTTTGTTCAGGGACACAGGAGGAGGCCCCCATCAATTCTCTCCCCTTCCCACCGCCCCCTGTCCCCCGGAGATTTAGAGTCAGGAGGTGATCTTCCCTCTCGCTTCCATTACTTTAGCGCCTGAGTTACTGAGCCATTATCCCTTTAAGAGTTCTTCATTTGACCTCAGGCAACAAAATCCAAGGAGCTGCAGAAGTGCTTCCCTCTGCCCCCGGGCAGTACCTGCCCACTGGACTCTCCATTCATTTAGCTCCTTTATGTGCTGCCTCTGCCACTCATGGCTAAACAACCTTGAGTGAGACCTTAAACTCGCCGAGATTTATTTTCCTAATCTGTAAAATAAGGTGGTTGAAATAGATGCTCTCTGAGGTCCCTCATTTTCTGTGATTTCTTGCAGCCAATCTGAAGACAAAGCCCCCCATCAGAAACATAATAGAGTTAAGAGGCCATGGCCCAGCCCAAGGGGCCATCAACTTCCTCCGGCTCACCTCCCCAAACCTTGACCCACCTCATCATGCAAAGCCAGCAACTCAGGAGGTGGGAAATGGACAAAGTTAATAGAAGACAGGAAAGGACAGAGTCGGGTTGAGATTCCCTCATTCAATGAGCAACCTGCATGAGGAATTGATTTCCCCCACCTCCTGTTTACTATGTTTTTTCCCCCTCTGGTGCAGGGAAGAAAGGCTTTGCATCAAGATGAGTCGTTCCACAGTGAGAATGCAATTTAACCAACGTGTTTGTTATTTCAGGAGCCCGAACACTGTTCACAATAACTTGATTCCCTTGCCCTTGCTTTTCTTTGGCTTGTTTCTTTTTTCCTATAGACAGAGTCTCCGAGGAAGATCAATTCCTCCTCCGTTGTAGGTTCAGGGCTCTGTGGAGGTCTCGGGGAGGGGCCAAGGTCTCGGCAGGCCTGCCCTGGTGGGAAAGCTGCTGGTGCCTCTGTTTCTCCAGAGGGGCACTTTTTTTGACGGAGGACGTTAGCCTCCCAGCCAGGAGTCTAAATGGCTGAGGAGCACCAAGGAGCCCCAGCCACACCTTTGCAGGCTGGGGTACCAGGAGCTCCTGCTCATGCCTTGGTCTCTGAGTAATCAACATGGCTGGTGTGGGGGAAGGGAGACCAGGTGGCTCTGATAAGGATGAAACAAAATGAATGTGTTTTCAAAGTTTCCCCCCAAGCCCCAGCAGGATTCTGCAATTCTGTAATCCTATTTTGTAAATAGATGGAATTGCCTTCTCTTTTTTAACCCATTGGAGATGCAAAGCCAGCTGCTCTCTCTCTGTCTTAATGCAACCGGTGAGAGGCGGAGGCTAGGCTGTCGATTTGTCCCGGCGCCGCGTGGATGAGGTAAGGGAGCCACAGCGCGGTGACAGCCCCAGAAATCTGTGTTGTTTGTCCCTGAAGCTTGGACTAGTCGATGCGCAAACCAGTGGTCGGTTCATCCAATTTGGAATTAGACTCGGCAGACCCAGTGGGATACTGTGAGGCAGAGAGGAGAACTGGCGGCTCCTCTAAATCTGTTCCGAGTCTTTTCTGACCAAGGGTCTGGGCTGATGTTCTTGGGACAGAGACTGGGGCCGCCCACAACTGTTGTATTTCCAAAGGTGACAAGGGGACCTCAGCCAAACACCTGGCAGCAGAGCCTCATGGAGCCTCAGCATGGGGACTGGACCTTACCCCAGGCAATGGAGCTGCTGAATGAGGCGAAGGCTGGGCGCAATGACTCACACCTGTAATCTCGGCCCTTTGGGAAGCTGAGACAGGCGGATAACTTGAGACCAGGAGTTTGAGACCAGACTAGGCAACATGGGAAAACCCTGTCTCTACAGAAAAAAAAAATTAGCTGGGCCTGGTGGCACACAGCTGTAGTCTCAGCTACTAGGGAGGCTGAGGTGGGAGGATCACTTGAGCCCAGGAGTTCAAGACCAGCCTGGGCAACATGGCTAACCCTGTCTCTACAAAAAATACAAAAATTAGCCAGGCATGGTGGTGGTGCATGCCTGTGGTCCTAGCTACCTGGGAGGCTGAGGCGGGAGGATCGCTGGAGCCCAGAAGGTCGAGGCTGCAGTGAGCTGTGATTGCACCACTGCACTCTGGCCTCGGCAACAGAGTGAGACCCTGTCTCAAAAAAAAAGATGTTAAGCAGGGCACAGCCTGATGGCATATGTGTCTTAGATGCCTTTGCTGGCCACCTGGAGATGGGGATGGGTGGCTAGGAGTGCAGGAAGGAAGACCAGGTGACGGCGCTGTGGGAACCCAGCTCAGAGTGACGGTGGTGGCCTTGGCAAGCGTGGCCCGAGAGCAGAGCATGGGCTCTAGACCTGTTAAGGATGGTGGGCCATGACTCAGTGGTGTCTGCTTGGGCACTGGGTGGGTGATGGTGCCATCCACTATGGTAGGGAGTGCAGAGGAGGAGTCAGTTTGACGAGTGGAATTTGCGACATACCACATTTGAGGTCCCTGGAACTGAGCGGCAAGGTCTGGACACCTGTATCGTCGCGGGCACAGACGGCGCGGCATGAAGACCAGCACTTGTCCAAAGGCAGAGGAAGAGGACCATCGAATTGGAGCGATTTTGATGACACATTCATTAAAATTTGTTGAATTGTTCACTTAAAGTGGTGAATATTATGATGTTTAAGTTATACCTCATTAAGGTTGCCTTTTTTTTGTTTTCCTTTTAAAGAAAAGACAACGAGGAGGCAGCAGCCAGAGGGGTGGAAATGGGAGCACGTGACCTCGCAGGAAGCAGGGAGGGAGAATAGAGTCCGCTCCCTCTTAGAGCAGGTGAGTGGGGTCAAAGGGCTGGAAGGTTCTGTTCTACTCAGCAGCAGGCGGCCGCCACGACCCTCGGCTAAGCAGTCCCAGGGAGGAGGTGAGAGCAGGACCTTGATCACAATAGACTTGGTGGGGGCTTCGCAGGGGGTCAGATTGGGTCTTCTTCCGGATTCTTAAGTCATTTCCTAGACCTTTGCCATCTCCTGCCCTCAAAGACTGAGCTCAGGAAAGCAGAGTGAATTACTGGTGTTCAATAATTCACCAATAATTAGGGACACTGCTGGCTGGAGTTTGGGGACTCTCAGGACTAATTGTGAAGAGCAGTACCAGTTGTCAAAAGCCATTTATTTATTTATTTATTTATTTATTTATTTTAATTTTTAGTTGTGGGGTACCTGTGCAGGTTGTGCAGGTTTGTTACATAGGTAAACGTGTGCCATGATGGTTCGCTGCACCTGTCAACCCACCACCTAGATACTAAGCCCAGCATGCATTAGCTACTTTTTAAAAAACTAGTTTTCCTAATGCTCTCCCTTTCCCCATCCCAACTCCCAACAGAACCCCCCATCCCTTGTCCATGTGTTCTCATTGTTCAGTTCCCACTTGTAAGTGAGAACATGCAGTATTTGGTTTTCTCTTCCTGCGTTCGTTTGCTGAGGATAACCGCTTCCGGCTTCCACCATGTCCCTGCAAAGGACATGATCTCATTCCTTTTTATGACTGCATAGTATTCCATGGTGTGTGCGTACCCCATTTGTCAAAAGCTATTTTAAAAAAACAACATAATTCGTAGGACAAGGGTTGTTATTGCACAGAGAGAGGGATGACTTGTTAGTGGGCTGGAAGCACACCCTGGCTTGTGTCCCTCATCTCCAACCAGCTCCCTGACAGTTCTGCGTGATCAGGCAGGAAAAGAAGGGCTGGGGACAGCTGGAGCTTTCTCCAGGGGTTGCTGCTGCGGGAAGGAGGTGCCACCGCTTATCTTAAATAGCTGCTGGGGGACAGTATTCACAGGCTGCCCTTTCAGGCATCTCTTCCTTCCCCTTTCCATTCTTCAAGGCTCCAAAGTCTTTTCTGAACTTCTTCAGTGAGTCAAGGCTGGGTATAATCTACAGCTGGAATGAGGACTTTTCTGGGAAGCCACAGGGTGTGGGGCTGAGTGAGGAAGAGAGCACCTGCCTGGCTTCCCAGAAGAGACTTTGCCCAAGGCACCCCCTGCAGCCTGCCCCAGGCCAGGAGCGACCTGGGGCTCAATGGAGCCTGAGATGAGGTAGCCCAATTTCCCAAAGGTCATTTTCCTGAAATCCAGTTCACGCCATGGCTAGTCCTCCAAAGGGTCCATTTGCTGAATTTACTTGCTGCCTTCAACCCTTCCGTTTTTGTTCACTGGTTTTCATTTTGTCTTCCTAACAGCATTTTAAGGGATTGACCTATAGCTGATAAGAGGTTCTTTAGGTCGTCGGGCCCAGAGGCTCGCACAGGCTATTTCATGTAATGGGGTTTATGGACAGACAAGGCAATATGAAGACAGAAACCTCATGGGGATCTGGGAGCAGCCAGACTGGCAGGAAAGAACAGGAAGAGAAATGCAGCCAGCATCCTGGAGACTGGGATGAAGGTCATTTTTGATCATGGCGGCTCCGGGAGACAGGTGTCCTTACCACTCAACAGCTAGGATGCATCCTGGTCCTTACTGATGAGTGAACACATCTGTGGCAGCTTGACCAGGTGGCTGTTGGGTTGTGTGCAACGCGAGGGCAGGAACTCTGTCCCATTCCTTACTGTGTCCCCAGTGCCTGGCTCGCTGCAGGTGCTCAAGGATGTTGGTGTACATAAAACTGGCCACCTCCTCTCCTGGGGTCTTCCCCTGTAGTCTGAGGTTAGTTCCAATTCAGATCTGCCTGGCCACATGGGTTTCCGGGCAATGCACTCACATTCTTCTGCAAATCCTCCTTGCATCCCAGGAAGTGAACAGGTGGGGACAGCCACAGTCATCCTGGAGGCTCCTGCCTCCTCTCTACCAAGCCCAAGCTGCCACGCCGCTGTGGAAAATACTCCATCCCCACTACCACCCCTGGGCCCCTGCCCCCAGGGTAGTCTATCTGCAGTAGCCCTGCTGGGTTTAAGTTCTTTTTCTGAGAAATAGAGGTGGCTTTGCCCCTCAGGAGGCTGGTACCTTTGGAGCCCTGATGCCCTCTACCCAGCAGCCACTAGATAATGGGAAATCATTTCTGGTGGGAGGAAGCAGCGTGGGGCCTTCTGTGCACTGAAGTTGCTGCTGCTAACTGCAACAAAGGGAAATGTAGGGCAGTAACCCTTCTGGCTCGCCACTCATGCTATTGAGAACAGCACCAACCAGAAAATACCCGCTAACGGCCTTCACCCAATCTCCTTCCAGATAATGATAAATTATGTGTATTTTTAGTTTGGAATTGAATTTCATCTCTCCATTGCTGGTGTTTTTCAGGTGTTTTTTTTCCCTTCTCCCTCGGGGTTGGAAAACTAGACATTTGTGCATTTACTGTGTGCATTTATTCCTTGCCAAAAATTGACATATGGACTCATTAATTCCTTCACACTTGTTCTCACCACCCCCCAAAACACGCATCTGGCTGGACCAGGAAGGGAGCTGTATCCAAGAGGGCTCTTCTGAAGGAATCCTGCAGACCTGGGGAACAGGTGTGTCCTAGAAGCAGGAGACTGGCCCCTCTCAGTGACCATTGGTTCCCACACTTGAGTGTGCCCCCAAGTTCCCAATTCAGTCGGTTGGGATAGAACGCAAGAAGGTGCATTTCTAAGGAGCTCCTAGGTGATATTGAGGCTGCCAGGTCAGGGGACTGTACTCTGAGAACCAGTGGCCTAAATCCTTCCTACTGAAAGTGTGGTCCTAGAACCAGGAGTATCAGCATCACTAAGGAGCTTGGTACAGATGAAGACTCTTGGGCCCTCACCCCGGTCTAATCAAAATTTTCATTTTAACACAATCCCAGATGATTTGAATGAATATTACAGTTTCAGAAACACTGGCCTAAATGATTTCTCAAAACTCCTTTCAGCCCAGTGGCCTCGACCTTGGATGAAAGATTAGAATCACATGGGGAGATTTTAACATTTCTCTAAGCCCAGGCTGCACCCAAGACCAATTAAGCCAGCATTTCTGGGACTGAAGTCCAGGCTTCTGTGTTTTTAAAAAGCTTCCTAAGTGATTCCACGTGCAGCGACACCTGAGAACCCCTGTTCTAGCTGGAGGAATCAAATCAGAAACTTATCTCGCCCACCCCTGACCTTGAACAGAGAAGGGAAGAGTTGTTCTTCCATGGCCACTCATCCATACCCACTTTTCTGGCCCAGAGAGAGTTCAGCCTTGCTTGACCCATGGTTGCCCATCTTTCCAGCGTGCCTTGCATGGGTTTTGGGAGCCCAGTGGCTGCAGCAGTGCATCCTTCTCTCTGATTTCAGTTTAGTCAACTGCGTCGGGTGGGGAGTGGGAGAAACAGCTAGGATTGGCCAAGCCAGCCTTTGCTCACCTCATTGTCCTAATTAGAGCAGGGCTCACGTGATACAGTTCTGAAATTTCACTATGTAAGTCCTTTGGAATTAAATCTGGAATGTCAAATACCGAGTGAACCTACTAGGATTCTCCTCATCCTGTGCCCATGGCAGACATCACCAATTGATCAGAGCACTCTTTCTCGTTGAGCCCAGAAGTGGCTTCAGAAGACTTTTTCCTAGTCTTCCTGGGGTGCTCTAGGCAGCCAGGGCCAGCTAGACTGGGCATGGGAGATGGAAGCCACTTGCCTTCCCAGGTCAAAAACATCAGCCCCTCTCACAGGAAGACACACAGGTGAGAGTATCAAGTTCTTGTTGAGTGATTCATACTCTAGTAATACACACTGTAGTACGAATTACTTATCCGCTCCTTTCCAGGGTTAACCTAGAGCAGGTTTCTAAGTGGGCGGGAAGGTGGTAGCAGGGAGAGAGGTCTGAAAGGTGAGATGCTATCCTGGGAGGCAGGGCTGGGGAAGCCCAAGTCAGCACGCGGTTTTGGGAGAAAAGAAGAGGATCCCTTCCTCTTTGTCTTCCCCTCCTCTTGCCTCCAGTGCTAGAAGGTTTTGACTGAGAAGACCCAGGAGTGAAATTCTCTTACCCCCTTCTCTGTACCTGGGGCTAGGGCTCAGTCTGACAATTTGGGGAAGGCTCTTTCCTCTTCTATCATGCATTTCATTGCAACCAGTTCTTAGACTCAGCCAGGACGCTATGGGTGTGCAGAAAGCAATCAGGGGGGTTGGTGGGGTAGAGGTCCCCGTGCAAAGCCTGGCATCCTGGGCAAGAAGCAGCCCTGGGGGCTCTCACGGATGACAGCGGGACACTGCAAGGCCAGCCTGAGGCTCTGTTCTGTCCAGCTGTGGGTGAGGTGAGGAGCGTGTGGGGAGGAAGGACCAGCAGGGCCCTTCCACCAATCCTGATCTCAGCACCTCCCCAGAGTGGACCTGAGGGAAAGGGAACGACATGAGAAGAAAGCAAAGAACAAACACTGGAGTGTGTCCTCCAGAGCCGCGGGAGCCTGCTCAGTAGAGGGGAGTGTGGCCAGCTGGTAGAACACAGCACCTGAGCCCGCAGGCAGGAGAGGATATAACTTTCAGGAGGAGAAGGAAAGAAGAAAATAAAGGAGATGAGCATGAAGAGGCTTCTTCTCCAGGGCTGTGCATTTATTCGTTCATCCACAAATGCAATACTTCTCATCAAACACCCACTCCCCAAAAGGCTGGAAGCTGCTTAGCCCTTTCCCGTATGGAGGAGTCCACTCTGTAGGGGAGGAGAGCAGTGGCTTGCAGGCCGTCTTGGTGCCATAGAGCTTGGGGGCAGAGGAGGTCTCACCAGCTCGACACACAAGAGGCACTTGTATCCTGGGATGGTGATGGAGACACTCAGACTGGTTCAGCCAAGAGCTTGGTCTTCAGAAAAGTGACGAAGCCTGGTCCCCACTTGCCCCAGTTCGGATGGAAGGCAGCCAGTTGGATGTGTGCTCAGTAGCAGACCCTCAAGGTCAAACGATGCTAAACTAATGGAGCTTGGAGCATCCTCCAAATAATCTGCCAAGTCACAGGGAGCTGCAGAGGAAGGGAGGTTAGGCACAAGCAGCCCTAATTGCATTTCATGACCTGATGTTCATGCTGCAGAGGATGCTGGCCACCGCCGGCTGCCTGCTTCACTTCTCACCCCTTCTCTCCCCTCTTCCACTCCTCTCCCCTGCCAGGCAGGCCCAGCGAGCTCTGAACTGCCCCTTTGCAGCTGGGGAGATCAAACGGAGAAGCTGACCCTGACCTCTTTGTCTAAGAGCCTTCCTTCCATATTCTATTCGTGGGCTTTGGGTACGAGGTTGGCAGTCTCAGGCTCCATGAGTGTCCCCTGCAAGACTGAAGGACAGTATCATGAAAAGGCCGGGCTGTAGGTCTTTGAGAAATGGTCAGAAGGAATTTAGGTGGGTGAAGAAGAGCCTTGCCTGTCTTCCTGGTTTTGTCCCTAGCATGTGAAAGGCACCCCCAGCTTTTCTGGCAGTTAAGAGTAGAAACTAAGTGTGGGATTGTTTTGTTTCTTTGTGTGGCTGTGCAAGTGGAGTTTGGATCTGTATGAGCAGTTTGACAATGTGTGCATGTGTACATGCATGTGTGTATGTATATATGTGCATGCATGTGTGTGCATGTGTATATATGCACATGTGTAAGTGTGCATACAGGCCTGTGCATGTGTGTATGTGTGTGTGTTCTGGAATATCTTTATCTTCTCTGCCTGGGAATGTGTGTTGGGGTGAAGCTCTCTGCATGGACCAGGTCTTAGGGATCTGTAACAGAGGAGAGGTCACCTCTGGAAGTAGAAATAGGCTACAGTCCTCATGGGAGGGGACAGATTTAGAAGCTGGAGTTATTTTTCCATCCCTTAGGTGTGGAGCTCAGTGGTGCCCTGCCCTGCCCCACTGAATGACCCTTTCCCTGAGAAGAAACTGACACCAGGAGAGGCTACCGTAAACTGAGGATGGGTTTAGTGAGGTGGTCCTGCTAAGAGGTGCGGCAGGGGGCTTAATGACCTCCGATGAGCCCCAGCTCACATGCACAGCCCCATCCATGTCCTGGACCTCTGCAGCCTGGCCCAGGCTCCCCTCCTGTTCTAGGACCTTCTGAGCCCCAGCACTTATGGACGGAGGCTTTGCTGACTTTCAGTGACCTTGACTCCTCACCCTCCCCACTTAGAGAGGCTTCTGCACTGCACGGTCTGTCTTTGCCACTCCAGAGCCAGCCTTTAAAATGACCTGCTTCATCTCTGCTGTGATGGGAGTCTGAGGGGTTGAGAACTGTGCCTTCCATTTCCACTTTTGATGACAGCGTCAAATGTGGTGACGCGCCCACCCCTCCCCCAGTCCATCCCATCTCATCCTTCAGAGTCCCCGGAAGCCCCTTCTCCCTCCTGCTCCCAGGGCTCCTGCCTGCCCTTCCCTGGCTGCCAGCAAAGCCCATCCTGCCTGGATGGATTGACCTGTTTGCTGGGGAGAGTATTTATTTCAAGAGGCATTTCACCTCCGCTTCGATGTGCTTGGCTTATTACACATCAATATCAACTAACAGAAAAGGGGTGGCCTCTGAAAGGAGAAGTGATGTTTTGGAGGGAGACCAAGAGCAGACAAATTCCCGGGGGAATGAGGGAACCATTCACGTGGCCTCTTTAGTGCCATCCAAAGGGGCCCTGGATGTGCCCTGCCACTGAGCCAGGCCTGGCCGTAGCAGTGTGTCCACTACGCAAGACCTGTGCCCTCCAGGACCTGGGTCTCCTGGAGCTAGATCCTAAATCAAAATCCAGCTAGGAGGCAAAGGGACAGGCAGGGGTATGCGGAGGAGCTGGTTAGGAACCAAGGTTTAGAGGCTGTGGCTTGCAGGGGTTAATGGCAGAGACGACTGTTGGAAAGGTCTTGTTGATTGAGCGGAGGAGAGGAAGGACATAGGGGTCTGCTGAGGAGGGCCAGGGGCCTGTAGGGGAAGGGAAGGGTGGATGAAGAGAGCATAGGGAGCGGGTAGAAAATGCCCACAGGCAGTGAGAGGCTTTGATGTCTGGGTTTCCAAATCATGCAGAGGAGTTAGAGTGGCTTTCTTGTTTGGACTCTTTGGGAAGTGAGCTTTGAGGATGGTGAAGATCTGAGGTTCTCTGCCTCAGCCAGGACAGATCATGAGCTGACAAGGCAGACCCTGCCCAGGGATCACTCTCCTCTGATTTCACATGGGAGTCCACCGTCTCCCAGCTGTGACCTCTGCAGGAGGGAAAGGGAGCCGACCTTGTCGACCCGTCCCTGAGTGGGCAGCTCTGTGCTGGGTGCCACTTGATCTCTCCTGGTGTCCTCTGGGTGGCCCTCGGGGCAAGCATGTTGACCTCCACCAAGCAGGTGGGGAAATGGACTCAGAGAAGGTGCAGAGATGGTCTGGGGGTGCACAGTTCCAACTGCAGTCTGGGAATTCTCAGGCAGGGCGGTGGGACAGGGATGCCTTCATTGAGGTCATGCTCTTGGACGCCTTCGTTGAAGTCGTGCTCTTGGACGCCTTCGTTGAGGATGTGCTCTTGGACGCATTCGTTGAGGATGTGCTCTTGGACGCCTTCATTGAGGACGTGCTCTTGGCTGCCAGGCAGTTTAGAGGCACCGTCTTCTCTCTCTTCTTGCCTTCCCTGGGGACGAGCATTTCCTCTGGAGGCCTTAGAAACAAGACAGAATCTTTCGCACCGGGATGCTCAGGCTAAGGTGACCCTGCCTGGAGGGGAGTAGAGGGGACAGTGTGAGACCTTCCCAGCCAGGGGAGGAGATGCAGCCAGATGGCCCCGTGTCCTCTGTGGAGCCAGGGGAGCAAACCCCCCACATGCTCTCAGTAAGGCCTGTGTGGAGGCAGTGGGAGGTACCATCTTGACCTTCAAAGGGACTACGGGATGGAGGAGTGTGTGTGTGTGTGTGAGAGTGTGTAAGTGTGTGTGAGAAAGTGTGTGAGAATGTGAGCATGTATGTGTATGCAAATGTGTGTGAGCGTGAGTGTGTGTGCGAGTGCATGGGTGTGAATGAGACCATATGTGAGGGTGCGTGTGTGTGTGTGCAAATGTGAGAGTGTGTGTATCAAGTGTGTGGATATGTGAGACTGTGTGAACATATATTAGAGTATGTGTGAGTGTGATTGTGTGAGCCTGAGAGTGTGTGGGTGAGTGAGCATATGTGACAGGGTGTGTCTGAATGTGTGTGTTAGTGTGTGTGAGAATGTGTGTGCATGTGTGAATGTGAGAGTGTGTGAATGTGTGAAAGTGTGTGTATGAGTGGTCTATGAGTGTGTGACAGTGTGTGAGTGCATGTGAGCATGAGTGAATGTGTCTGAGTGTTAGTATGTGTGGGTGAATTGTGAAGGTGAGTGTCGCATGTGTGATTGTGCATCTGCATGAATGTGTGTGTAAATTGTGGGAGTGTGTGTTTGTGTGTCAGTGTGAGTGTGCATCTGTTTGACTATGTGTCCGTGTGTCAGTGTATGTGTATCTGTGTGAATGTGTAAGCATGTCTATGAGTGTGTCAGTATGGTGAGCATGAGAGTGTGTGTGTGCATCTGTGTGTGTATGAGTGTCAGTGTGAGTATGTTAATGTGTGTCTGTGTGCAAATGTGTCTAAATACAAGTGTGTTTGTGAGTGTGCATTTGTGATGGTATGAGTGTGTCAGTGTGTGTGTGAATGTGTATGCATTTCTGTGTGTGTCAGGGTGTGTCTGGTGGGTATGAGGGTATGTGAGTGTGCATCTGTGTGGATGCGTGTGAGTATGCAAGTGTGTGTGTGTGTACAGAGGCTGAACCTTACCAAGCATCATCCTCTGAGGGCCAGGGCGAGCTGCCCTCAGCCAGTCCTGCCTGGATCCCTCCACACACTGAAGGCAGAGCCGCCCGACTCATGGGTCAGCAGGCGGGAGGGAGGGAGGGAGTCCTACAGTGACCATCAGCCCACGAGGACTTTCCCAGGGGGAGGTGAGCAGCCCTTCCTCTTTGCTCCAAGATCCTCCTTCACCACCTTCCCACTCCCCTGATGCATCCCAGGGCTGACCCCAGACCCCAGTAGAGGTTGCTATTAAGGCCCCTCACTCTTCTCGAGCCCCTAGGGACAGGCATGGAACCCACCCCTGACCAATCACAGGGCCCATCCCCCGTACAAAAGTGATCAGTCCGAGGGGGGTGCGGGGCATGAGAGCAGGGCCAATCAGAGTCCTTCCTTTGAGATTGGGCCATGGATCCTGCCAGCAGGAGCTTTTCTCGGGGGATGCGGGAGTGGGAAGGTGTGAATGTGAGGTGTCTGGTGGCCGTCTTCATCAGTGCGGAAGAGAGCCTGTCTGCGACCAGAGACAAGCGCAGATGAAAACTGGGTAGGGGTGTGTGGGAGAGGAGACAGATGGATGGAGTCATGGATGGAGTTGTAGACAAGAGAGAGAATTGGTCCCAAAGTCCTGGTCCCAACAGTCTTTTCTTTAATTATGTGAGCTGTCCCAGAATCCTCTTAGCTACAAGAGCCAATAAATCCCCCTTTTGCTTAAGCTAGTTGAGTTCAGTTTCTGTCACTTGCAAATTTCAGAGTTCTGAGTGATTTATCAGCCTCCGCAGGGTTGTGCCCAGTCCCACTGTGCAACCTTATCACTCTGCTGTGGGGGCGGCATTATGTGCATGGGCTCTTCTCCTCTCCTTCCCCTGCAAAATGAGAGTCTGATGTCCACTTTGAAGTGTCTCTGTCCCTCTCCCTTCCCCTACTTGGTCTACAATCTTCTCCTTGCTGCAGAAATATAGTAGCATACTTAGAGAAGTTTCCAAATGCCTGGGCATGAAAAAGGTTGAGAAACCCTGAGTGAAGACACAACTCAGGTTCTGCTGGGTTCTGCTGGGTACTCTGACCTTGAGGACCGAGGGAGCAGGCATCCTGCACCATGGTGTTCTGTTTTCATTTGTTTTTGTGGAGATGGGGTCTAATATGTTGTCTAGGCTGGTCTTGAATTCCCAGCCTCAAGCAATCCTCCCTCCTCGGCCTCCCAAAATGCTGGGGTTACAGCCATTGCGCCCGGCCCCAGTGCTCTACTTTTCTTGACATAGAAGCTACTTCATTCACAATATCCCTTCCTTCACTCTCCTTGTTTATATTCAATGACATGAATATTCATTATTAGGCTTCAGTTTATTGATTTTATTTTTCCAAAATGGAAATATCTGGGATTTCCCCCCTCTTTATCACAGTAATTTACAGTCACGATAATAATAGTAAAATAAAACCAAGTTACGAAAAGTGGAAAATTTCCTGACTTCAGTGCTGGCCTGTGCTATAATTAATGCTACCTGTGTGCCCTTCAAGGTCTATCTTGAGTTTGGTTTCTCACATGAGTCCTTCCCAGCAAACTTGTGTACGTCTCTCCCCTTCTGGCCACTTGGCCCCTGTGGTAAGCCTGGCCTCTTTTGTCCCCAGGCCACGTTCTAGAATTGTAGAATCCTGGCAAGAAAATGGCAGCTCGTCCAGCCTTCTGTCCAGTGGAACAGCCCCAGCCAGAGCAACTGACAGATGGTGAGCCACTGATGTCTGCACACGGCCGAGCCGAGCAGCTCACTACTTTCTGTGGCAGCCCTTCTACCATGGGGCAGCTGTAATTGCTGGAAAGTTCTTCCCTTTGTTTAGCTGAAATCTGGCACCAGGATGCCCTTGGTTGAAGGCCTGTCCTCTGGAACACCACAAAGTCAATCTGTTATTCTTCCACATGACAGTTTTCACACTGTTGAAGACAGAACATCCCTCGTGGATTTGCTGTTTCCCTGGTTAAACACCCTGATTTCTGAAAAAACACATCAGAGGAAGAACAGCGCGAGTGCCCTCACTGACCTGTTTTCTCCTGGTCATGCTCTCTGTCTGAGTCCATTTTGTGTTGCTATCACAGAATACCACAGATGGGTAATTTAGAAAGAAAAGAAATTCATTTCTTACAGTTCTGGAGGCTGGGGAGTCCAAGGTCATGGGGCCTGCATCTAGTGAGAGCCTCTATGCTGCATCATCCCATGGCAGAAGGTGAAAAGGCAAGAGAGAGTGAGGAAGCAAGAGGGCAAGTGGGGGTTGAATTCACTTTTATAACAGATCCACTCTCACAATAACTAAACTTTTTCTGGGATAATAACATTAATCCATTCGTGAGGACAGAGCCCTTATGACCTAATCCACTCTTAAATGTTCCACCTCCCAACCCTGTTGCATTAGGGACTAAGTTTCAAACGCCTAAACTTTGGGGGACACATTAAAACCATAACACCCTTTAGTATTCATCTTAAAGTGTGATACCTGGCTGGAGCAAAATTTTCCAGGGGAGTTTGACTCCAGGAATCAGCCAATGGGATGTGGTGATCCCACGCTGCAAACTTGGCACTGTGTGTGCAACAAAATCACTGGTAGCATTACACAAATACCTGGGTCCCATCCCCAGAGATTCTGGATCAGTAAGTCTGGGGTTAAGCCCAGGAATGTGTGCTTTTAAGAAGAGCTTCATAGCCCATTCTGTCCAATGGTTGTTTTTCTGCAGGAAAATAGAGATGTGCAGATAAGATGCGCTGGGCATGGCACTGTGAAGCCAACATATTAGTCAGGACTCACTTATTTGCAAGTGATGGAAATCAACTTAATCAGCTTAAGCAAATGGGGAATGTATTGGTCCAGGAGCTCTGATGGATTCTGGGACAGCAGTAGGAACTTGCCTTCAGGGACGAGACTGAGTCCCCAAAGCTCTTGCTCCTCTGCCTGCCATCTTTTGTTTGGCTTCACTCTGGAAAATGATCTCTGCTGTGGTGAGAAACATGACCACAAGTAGCCCAAATTCATATTTTCCAAGCTTATCAACCTCAATTGGAAAATAAATTTTGTCTTTTAGTATCTTTAATTCTAGGGAAGGATTTTTATTGGACCAACTTGAGTCTTCTTTTAACTGATCACTGTGTCATGTAGATGGCATAAATTTATCGGATCATGGACTTACCACTTCCTTAGATTGGAGAAGGCTCAGCATTGGGTGAGGGAGAATGAACCATCAGGAAAATGATGCTGGGCACATGCCCACTATAGTCAACCTACACAAAGGGCTGGCTAGATTTTTCTCGGGGAAAGAAAGCTTTGTTGCAACTTTTAGATGGAGGCAACATTCTTCCAGTAATAACCAAATGTTTTAAAGACCTTAAGGTCACCAGATTAGGATGATGCTACTGGGATGAAAATAGGAAGAAATGTTGGTTCAAATACTAGTTCAGTCAGTTATGAAACTTGATTTATGCCTGCAGAGACTGGTGATCACATCTGTCTTGAATTTCTACTTTCACTGGCACAAACCTTGTCTCATCAGTCGGACTGAAAACAGCTCAAAGCCTGGAATTACAAGATACACAATTTTTATGCTTCTTCTTGTACTCAGTGTCCAGTATGTTGCGGGTTAGCCAGTAAATAGAATGCAAATAATATATTTCACCTCTTTAATGGACACAGCTTTATGTCTGCCTACATTCTCTAGTTTGTGTTCCCTCCCATGAAAGGCCAAGTCTGCTATGGTTTGAGTGTGTGTCTGAAAATTCATGTGTTGGAAACATAATCCCCAGTGTGACATTGTTGAGAAACAGGACCTTTAAGAGGTAATTAGGTCATGAAGACTCTGCTCTAATGAATGAATTAATGGCATTATCACAAGATTGGGCTCCTGATAAAAAGGATATGTTTGTCTCCGTTTCTCTGTTGCTTATGCTCATGTGCACTCTCTTGCCTTCCCACCAACTACCATGGCATGATACAGCAAGAAGGTCCTCACAAGATGTCAGCATCATGCTCTTGAACTTTTTGGCCTCCAGAATCATGAGTCAAATAAACTGCTGTTGTTTATAAATTTCTCAGTCTGTTGTTTTCTGTTAGAGCAACACAAAATGGACTAAGACAGAAAATTGGTAGTGAGAAGTGGTACTATTTTTTATAACAAATACTTGAAAATATGTAAGCAGCTTTGGAACTGGGTAATGAGTAGAGGCTGGAAGCATCTAGAGAAGCTGGTTAGAAAAAGTCTAGATTGCCATGAATGGAGCAGTAACAGTGATTCTGCAGAGGGCTCAGAAGAAGAGAAGAAATGTGGGTAAAGTCTGAAACTTCTTAGAAATTACTTAAGTGGTTGTGATCAGAATGTTGGTAGAAATATGGATGGTAGAGGCCATTCTGATGAAGTCTGAGATGGAAATGAGAAAGAAGGTATTGGGAACTGGAGTAAAAGCTATCCTTGTTATAAAGTTGCAAAGAACTTGACTGAATTATGTCCATGCCTGAAGGCCTTATGGAAGGCAAAAATTAAGAATGGTGAACTGGGATACGTGGCAGAAAAAATTTTTAAGCAAAATAGTGAAGAAGCTGTCTACTTTTAACCACACACAGTAAGAGGAGATAAATGATTTGAAGATGGAATTTATAATTAGCAGAAAAGAAAAGAAGAATGAAAAGATCTTAAAAATTTTCAGCCTGATCATGTGAAGAATGAAAAAACATGTTTAGGAGAGCAAACTAAGGATGTGACTAAGTGACCATTTGCTAAAAAGATCAGTACTGACAGAAGGAATCACCAAGACAATGGGAGAGTGAACCTACTGTGGTTTGAATGTCTCCTCCAAAAGTCACATTGAAATTTAATTGTCAGTATAACAGTATTGGGTGGCAGGAACTTTAAGAGGTATTTAGGTAATTAAGAGGGCTTTTTCCTCATGAATAGATTAATGCTATTATTGAAGCAGTGGTTTAGTTATTGTCAGAGTGGGTTCCTGATAAAGGGATAAGTTTTGCCCATTTCTTTCTGTCTTGTGTGCAAACTTCTGTGTTCCACCCATATACCACAGGATAATCATTCCCTGATGCCAGTGCCATGGTTTTGGACTTCCCAGCCTCCAGAACCAAATAAACTTCTTTTGTTTATAATTTACATAGTCTGTGGTGTTCTGTTATAGTAGCAGAAAACAGACTAAAATAGACTCCAAAGGCATTTCAGAGATCTTTGAGGCTACTCCTCACATCACAGACTAAGAACTCTAGCAGGGCAGAAAGATTTTGAGGGATGGGCCTGGGGTACCTTTCGTGGGCTTGCGGCCCAGAGCCACACTGGGCTTCTGTTCCCCACATTCAGGTGCAGGGCTCCTCAGCCACCCCAGCCATGGCTCAAGTAGGCTCAGATGTAGCCTGACTCACTACTCCTGAATATACAGGCTGTGAATCTTGACAACATTCACACGGTGCTAATTTTGCACATGCACAGAATACAAGAGCTATGGGGGCATGACCTTCTCTACCTAGATTTTAAAGGATATTGTGGACAGTCCAGGGCTCCAGCCACAGACTTGTCACCAGAGGCAGAGCCACCATAGAAAGCCCCCACTAGGGCAATGCCAAGTGGAAATGTGAAGTCAGAGCTATGACAGAGTCCCCCCTAGGGCAATGCCTAGGAGCCATGAGAGTGGGGCCACTCCCAAGACCCCAGAACTATAGAGCTACTAGCTTGAGCTTGCAGCATCAGACTAAGAGAGCTGCTGGCAGCCAGGCGCAGTGGCTTATACCTGTGGTCCCAGCACTTTGGGAAGCTGAGGTGGGCAGATCACGAGGTCAGGAGTTCAAGACCAGCCTGACCAATATGGTGAAACCCCTCTCTACTAAAAATGCAAAAATTATCTGGGTGTGGTGGTGTGCACCTGTGGTTCCAGCTGCTCGGGAGGTTGAGGCAGGAGAATCACTTGAACCCTGGAGGCAGAGGTTGCAGTAAGCCGAGATTGCGCCACTGCGCTCGAGCCTGGGCAACAGAGTGAGACTCCATCTCAAAAAAAAAAAAAATGCTGCTGGTCTGAGACTTCAACCCGTGAGGGCTGCTGAGTGAACTGAGCCCAGTAAAACCATGGTTGTGGGGCCCAGTCTTTGTCCTAGTGTTTCCAGAAGGCAAGGCATGGAGTCAAGAAAGGTTATTCAGAAGACTTAAGACTTAATGTTGTTTTCCCCATTGGGTTTTGGACTTACTTGGAGCCTATTACTCTTTTCATCTTGCCTATTTCTCCCTTTTGGAATGAGAGTGTCTATCCTACGCCTGTCCCACCGTTGTATTTTGGAAGTAGATAACTTGTATTGATTTCACACCTCATAGCTGGAGGAAATTTGCTTTAGGATGAATCATGCCTTCCATCTCACCCACATCTAATTTAGGTGAGACTTTGGATTTTGGATGTTTGAGTTGATGCTAGTATGAATTAAGACTTTGGAGACTGTTAGAATGGGATGAATGTATTTTGCAGGGTGAAGATATACATTTGGGGGCCAGGAGTGGAATGTTATAATTTGAACACATCCCCCAAAATTCATGTATTGGAAGTACAATCCCCAATACAATAGTGTTGAGAGGTAGGACCTTTATGAGGTGACTAGGTCATGAGGGCACTGCTCTTGTAAATGGGTTAATGGTATTATTGTGGGAGTGGGTTCCTGATAAAATGGCTAGGTTAGGTTTGGTTCCTGATAAAATGGCTAGGTTAGGTTCCTTTCTCTCTTGCTCTTATTTGCACATACTCTCTTGCCCTTCCCCTTCTGCCACGGGATGACATGGCGAGAAAGCCCTCATCAGATGATAGCACTATGCTCTTGGACTTCCCAACCTCCAGAACCATAAGTCAAATACATTTATGTTGTTTCTAAATTACCCACTCTGTGGTATTCTGTTATAGCCACACAAAACAGACTAAGACAAGGTCTAACATATTTTTGATGTCATAGCTTCAAGTTAATACTGTACCTGAGGGTAAGAGAAATAGTTAGCTGACCAACAAAAATGTGTTCCACATCCATGGTGTATCACCATTTCTGGACAATAGCTGCTCAGTCATGGATTATATTTTCCAGCCCCTCTTGCATCTAGGTAGGTCCATATGATTAGTTCTCACCGATGGAATTTGAATGGAAATGATGCATATTACTTCCAGGCCAAGGTGGTTGAGCATTGGGTGGGAGATTCTCCATGTTTTCTTTCTTTTCTCATCTTTCAGCTCAATATAGAGAATCCCTAACAGAGGACTTCCAGGATATCCTAGGGACAGCAGAGCCTGAAGGTTCAGGGAGGATCCTGGATCCCTGAGTCACCACTTGGAGGAGAGTCTCCTAGAAGAACCAATTGATCAGCAACATCTACATTCAACTTGATGTGAGTGAGAAATAAACCATTGAGCAGTTTTATGAAACCACCAAGAATTTGGGGCCAGTTGCTAGCATTAATTACCCTAATTACTACACTCAGTAGGCTCAGCTGGCGTTCAGTGTTGCTCCTACTCCCCATTTCTGTGTCAAATTACCCCAGAGAACAATTGAACTTCTCATCTTAACCATTATCAAATCAGATTGTCTTGGTGATTTTAGTCTGTGCTGGGCTCTGTAAGAAGGGGGGGTGCCATGTCTGGGTCTGGAACAGACTGCTCTATGGTTGATCATTTTTATTGTATTTATTAATTCTTTTGCCCATTCATTCACTTATTCCTTTATTAGTTCAGCCTAGTGTGCCGATTGAGTACTAGAGGTGGCATAGTTCTCTGCTGGATTTTTTGCCCAGCTCTGTGGGCCAGTGGGCCACACTCCCCAACACAGGTGTGGCTGTGGCACCTCTCAACACACCTTTTCCAGTTTACAGTTGGACACCATGCAGGGTGTAGTACAGTAAAACATCAGAAACCACACCAGTTATTTTAACCAAGATAATTTAATAGAAGGACTTGGAGTATTGGAGAACTGCAAAAGTTCTGTGATACTTACGAAGCAATCATAAAGGTAGCAACTACAAGAAGCAGCCACGATCCCTAGGGCTGAGGGAACAAGGGAAGAGGTTGGGATTACTCAAATTTAGAAGCTTAGTGGAGAGGCCACTAGGAGCTGGAACTCAGAGCTCTTTAGGGACTGGGCAGGTGCCAGTTGCTGCTGGGATCTCTGAGAGGACACAATAAGGCACCTTCTGAAGTGTGGGACAAGCACATTGCAAACCAGGACCAACTACTGACAATGGAAACAGCTCCACCACCAGATTGAAGACCCATCGCCATGGCAACCCTGAGAGGGACAGGAAGCAAAGGGAAAGGAACAAGTCCTTCTCCCTCTTCTTGCCTTTGTGTCTCCCGAGTGCTGTCTACTGGCAGGAGCTAACTGGGCGCATCAGGCAAAGCACAACCATGGTTTGCGGAGTATCACTGGGAGGGTTTGGAGTAACGGTCAACAGTTTAAGAACCGGCACAGAAAGTTCTTAGCTTGGATCTCCTGATAGGTTTGCTGAGAGGGCCTTTCTTGGAATCTAAGATCCTAGGAACCAGCTCTTGTCCACAGCCTCCCAGCCAGTCTCAAGGCTGACTTCTTGGTTATGCTCTGATACCTGAACCTTGGTTTCCAGGTCCCAGAGAGACTCATGTAGACAGACACCAGACTTCTCATGTGTGGTCTGTACTGTAGGCTTAGAAGGAGGAATTTTGCATCATTGGCTATTCAGGGTCAGCTGCAGATGGATGCTGGGGTGCTGGGGTAAGATCAGCCCTGTGGATCCTCCCCCTAAGAGGAGCAGCTGGAGAACTAGCTCCTCTTGGATCTTCCCAGGTAGGCAGCCATTGCCTCTCAGTGTTCCAGCAAAGAAGACTGCAATCCTTTCATTTATTGCCATGTGACCTTGAGCGAATGAATTACCCTCTCCAAGTCTTGATTTCTTCCTCTGAAAAATCCCCTCAGAGGGTTGTCATGCAGATTAGGGCTAATGTATATAAAATGCAGTGCCTGGCACATGGTAGATACTCCATAAGGGGCAGGAATTATTATTATTTATAAGAGTGGGGGGTGACAGAAGCCAGCCTTTGCCCTTGAGGCCTGTGGGATGGCATCAATTCTCCATGGTTGGTGGAGGGGCCCCAGGAAGCAGAAGGATGGGCAGAGAGAGGGCACCTCAGTGCTAGACAGTCCTAAGCCCTCCCCCAGGGGTAAGCCTTGGCCCAGAAGCCCTGGAGGGGTCAGATCCACAGGAAAAGTCTGCCCCATTCTGATGGGGGCACTTGGAGGCCCAGGGCAAAGGAAACTGCCCTGCCTAGTGGGCGCCTGCCTTCCAGCCTGTGAGGGCCACAGGACAGCTGCAGTGGTCCGGGGGAGGCGTGTGGAGATGCCCGAGCTGCATGCACGATTTCCAGAGCCTGCTGCTGTGGAAGTTTGGATCCGAGCGAGTGGGTGTAAAGAATGTCAAGCAAGATTCGATTACAATTTTTATTTTGGAAAAACCTTCATCAAAATATGTATATCTAATTAGGACAATTACAGCACAGGAACAAAAAACTGATTAAAAATCAGACACTCCATAAATTACAAGTGTTTTCCTCCAGCTGGGGCACATCTCCGGCTGCTGAGCTGCAAGGCCAATCAATGGAGCTGGGGCTCTGGGAGCGGGAGTGGGAGGTGGTGACACCCAGGACAAGACATGGAAGGGGTTGCTGAGTGCAGGCTGCAGGGGACAGGGAGGCAGCTCAATCTGCTCAGGGCCAGAAAAAGTGGCAGTGCCCTCTCTGAGCAGGGGCCTCTGTCAGTGGGGTCTGGGGAGATATGGACCTGCATATATGGGATGTGTGTGTGTGTGTGCGTGTCTGTGTGCACTTTGCTGATCCTGAGTGGCAGATCATGTATGTGCACATGTGTCTGTTGCATATGAACATCTATGCAAACATCTGTGGCACTGCAAGAGGATGCAAATGCCTGAGCATAAGCAAAATGCACAGCAGCATCTGGAACCTGTGCCAGAGGCAGGCTGTGTGCAGAGGGACAGCGGGCAGCGGGCCTGTCATACATGCCCTGGGTGCTACATGCCTGCTGGCCTGGGTATGATGTGTGTGCAGGGGATGGGGCACAGTGTGTCACAGGCAGGTGGAGCTGCCCTTTGAAGACATCACAAAATGAGGCCATGTCCATGAATACAGTTGCCCTTTATTGAGTGGTGTCTGTGTACCAGGCATTGTGCTAAATCCTTGACTTAAACCTGCTCAGCAACACTAAAAGGTAGACGTGGTGGGCAGAATTATACTCCCTTCCCCCAAAAGATAGGCACATCCTAATCCCTGGAGCCCTACATGGCAAAAGGGACTTTGAAGATGTAATTAAGTTAAGGATTTGGGGCTGGGGAGTTTATTATTATTATTATTATAACTTGGGTGTGCCTTTAAAGTGGAAAAGGAGGTTCAGAGAAAGAGATATGATGACAGGATGGTCAGAGAGATGCTATGCTGCTGGCTTGGCAGACGGACGTAAGCGACCATGCGCCAAGGAATGTGAGCAGCCTCTAGAAGCTGGAAAAAGCAGGGGAAAGAATTTTCCCCAAAGCCTCCAGAAGGAATGCAGTCCTGCTGAAGCCTTGCTTTTAGCCCCGTGGGACCCATGGCAGACTTCTAACCTATGGAATTGTAAGATCATAAATTTGTGTTGTTTCAAGCCATTAAATTTGCGACAACATGTTACAGCAGCAATGAAAAACAAATATAGTAGGCAATGCTACCCTGCTACTTTATAGGTGAAGAAATTGGAGCTCGGAGACAGACATAAAGTAGTTTCCCGAGCTCACCCAGTCAGTAAGTGGCAGAGCTGCAGTCCGAGGCAGCCGCACCCCCACATCGAAGCTGGCGTCTCCAGCCCATCCACCGCACTGCACTGTCTCTCACAGAGCAAATTGCAAGGGGCAGACTTCTAATTTTCAGGCAAAGTTAGAGATGTCCTTCCTTAGTTGCCAGCTCAGAGAAGATGGAATTGAGGGGCCTATTCTGGGAAGAGAACATTGAAACGCCTGGACACGTTCTGTTTAAAGCCTTCATTGAAAGCAGCCTGTGTATTTCCCCTCTAAGGAGGGGAAGGGGGCTTATGTCTGAGCTTGGATCTAGCTTTGACACACGGTGCTCCTGGCATCCACAGCCAATCCCCTCAGAGCACATCTCTGGGCCTCAGCCCCCTCCACTCCCTTTCTTCCTGCTCAACCCAAATCCCCCTTAAGTCTGCACTCTTCCGGACAGAGCTCCTGCAGCTTCCACAGCCTTTGGAAGCTCAGGGGATTACTGTGGGCTCAGAAGCTCCCCGCCCTGGGCAGAAGGGCAGGGGTGGGATGGGCTTAGAGGCCCACTGTCTGCCCCACACTATCCTCATCTGTGGCCATGAGCTTGCCATGCTGTGCTAAGAGACCTAGAGCCCCTGTGTGAGACAATACGGCACTGGGAAGAGGGGGATGCTGGAAGGGAGTGTGGGGTTAGGAGACAGGTGAGCTGGGCCCCAGCCTTGGCCAGCCCAGCTGATGATCCCCTTGGGAGGCTTTCTAGACTCACTCCCCCTGCTGGGCCTCAGTTTCCTTGTCTGTGACCTGAAGTACTTAGAGAATATTGCTGAGATTCCCTCTAGCCCGGACTCTCTGACTCTGACAGTGAGGATTCTCCTCCTGCCTGCACGCTGTGGTCCAGCATCCCGGGGCCCACAGGTGTTCCTGCCCTACTTGCCTTTTCTTTTCTTCCTTTTTTTTTGATACGGAATCTCGCTCTGTCACCCAGGCTGGAGTGCAGTGGCACAATCTCGGCTCACTGCAACGTCCACCTGAGGCGATTCTCTTGCCTCAGCCTCCTGAGTAGCTGGGACTACAGGTATGCACCACTGCACCCAGCTAATTTTTGTATTTTTGGTAGAGACAGCGTTTCACTATGTTGACCAGGATGGTCTCTATCTCTTGACCTCGTGATCCGCCCGCCTCAGCCTCCCAAAGTGCTGGGATTACAGGCGTGAGCCACCGCACCTGGCCCCTACTTGCATTTTCCACAGGGAGAGGTAGGTGTCACAGGAGAGGAGCAGGGGGCCCTGAAGTGGGTGTCAGGTCTGTGTTTTGGCCTCTGGGGGACTGGGATTGGGGTGGTGAGAGTTGCTTGGCAGGAGGTTGTCCTAAACTCAATGATAGGGTCACCCCTGATATAAATCCCACATTGTGCATCGTTCCTCACCCCAGGAGGATGCTTTCTTCTAGCTCTGCTGTCCTGGAAGCTTCCTATAGCCACAGGGCATGGAGGCTGTTGTGTAGTATGAGAGATACTTGCCTGGAGCCACTGCCACCTGATGCAGGTGTGACCTTCAGAGAGCTTTGTCCACGTCATCTGTGGGTGTGCTGGAAGGGGAGTCCTGGCTCTTCTCATTCTCTTTCTCCAGTGTGGGGGGAGGGGATGTTAATAAAGAAATAAAAGTGAACATGACACACCCAAGGTCACACACTGGAATAATGACAGGCTGGAATCAGACTTCTAAGCTCTTGACCTTCTAGCCTCAAACATCTTTTGGAAAACATATGACTTGATTTTCCGGTTTGGGAGGAAAACATATTACAGCTCTTATTTTTTTCCAGTTGTCTGCTAGAATACTCATAATGTCCAGGATCTCCTCCTGTGGCCTCCCTCACACTGGATTTGTCTAAGAATCTCAGGGACTTACTCTGCACTAGGGGGTACAGCCCTATTCCATCAGAGACTTAACAACTAGAGTCTCATCGGTCAATCACTGCCATTACTTCCCACTACCACCTGATGTCGCTGTTGGAGACTGGGCCTGCAGAGCTCAGTGAATGACACTGACTAATTAATGGCAGGTTCTTCATGGTCTCAATCTCAACTCAGAGTACAGCAGTGCTATCCAAGGGCATCGAGGTCACAGCCCCCTATAGTTCAGATTTCCATGCTTGGCCAACAACTTTCAATGTGCAACCAAGTGATAGGATGATTTGATCTGGGGAGCTTCTGACATCAGCCTTACCTTCTAGTAAAATCTACTCTTCTGCACAAACATTTAAGCCATTGCATTGAGCTGGATTACCAGCCTGGACTCTTCCTTTCACGTGGTAGTTTTATAAAGCAAAGAGGTCTCATTGTTTTTCTCAGCCATTAAGCTTTGTGCATGGCCATGCTGGTCTACCTTGCTTTATCCACATAAACCTCTTTAACTTTGAATCTCAGGGACAGGAGTTGAAGTTTGTTTTCTTGTCTTTCAAGTCTTGGGTTATATGCTCATTTATCCATTTATTTATTTCATTGGGACTTTGTTGTTGCAAGTAACAGAAACACAACTTGAATTAGGGAATTCATTGGCCCGTGTATCTGAAATGTCCAAGAGTTGTGCTGACTTTATGCATGAGTGTTTCCAGGGGTCCAAACAATGTCATCAGGACTTTCTGTTTCTTTTCTTCTAGAACTTCAATTTGGATTCTTTCTCATGACAGGGTCCTGTACAGCACAGGCAGGATAACCACTGGCTCTGCAGGCTCTCATTCTCCCAGCACTAGCAACTGCAGTACAAAATATTATTATAATATTCAGACTCAATAAAAATGACTTTTTAAAAGATAGTTACAAATGGCCTTTCATACCATCTCATACCCCATACACAAAAGAAGTTCAATAGAAGCTAAGCTATTTAAGTAATTCCTGTATCTAAGTGCCCCCCAAAATATATAATTTCATAGAAATAGCTCTTAGTTTGCATTTATGACTTTATAAAAGATAGTTACAAATGGCCTTTCATACCATCTCATACCCCATGCACAAAAGAAGTTCAATAGAAGCTAAGCTATTTAAATAATTCCTGTATCTAAATGCCCCCCTAAAATACACAATTTCATAGAAATAGCTCTTAGTTTGCAAAGCACAATTCCCCGCCCCTCTACCTCACACACAGAAATATTTTAACATTAAATTATATTATTTCTTCCTTTTTTTTTTTTTTTTTTTTTTTTTGAGGCAGAGTCTCACCCTGTCACTCAGGCTGGAGTGCAGTGGTGTGATCTCCACTCACTGCAACCTTCACCTCCTGGGTTTCATGTGGTTCTCTTGCCTCAGACTCCCGAGTAGCTGAGACTACAGGCATGTGTCACCATGCCCAGCTAATTTTTGAATTTTTAATAGGGATGAGGTTTAACCATGTTGGCCAGGCTGGTCTCGAACTCCTGACCTCAAGTTATCCACCCCCTTTGGCCTCCAAAAATTCTGGGATTACAGGTGTGAGCCACCATGCACAGCCTGTCATTCTTTCTTTTCTATATTGGCATCTTTCTGTTTTTTCTTTCCCTTGCTTTAAAGACCTTAACCTTTTTGCTTTTAATAGACTTTATCTCTTAGAGAGTTTTAGGTTCACAGCACAATTGAGTGGAAAATACGGGTTCTCGTATACCTCCTGCCCTCTCATACTCAGAGCCTCCCCTCCTATCTATGCAGGCACCTAGTGGTACATTTGTTGCCATCTGTGAACCTGCCAAAGCATCCTTTTTCCAACAGAGTCAGTAGATTTGCCCCAGGCAAGACTACTTGGCTGGCTTGAACTCCACGCCCATCTCTGAACCCATCACTCTGATCTGGGGAATGCAGCACTGTGAGAGTTCAATCACACGGGCACGTGTATGATGTCACGTGATCACTCTGTAACCAGGAGGGGCCATTCAGGCCATTGTGTTTGAAGCTCACGTAGTACTTGAGGGGTCTTCCCAAAAGAGCCCAAAGAAGGGCTAGCAATTTAAGCAGACAAAAGCGCTTTCCTCAATGCCCGCCATTGTGCCAGGTATGGTGTTAAGGCGCTGCTTTGGGCCAGCCATCCTGGGCGACCTTCGGACCATCTGATCCAAGTGACCTCTGAATCCCAGGGCTCTCAGGGCACGTCACAGTTTATGTCCTTTACCTGCAACAGGTGGTGGCCTCCTTGCCGTACACCTGTAGCTTTCAAGGGGTTCCCTGTTGGAAAAGGTCTGCTATGCTGCTGTGTGAGTTCTCCTCCACTAGATGAGGAAGGGGCTGAGACTATTTCTAAGTGCCCTCCTTCAATGAGCATCTCATTCACTCCCTGCTTTAACAGATATTCTGTTGCGTTTTGACATGGTCTGGTGTGAAAGCCTTCCCAGGGAACTCTAATTCTGGGACACCTTGGTATGTTGTGCCCGCGCATGCATATATGTGTGTCTAGTGGGGGTGGGCGTCAGGGATTTGGACACCCAGTCTTTACAGCAAGGGAGTGGTAGGGGAAGGGGCGGCCATCTGGACTACTGCCACACTTTCTCTGTGTCTGTGGCTCCCTGATTATTATTCTGGGCCAAGATAGAAGCAGCTGCATGGTCGGGGGAAAGCTGACAGGCAGTGGCAGGTAACACCGGCTGCCGGGGTTGGAAGCTGACCAGATCCCAGCAGGGGTGGGAGGATGGGCCTGGAGGAGAGAGAGCCAACTCTGAACACCCCCAGCCCCTAGCTCCCTTTTTATTCAACTCAGCTGCGCTGTCTCCACTGACTCCGGTGCATGGGACAGTCCTGTGGTGCCTCTCCTCCTGGGTCTTCTTCCTCACGCTCCTCTTCCCAAGTCCCCGGCAAGGCCTGAGGGAGGGAGAGGAACAACATTTGGGTTGGAAGGTCTTGTGCTGGTCAGTTGCCTGCTGGTTCTCAGACCCATTTTCCATGCTCCTCCTGCCCTGCTTAGCACCTTGGGGGGCTGCCCGTGGCAGCTGGCTCCTGACTGGTTTGGGCATTGAGTCCCGGCAGGAGATGGGAGCAAGCAGGAGGAAGAAGCTAGAGGATTTTTCCTCCTTCTTTCCAGCATTGCTGGATTTCATCATTGCTTCTGCTCTCTTTAGATAGATCCACCAGCTTCCAGGATAGACCTGGCAGTGGGGGTCCACTGATGCCTTCTCCTCCGTTTGTCCCTTCAGCCTGGGGTGGTAGCGGCTTCCCACTGTTGCTAATTCCCAGAATGTCTCCCTGTCCCCTTCTCAGTTCTTCCCTCACCTGTGCAATCAAGTTCCTGCATAAATCTCCCCCTTTGAGACACTCAGAGTGGTGCCTGTTTTCTGCTTGGACCCTGATGCTGCAGCCATCTGATTGGGCCTCAGGCAAACCTGAACTCAGAGCTCCCTCTCCCGCTAATGAGCTGTGTACCCCTGGACTAGTGGCTTTGCCTCTCTGGACTCTACTTTTCTTATCTTAAAATGGAGAGGGGAGTGTAGAGAGCAGCCCCTTCTGAGCGCTGGATCCTCTGCCTGGGGCACTCAGGGCTTCTCCAGCGTTCTTCTGCTGTGGCTCCTGGGCCCTCCCCAGCTACTTGGAAGAGAGTGAGACACATGCTCATGGGGTGTGGCTTTGAGTCCTAAGCTTCCTTCTCCATGTATGTGGGGTTCATACCCAGGGCCCTGGGTAACACTTCTAGCCCCCAGGTGAGTTGGGAAGAAGACTAGATGCTTCTGAGGAAAAGCAAGGGTGCCAAGGTGGGGCGGGCACCCCGAGGGCAGGGCTTCTCAGCCGCAGCACTTTCGGTATTTTGGGCTGGATCATTCTTTGTTGCTGGGGTGGCCGGGGCTGTCCTCTACATTGTAGGATACTCAGCAGCTTCTGTGGCCTCTACCCACGTGATGCCAGAGCCACCCTTCCCTGTCACAATCATCTTCAGACATTGCCAAACATCTCTGGGGGGCAAAGCTCCCGTGGTTCAAAACCCCTGATTTCCAGGGGATTGGACCCCCAAACTAGGGCTGAGGAGGTGGAGTTGGCTATACTGGGCAGTCGGAACCAGGGAAAATTTACAGAAGAATCTCTTCCTCTCCTGCCTCCAGCTGCCTCCCAAAATCATTTGGAGGTGGTAACGGCAGAGGAGGGGAGCACGGGTGAGGGGTGCGAGGGCTGGGAGGGAGCAGCCAGAAGGTGCCAGTTGTTCTGGGCTCCTGTGCTCAGGCCCCAGGCCTAAGTGAGGGGCAAGAAGGCGATGAGGTCTGGTGGAAACCCCCCAGGTCCCGTCCCCCAGGAAGCCTGCCTCTCACCCTGATGAGGCCCAGATGGTTGTCACTGTGGGGAAGGGGAAACAGTATGGGCTGGGAGCTGGGAGGGAGGGCAAGATCAGAGCAGAGCTGAGGCCTTGTTTTGGGTTTGAAATGCCCAAGCTGTTAATTTGAGAATAATCAATGCTAATTTGCACATATCTGGTTGCTATAGCAGGTTATCTATTTCCCGTCAAGATGTCCCAGAGGCTCTTGCAGCTCTTCCCGTTGCTGCCCACCCCGTCTCCCCCTCCCCACCCGAGGTGCTGTGGGGCCAGCCCGACCACCGGGACAGCAGGTCAGCACCCTCCCTCCAACCTCTGAGTCCACCCCAGCTGCACCGTGGGCTGGAAGAACTCCAGGGCGCAGGAGCCAGGAGCAGAGGAGCGAGGGGGCTAGCGGGGCAGCCAACTGAGCCTAGGAGGAGGAGAATTAAGCAAAAGTGCAAATTACCCAAACCCGTGATTAACATTTCTTCCAAATCTGCATGAATATTAAAGCGCAACCCACCCTGGTCCCCACACAATGAATTCTGCATGAATCTTAAGATAAATCGTTTGGATAACTTAGTGGCAGCTGTACTCCCCTGCTGCCAGCTGCCTCCCAAAATCATTTTGAGGCGGGTAAGGGGAGACGAGGAGAGTGTGGGTGAGTGGTGGGAGGGCCAGGAGAGAGCCAAGTGGTGCCTTTTGGACCCCTGTGCTCAGGCAGCAGGGCCAAGCAGGGCATCGAGCTGAGGGTGACCAGTGAGTTTCGTCAAGCCTTGGCCCCGCTCAGTTGCTGAGGCTAGAAATGCACACGGAGGAGCCGCGATGGAATCTCTGCCTTGCCGAGGACTCCATTCTGGGCTGCCTGCTCTGTGCTTTGCCACCTAAGAAGCAAACCAGCCCAGCTAGCCCTCAGCTCATGCCCCACCATTTTGGAGGTCAGGGTTTTCAGCCAGGGGGTACTCTCCCCGCCAGGAGACGCTTGGCAATGTCTGGAGATGATCGTGACTGGCAAGAGGTGTTCCTGGTATCAAGTGGGTGTAGGCCACAGATGCTGGTAAATATCCTACAATGTACAGGACAGCCCCAGCCACCCCAACAACAAAGACTGATCCAGCCTGGAATACCGGTTGTGCTGAGGCTGAGAAACCCTGCCCTCGGAGTGCCTCCCCCACCTCGGCATCTTTGGACTCCTCGGAGGCATCTAGTCTTCCTCCCAACTTACCCTGGGGCTAGAAGTGAGTTACCCACGGCCCTGGGTGGGGACTGGGAGTCAGAGTTTTGAGCTTCAGAGCATGGCAGCATCATCGTCATGACTGTCATTGTGCCAGGCAGGGTCCCGAAGGGAAGCAGATGGTATCCTTGAGGGGATCCAGCAAAGGCAGTTTAATGACGTGGGCATTTGTAGACTTGTGAGAAGAGTTAAGGAAACCAGCTCCTCTGGTGTAGGATCCAGGGGCCAGCAAGAGTGGGGAGCCATTGCCACCTCTAGTCCAAAGGGACAAGGAAAATAAGTGGAGCTATCAGAGCCTGGAGCCGTGGAGAGGGAGCCACCCAACAGGAACCATGGCCCTGATAGAAACAGCTGCTCTCAGAATAGCAGCAGGGAGGGAGAGGGTGGAATCAGTATCCCCATGGCTCCTTCCTCCTGCCCTTGGTCTCCTGCCAGTGCCTCTGATAGGCCAAACCCAATTAGAAGGCAGGAGACAAAAAGGCCCAGCTGACACAGCCTGGAGAAGTCACCCTTCCAAGGCACAGAGCAGAGGGGAGAAGAGAGCATGGCTTTGGCAAGGCAATGGGGGCAGGGGACGATGGGGGAGTCAAATGGAGTGCGGCCAGCACAGTCATCTCTATCAGCACCAGCGGAAGCTGCCTACAGGGCAGCCCTGGGAACTGCTTCTAGGAGCTCAATAAGTGGCACAGTAGTTAAAACCCATGGAACAACCCGTGACCAGGAACATGAGTGGGTCAGTACTAAATGCCTTTTGGAAAATTCTAGAGTCTTCCAGCGGTAGAAATAGGGTTAAAGTGTTAGGATTCCCTGGGGAGCCAACCTCAGTGACAGCTTGGGTAAGCCAATGGCGTGCTGGGGTTCAATTTACAAAAATGCAGCTTAAGCCCAAATTTGCAGGAGCACACCCATTATAAAGGGAATTCCACTTATAATAGAGTGTCCAAAGAAGCGGAAGTCAACTCCAGCCTGTCAGAAGAATAGACACAGACTGGTGGGATTGCTTCTCTGGAAAGGACTTGCTGATGATTGGATGTAGGGGTGAGATAAACAGGAGTCAAGAGTGAGCACATGAGCTTCTTTCCTGAACAGTTGAGTGACTGTGGTGGTGCTACCCAATATGGGGAAGACTGGGAACCAGGTTCTGTTAGACTCCAAAGCCTGGCTCAGGGTAAACAGCCACTTTCTATTCTTGCCAGGCTGCCGGTCAGTGTCCTGGCGCTGTCCAGTTCCTCTCCTGTTTCCAAAGGTGGACTCTGTATATCTTCTCCTCTCTGGCTACAGGTGGGATGGCAGCATTTGTGGAAACTGCTGGGGGACATGAGAAAGGGGGTTTGGCCCAAAGAGTGTGAATGGCAAGTGGACCAGAGGGACTGCCTCCTGTTTCTGCTTTGAAGCAGCAGCCTAACAAGAAGTAGACAAACAGGAACGCTTCTCAGCTCAGCAGGACGATGGGGGGAGTGAATTAAAATCCCATTATCAGAACACTGCGGAGGCTGCTGGCAGCCTGGGTGATGATCATTTACACCAATGTACATACACGAAAGCCTTCCTCACTGTGACTCAGGCCACAGAGGCAGCCGTGGGAAGAATTCTGAAGTCCACCTGGTGTGCTCACCTCCAAGCTTGTGTCCTTGGGCAAGTTGCATAAACTCTCTTAGTCTCAACTTCTTAGCCTCGGCCATGCTGGAAGGTGTCCATTTACTTTGCAGACCACCCTCCCTCCTTCTCCACCTGCTCTGACTGGGAGGCTGGCCTCTGAGGACCTTAGCTCTGGCTTGCACAGATATGGCAGTAACAGAGCTCAGAGGATAAGATGAGAGAAGTGACGACACTGGGTCCTGGCACCTTCCAGCCCAGGCAGTGGCTTGGCAGTAGCTGTCAAGGCCTTCTCCTATAGTCCCCTCTGTTTCCAAGCTCTTCCTTTACCCACTCAATCCTAGGGGCATATTGGCTTCCATCTCTGGCTGACCCCTGGGTGCGACCCCCCATTCCTTGGATCCCCTTAGCCTGTATCAGCATTGTCAATGGTTCTTTCACTGGTACTCTGTATTAGTCCATTTTCATGCTGCTGATAAAGACATACCCAAGACTGGGTAATTTATAAAGGAAAGAGGTTTAATGGACTCACAGTTCCACATGACTGGGGAGGCCTCACAATCATGGTGGAAGGTGAAAGGCACATCTTACATGGTGGCAGACAAGGGAGAATGAGAGCCATGTGAAAGTGGAAACCCCTTATAAAACCATCAGACCTCATGAGACTTATTCACTACTATGAGAACAGTATGGGGGAGACCACCCCCATGAATCAATTATCTCTCACTGGGTCCCTCTCACAACAAGTGGAAATTATGGGAGCTACAATTCAAGATGAGATTTGGGTGGGGACACAGCCAAACCATATCAGACTCTCTTCCATCACACCTCTAAGTAGGCCAACTGCTTCCTCCCAGGACCCCGATAGCACACCTATTGCATAGAACTGAAGCCATCATGGAATGCAACAACTCATAGAAAGGTGCAGAGTGCAGGGCCAGGCTCATAGGAAACAACGGAAGGGAAGGGGCCAGGTGGCACAGTGGTTAGCAGCCTAGACTGCCTGGGATTTGTCCAGCTCTGGCTTAGCTAGCTGTGACACTGTGGGCAGCTTGCTTGTTCTTCCTGTGTCTGGTCTACAGTTCTTCCATAAAATCATGATGATGATGATTGATAATGATAGTGATAGCACATGCATGATAGGGTTGCTGTGAGTTCAAATAAGTAAATTTGTGTAAAGTTTTTAAATGACACATCACAAGCCATCAGAAACATTAGCTATTACTTTTTACTGTACTAAGTTCTCACAAAGTCTGTTTTCTTCCAGGCCACACAAAAGGCTTAGTCAGCAGCCAATTTATGCATCCTCGAATAGTGTGATTAGGACAAGATTTCTATGGTTAGAAGGACTCTGAAGCCATCTTTGTCTTAAGGTATGTCCAGGCTTCCCAACTCCTAGATTAGGATACCCCTCCCTGAGAGCTTCAGGAAATATTTTTGAATCCAACTGTGGATATTTCTGGTCCTCAGTAGAACTATATCTTGCTGAAGGGTTTGTTTATTCATAAATGTGTATCAAGGGCTTATTATAGGCCAGGCACTGTGCTGAGCCTTGGGAGTGATGTGTTAAACTCACAAGGACCCTCCATTTGCATTGGGTTTTTAAATTAGGATCAGTAATAGCTCTTGAGCCACAGTGAACCAGATTTAGAACAAACATAGGAGAGAAGGCAAGTGTCAATAGCTCTGAGGTTCTTGGTTGCTGGAAGAGTTTGGAAGGGCCTTATATAACCAGCTCTATTCTATGGATGCCACGTACCATGCCCATCTTCTTTTGTTGGACTTTAGAGGAGAGGGTTTGGCATGATCCTGGCCAGAGGCCTCCCTTTTCTGCAGAGAGGGTCCATGGATTTTGACTAATACCACTACCATCGTCACTAACACCACTATCAACACTACCATGCTTACTGCCAACGCCACAATCATTTCCACCACCACCATCATCATTACCACCACTTCCAGCACTGCTATTATCATCACCATCATCACCACTATCACCATCACTGCTAACACCACTACCACTACCACCATCACCATGACCACATCTACCATCATCACCACTGTTACCTCCATCATCTCTACTAACACTACTACCACCATCACCACCACGATCATCACCACCACCATTACTACTATCACCATCATCGCCACCACATTATTACAACTACCATCATCACCACAACCAGCACTATCATCACCACCACCACCTCCATCACTACTATCACCACCAGCACTACCACCATTACTAGTATCACCACCATCACCACCACCACCATTACCATCACCATCACCATCAACATGACCAAAATCATTACCACCACCATCATTATTACTGCCACCACCATCATGACTACCATCACCATCACCATCACTACCATCACCACTGCAATCACTATCACCACTATCACCATCACCACTACCACCATCACTACCATCACCACCATCATGACCAAAATCATTACCACCATCATCACTACCATGTCCACCACTGCCACCACTACTATCACCACCATCACCACTACCACCACCACTACTACACCACCATCATCACCATCATAGCTATCACCACTACCATCACCACCACCACCATCACTATGATCACCACCATCACCATTACCACCATCACCATTATCACCATCATTATTATCACTACTACTACTTCCACCATCACTCACTACCATTCACCATCATCATGACCACCTCCATCATCACCATCACCATCATGACAACAACAATACCAGCAAAACAGCTCTTCCCATTTTAGTCATTGTCTTTTCAGAACAAAAGACAGCACAGGAGGGAGACTCCTCTCTTAGGTTCCTTGTTCTTATGTCAAAAAATAGTTTTTTCTGTAGTCCTCAGCAGGAGAATAAAGGGAAACATGTACTCCAGACAAAATCCTGAAGTGAGGCATCCAGAAAAGGTCAGGCTAGTGTCATGAGTAGTTAAGGTCTGCCTGAGTTAATTAGGCCTAGAATTTCTATTACTTTCATCCTCAGTTTCACACCCTTACCTGTGCTCCACACCAGACATGTCAAGATCATGGACTTTGGGGTGAGGAGAACCTATTCCATGCTAGCTTTGTAACCTCAGGAACATTGTTGAAACTCTCTAAATCCAAGTTACTATTTCTATAAGTGGGAATAAGAATACCAGCTTCATAAGATTGTTGTGAGAATTAAAAAAGAGATAATATCAATAAATCCCTTGGTCTAGTGTCTGGCACATAGGAAGTGCTCATTTGATGTTTTTCTGTTACCCTATCAATCTCCTCATCCATCTATGCATCCATTCATCCATCTATCCATCCATCCATGCAACCGTTGATCCATCAATCCATCTATCAGTTTATCTATCTATCTATCTATCTATCTATCTATCTATCTATCTATCTATCTATCTATCTATCCATCCATCCATCCATCCATCCATCCATCCATCCATCCATCTATCCATCCATCCATCCATCCATCCATCCATCCATCCATCCATCCATCCATCATCTTCATGATTATAGCATTTTTACTTGGTTTGGGTTGCCTGTAGGTATGTAACAAACCAACTCAAATGTAGTGGTATGAAACAGCTGTTAATATGCTTTGGAGTTTTGTCCCTGCCCAAATCTCATGTTGAATTGTAATCCCCAGTGTTGGAGGAGGGGCCTGGTGGGAGGTGAGTGGATCATGGGGGCAAACTTACCCCTTGCTGTTTTTGTGATAGTGAGTGAGCTCTCAGGAGTTCTCGTTGTTTAAACATGTGTAGCACCTCCTTCTTCTCTCTCTTCCTCCTGCTCCAGCCATGTAAGATATGCCTTCTTCCTCTTCATCTTCCACCATGACTGTAAGTTTCCTGAGGCCTCCCCAGTCATGCTTCCTGCACAGCCCGCAGAACCATGAGCCAATTAAACCTCTTTCTTTTTGTATTATGCAGTCTCAAGTAGTTCTTTGTGGCAGGGCAAGAACAGACTAATATGACTATAATTAATTGTTACTATTCCTCATGATTTTTGAGGTTAACTGGTCTTAGCCAGTCAGTTCTCACTTGGGTTCTCTCATGTGGTTTTATTCCAATGGTGGCAAGAGTCATCTGAAAGACTTCCTCACTTTCATGTCTGGTAGTTAATGCCGGCTGTTGGCTGGGACCTTGGCTGGAGCTGTCTGACAGGACAGCTACACATGGCTTCTCCATGTGGCCTGGGCTTCCTCACAACATGGCAGCTGGGTTCCAAGAGTAAGCATCCCAAGAGACAGGCAAGTGGAAACTGTGTCACCTGTTATGACCTAGCTTTGGAAGTCACATAGCATCATTCCTGCCATACTTTGCTGAAGGAGTCACTAAGGTCTGATTAGGTTCCAGGGAAGATATTGGCTTTACTTTTTGATAGGGGAAGTGGCAAAGTTACATTGTGAGAAGACCATGCAGGCTGAGTGATATGGTCATAGCCATTTTTGGAATAAAGTTTTAACACTTTGATAGTTTCATTAAGCCTTAATATTTTCTTGTCCTCAGGTATTCACCCTCTCAGCCACCTAAGCAGTCTTTTCTGGATCAGATAATGTACTTTCTTTGCCCTTTAGGAAATCCAGTGCACTAGAAAGAGCAGTGTCCTGGAAGCCCAGATTTCTAGTTCCTTGACCCAATTGTAGTCTTTGTAGTGCTTTTGATCAAATTTGGAGCTAACCACTGCTCCTTCCTTCACTTCCATGCCTTCAGGGCTCTGTAGCTTCAGAGGGAGGAAGATGGCATATCACATCTGATTTCTCCACTCTGGTTATCTCAGCACTTCTCCTCCATCCCAAAGAAGAAAACCAAATCATTTAATAGACTTTTGTGTTGGGATGTCTGCAGCCAAGACTTTTCAACATCAGCTAATCTGGGCTAAGTGTCAGTTCCCAATAAGCTCATCCCTGATCCACCATCCTGGCAGCTCAGGGTCTCCCAAGAGTATCTTTTCTTCTATCTTCACTTTATCTAAGGCTGCATAAAAATTACTCTAAAACAGTGTAGCTTAAACCAACACACATACAATATCCTCTCACAGTCTAAGGGTCAAGAATCCTGGTGATCTTTGCTGGGTCCTCTGGCTCAGGGTATCTCTCCAGGCTATAATCAAGATGTCAGCTAGGGATTCAGTCTAATCTGAAGTCTTGGCTGGGGAAGGATTCACTTTCATGCTCACTCATGTGGTTGCTGGCAAGACCTAGTCCGTAGAGGGCTGTTGGCCAGAGGCTGTCCTTAGTTCCTTGCTACATGGCCTTCTCCGTAGAAAAGATTACAACATAGCAGGTTGATTCAATAGAGAAAGTAAGTGAGCAAGCAAGAGAGTGAGAGCAAGCCAGAAGTCACAGTGTTTTACAGCCTAATCTTGGTAGTGACATCCCATCATTTCTCCTATATTCTGTTTATTAGAAATAAATCTCTAGGTCCATCCCATGCTCAAGGCAAGAGGATTATACAAGAGCGTGAATACCAGGAGATGGGAGAACACTCAGAGCCATTCTGGAAGCTGCCTGCCATACTCATCCTAACTCTGGGATTTGGGGAAGACAAGTATGAAATTCTCACTATTTTGCTAAAGGTAAAAGTGGTTAGGGGTTGTACATGAATTTTCACAGCAATGGTATTCAGAATAGCAAAAAATATATATATATATATATAGAGAGAACCCATATGTCTATCAACTGATGAATGGATAAATATGATGTTATATATCCATATTATTCAATAATTGAAAGATATGAAATACTGGTAAATACTAGAACATGGATGAACCTTGAGAACATTGTGCTAAGTGAAAAAAGCCAATCACAAAGGACAGCGTATTATATGGTTCCATTCATATAAGATGTCCAGAATAGACAAATCTATGTAGATTAGTGGTTGCCAGGAGCTGGGGAAGACAGGGGCAAAAGGACAATATACTGGGTGGAATTGTGTTCCCCCAAAAGATATGTCCGTATTCTAACCTGTAGAACCTGTGAAGGTGGACTCATTTTTTTAAGAGTCATAGCAGATATGATTAAGTTAAAGGTCTTAAGATGAGGTCATCCTAGATTTAAGCGAGACCCTGAAAATGAGTTCATCCTAGATTTGGGGTGGACCCTGAAGATGAGGTCATCCTAGACTTAGGGTGGACCCTAAAGATGAGGTCATGCTAGATTTATGGTGGACTCTAAAGATGAGGTCATGTTAGATTTAGGGTGGGCCCAATGACATGTGTCCTTATAAGAAAAAGGCTGGGAGAGATTTGGCCCTCAGAGGCACAGGGGAGAAGGCCATGCGAAGACAGAGGCACAGATTGGAACCACGTAGCCCCAAGCGAAGCAGCGCCTGGAGCCACCAGGAGCTGGAAGAGGCAAGGAAGGACTCTCCCCTGGAGCCTTTGGAGGGACCATGGCCCTGCCCACACCTTGATTTCAGACTCTGGCGTCCACAACAGACAGAGAACCAATTTCTGTTATTTTAAGGTACCAGGTTTATGATTAATTTGTTATAACTGCCCCAGGAAACTAGTACAGGGATGATGGCCCAGGCGTGCAGGGTATTTATGTGGGGTAATGAAAAGGTTCAAAAATTGATCATGGTGATGTGTGTACAACTTTGTAAATAAACTAAAAGCCATTGAATTGCAAATTTTATTTTTATTTATTTATTTTTGAAATGGAGTCTCACTCTGTCACCCAGGCTGAAGTACAGTGGTGCAATCTCTGCTCACTACAACCTTTGCCACCTGGGTTCAAGCAATTCTCCTGCCTCAGACTCCGGAATATCTGGGATTACAGGTGCCCACCTCCACGCCCGGATAATTTTTGTATATTTTTTAGGAGAGATGGGGTTTCGCCACGTTGGCCAATTGGTCTCGAACTCCTGACCTCAAGTGATCTGCCCACCTCGGCCTCCCAAAGTGCTGGGATTACAGGCATGAGCCACCGTGCCTGGCCTGAATTGCACACTTTAAATGGCAAATTGTATGGTATGTGAATTATATAAGACTGGTTAAAGAAAAAGGCTAATGGATTTGCCCCTCTTATAGCCAGGTAGGGAAAAAGGCAGGACCAGAAGGTGGGATGGGAAGGTGGGTTGTTCCATGCTGCCAAGCCACTTCCCCTGGACAGCAGCACTCCTGTCCCCAGGGCCATCACTGCACAGGCAGAGGTGACGTGTGCAGGTGATAGGGAGCCGTGGTCACATGGCCTACTCTGCCCGTCTGTCTCATGCATGTGATCATTCCCTCCTGCTGGTGTTTAACTTTATCTTTTCCCTGCCTCTCAGTTTTCATGTCTCACTGCCTCCCCACCACCCCTTTGTGAGCTGTCTTCGTCCCTGTACCCACTTCCATCGGCCCCTCCAAATAGCAAACCTCCAGGGGCAGAATCCATTTCCAACCCCTCAGATGTCAGGGGAATTGAAAGCACGGCAAATATTTCCGAGATCTAAATTACACCGACCCCGGAAGGCTGAACTTGCAGTATAATCCAGGTTATGAATTGTAAATCAGATGCCATGCAAAGTACTTGCGAAAATTCAATAAAGCTTTCTTTGCTCCCAGCATAGCAAAGTTCGGCCTAGGGAGGCAGGAGGAGGCATGCCAGAACTTGGAGGAAAGGAGACCTGTGATTGGGGAGGAGTGGGTAAAGAGTGGGTGGGCAGGGGGTGGGGGCTCTGACCCTCCTTGGCCAAGACTTCTCAGGGGGAGGAGCTGCCCATTTTCCTGTTGGAGGAGTCAAGAGGTCTCCATGGCCTTTGGATAACATGCCCTACAAGATTTAATCCAGCCTTGCAAATAAGAATGATATAGTTACCAGCCCATCCAAGCTAGGGAGGCTGTGGAAGGAAACGTGACCTTCTAGATTACTCATGTGGCACAAACTGTTAGGCTGCATACACATGCATGTATATAGTCAGAGGTGGAAGGGATCCTGATATTAAGATTTTTTTTTTTATTCCTGCTTTAGTAAGAAAGAAGCCAGAGAACTCGCTTTGGACCCATTAATGATAAGCACCCCTAGAATGGTGAGGAGAAAGCAATGCACACTGGAATCTCTCAAGAGTTTTACTTGGAAGGGAGGTTGAAGAGCCAATGGCCCCACTTTATGGCTGGAAGGGGATTGCATAGAGGCTTTTATGTTTCAAAAATCTGGCAATCCCTAGAGAAAGAAATGGGGGTGGGACACTGGCAGGTGTTCACTTCCAACCCTGGAGGTACACTGAGGCATGGCAGCTCTACTCTGTCTGAATTGGAAGCGGGGGGTGCTGGGAGGGTCACATTTTGGATGGTTATATTTCTGGGGCACCAAGAAGGTAAATACTTACAAAAGCACTTAACCTGCTAATCTCAGGTGTCCTCCCCTCTGCCTTGGTCTTTTGGCCATTAGAGAGTTTGTAAACATCCCCCTCACCTAAAGATAGATGGGAAATCAGAAGTTGGTGGAGGCTAATTTTCCCTGGGCAAACTTGGTCTCATGGGCATCCTACCACATCTGCATAGATGACCCCTGTGGGCAGCCATTGACTCATCTCATCCACTGAGGCCCACCTGCCAGGCACTGTGCTGGCTGCCAGGGAGACAGGGATAGGAGATGAGGCTCTTCCCTTGAGCAGGTTGGGTGGTGACAGGTTGGGTCTTTCACCCTTATCTCCCAGGTGCTCAGAAGACCCAAGTTCCAGGCACACACTGTACCAGCCTTGGAGGAAAGGCCAGGTGTTGTCCTTGGTTACTGCAGGTCTATGGGGCTGGTGTAAAGAAGGCCTTGAGAAGACTTGAGCTGCTTGTGTTGGTGGGAGTGGGAGTTGCCAACCCTGGGTTTGAGCAGCCCTGAGTGTTCCCAGCCTATTAATAGTCATGATGAGGAGGATGTGGCAAGTCTCCCCTTCAGGTGCTCAGGGCTCTGCCAGCAATTAAAATGCAACCCTGCTTATGCCTCTAATGAGGACACCATTAATATTGGGGGCAGCCTTAGCTGTGGGCTGTGTCCTGCAGGAACAGCCTCATCAGTGTAGCCTGGCCAGGAAGAGCTTATTTTTGTTCTATAGAAAAATCTCTCTTTCTCTCTCCCTGTTTGCCTTCCCCCACACCCTGCCTACCCTTGAAGAACATGGAGAAAGTACAGTGCAATGATATGGACTTGAGCCTCCTCTACAAAGCCAGGGTGCATGTAGCTTGGCTCTCTAGCACCCACAGACCTTTGGCAAGCATGATGGGAAGACTCTGAGATGGTCCCCCTCCCTGATTCCCACCTCCTGGTGCTCATGCCCTTGTGTTAGTCCCGTCCCCTAGAGTGTGGGCTGGACCTAGTGACTTGCTTCTAGCTAATAGAAGACAGCAAAGGTGAGGAGATGCTCCTCCATGACAGGCTGCATTAGATGAAATATCTGTCTTGTTAGATTCTAGTGCCTTCTTGGCTTGCCACTTTTATGAAGCAAGCTGCCATGTTGGAGAGGCTCATGTGACAAGAAACAGAGTGGCTTCCAGCCACCTGCCAGCTAGGATCCAAGACACTCAGTCCCTTAAGGAACTGAATCACAATGACCACATGAGCTTGGATGTAGATCTTTCCACAGCTGAACCTTCAGATGAGACCCCAGCTCCTCAACTGGAGCCCATGAGAGACCCTGAGACAGAGGATAGTTGAGCTCTGCCCAAATTCTCAGCCTGCAGAAAGTGTGAGATAATAACTGTGTTTTAAGCCACAGTTTAAGTTTTGGGATAACTTGTTACTTAGCAATAGATAACTCATGTAGCAAGTTATTTAACCTTTCACTTTTCTATTTCTCATCTTAAAACAGTTCTAATCCTACTACCTTTCAAGATTGCAGAGAAGATTAACTGAATAGATGCATGGAAGGTGTGTTGTGTTGTGTCGGGCACCCAGGAAGCAAGAAATAGCAGCTTCATTATTAATTTACCTCATCCTAAATAGTAATGGCTGTTCTGGGCCACTGCATTTAGAACCCCTGTACTGGCTTGCCCTTAATACACACACATTTATGCAGCTCACTTCCTTCATGTCCAGCCTTGCCCTGGCTGAATTCAGAATAATAATGAGATCCTAAATAGTGCCCCAGTAATAATGTCTGCTTACATTTATGGAGAGCTTTATAGTTTACAAAGCTCACTTATATTGTATTGACTCAAAAGGCAGAGTGGGGACTAGGGGACTTTGTTTTCTTATTTATTTGGGGTGTGTCTCTGGGGAAAACAGATTCCCATTTTCCTACCTTTGGGTGCCCTGGTTCCTGTGCTGCCTGGATCTTAAGCATTCACTGAAGATTACAGCTGGAAGTTCCTTTAATTTTTTTTAATTGAGGTAAAATTCTCATAACATAAAATTAACCATTTTAAAGTGTACAATTCAGCAGCATTTAGTACATTCATCACCTCTGTGTAGTTCTAAAATATTTTTTAAGCATCCTAAAAGGGAACCTGGGACTCATTAAGCAGTCACTCCCTACTTTCCTTTCCCCCAGCCCCTGACAACCACTAACCTGCTTTCTGTCTCTATGGATTTACCTATTCTGGATATTTCATAGAAATGGAATTGTAAAATATTTTTGTGTCTGGCTTCTTTCACACGGCTTGATTTTGAGGTTCATCTGTGTTGTAGCCCATATCAGTGCTTCATTCTGTTTTATGTTGAGTAATATTCCATTGAATGGATAGACCACCTTTTGTTTATGAAAGGGGCCTTTTAAGAGAAGGAAACTGAGGCCTGGAGGAGGGACTGGCCCAGGTGAGAGGAGCCATCCATGGCAGAGTCAGGGCCAGGACCAGGAGCTGACATGGCATGGGGGTAGCTGTCCATCATATCTGGGGTTCCCTCCTTGCCCACTGCTGTGCCAGGTTCATCCTTTGCTGTTAAGTGGGGCCAGTAGCCCATGGACAGAAGTGATATCAGTCACTTCCAGGCCTGGCCCCTAAATCTCTCCACACTGCTCCTGAGCTCATTGACCAGCTGGATGTGAATGATCCAGTGGAGGCCCCTGAGCCTGGGGGTTAGTGAGCCATGAGTGGGAGGAAGCCTGGGGCTTGAATGACTGTATGGAGTAAAACGCTCTCTTCAGAGGAGTAAGCAGTAAACCTTTGTGACGTTCAGTGGCTGGTTAAAAAAGAAAAATAACCTCAGTGGTTTGCATCTGGGGGTGATTTTGCCTCCAAGGTAACATTTGGCAATGCCTGGAGACATTTTTTATTGTTATAATTGGGGGATAATTCTGGCATCTAGTGGGTAGAGGCCAGGGTTGCTGCTAAACATCCTATAATGCCTGGGACAGGCCCCCACTCCCTCCAACACAAAGAATTGTCTGACTCCAAATGTCCATAGTGCCGAGGCTGAGGAGCCCTCCCTTAGCTAGTGTGTCTGTCTTCCAGTTCTGGCTCCAGCTATGACACTTTACTGCCTCCCGACTTCGCCTGAGTTATGACCACTGAAGACTCACTTGCTGACCAACAGATGCCTGTCCTTGCCTGAGTCCTGATCAGTCCTCTCTGCCTGTCTCGTCTTCCATCCACGGGGATCCGTCTCTCTTAAGCATCTCACCTGCCCCTCTATTGCCTGAGAGCTGCTCTCTGCTGTCGCTATCTGGCACAGACTTCCTGTGCTTTGTACAGGTGGACATACTGGGGCCAGATTCTGGATTTCCTTCTCGTAGAGTCTTCACCAGCCTTCTGGACTTGTCACCTTACCAGACATGTCCCCAAGCCTGTGGCTTCCTCTCACAGAGGCCTCTCCAGCTCATAGCTCCTCTGGTTTCTCCTGGGCCCCAAGGTGACCTTGTGGGCCGTGTCTAGTCCCATCCGCTCCCAGCGGGAAGCTGCCCAAATAATGTGTCAGTGGAGCTCCTGCTTCTGTGCCACATTGACAACAGCTGATCCAATTTTTCTTAATTACTACGTTTAATTATTAGTAACATTTTACTTAAGTAGAATTAATTACTCCATCCCCAGCTCTGGCCAACTATGTCTTCTCACCATGGTTTCCTATTGATATTCTTCTATTGAGGCCACATTTCCCCTCTCCCTCCCAGGGATGAGCTCCTGGCAAAGACTCCTGGGAATAAAATCCCCCACTCCATGCATCTGTTGTGGACTCCAGCCAAAGCATCACATCGAGTCAGAAATTATGGTGGGTGTGGCTGAGCCCCAGGTGGGGACAGAGAGGCAGTTGTTCAAAGTGATTAGTGTCTCTATTCCTCTGGGCTGAGTCTAACCACTGGAAAGATCCTTTCTGCCTCTGGCTGGAAGGTTCCAGAACTGGTGTCCAGCCAGGCGCACGATGAGGAGGAAGAGCGTGGAGTCCATCCCACCTTCCTCAGCTCTCTACTTCAAGGTGGCCCGGGGAAGAGGATAGAGAGGTGGAAGCACTGGTCCCCATCCAGCCAAACATTTGGATTTTCCCCAGGGGCTCCAGCCTTTGGATACAGGCTCCCCACAGCCCAGGAGCTTCCTTGGGGAACAAGAAAGAGGCACTACTCAGAGACCAAATCAACTTACATTTGCTTCTGGCTGTGCCGTTGAACGGAGCTCTGAGAGCTACCTGAGCTAGCCCGTCAGGGAAGTTGTTTAAACCAGAGTTCTTAAATATTCCACAGAACCTGAGTCCCAGGAGATGCTCTGGGACAGAACAAAGGATGGGGCAGATCCAGAGCTGAGTAAGGTTGGGAAGTGTTGTGTTGTCTACCTGCCTCAGAGTCGCTGCTGATTCTAGCTTGCTCATCTTGTCCCATCACGCGAGAACTCCTGGCCTTGGGCAGGTCACTTCCCCTCTGTGTCTTGGCTTCCTGAGCTGTAAAATGGGCATAGCAGTGCCCATTTTAAATAAAATGGGAAATAGTACTGGAACAGTGCTGGGCACATTGGGCCACAGGCAACATGGGCTGTTCTTATTAAAATCAAGATGATGGAGGTTCCAAGAAACCCTGGATCAAAATAATCTGTTTGATTTTAATTAACCCAAAGTTCCCCAAATTTATTTGACTGCAAAATCGTTTCAGAATTTCAGATCCCTTGTTCCTTGGGACACACCGTAAAAAAAGGCTGGTCTAAATATTTAGGGTTGTGCTTTCCTGGAAAGTGGAGAGACCCCACAACTTATGGTACAAGTGCATTCTGGGGCTTTGGCTGCCTGACCCCTCTTCTTGGTTGATGTTTCAGAAATGTGGGTCTCGGGCTGGGTATTGTGGCACATCCCTGTAATTTCAGCACTTTGGGAGGCCGAGGCACGTGGACCACCTGAGGTCAGGAGTTTGAGAGCAGCCCGACCAACATGGCGAAACCCTGTCTCTACTAAAAATACAAAAAAAAAAAAAAAAAAAAATTAGCCAAGTGTGGTGGTGCATGCTTATAGTCCCAGCTACTTGAGAGGCTGAGGCAGGAGGATCACTTGAACCCAGGAGGTAGAGGTTGCAGTGAGCTGAGATTGCACCACTGCACTCTAGCCTGGGCAACAGAGTAAGACTCTGTCTCACAAAAAAAAAAAAAAAAAGAAAAAAGAAAAAAGAAAAGGAAAAGAAATGCAGGTCTCAGGGGGCTAAGATGTTCCCTGTGATATTTTGCGCTACTTTCTCAGGGTTCTTCAGCCTTTACCTTGTGCTGGTGTCATGTCAACTCAATAAACAATTTCGGAGGGGTCGTGTGGGTCAACTCTCAGTGTGGCATTCTGACAGTTCCAGCTGTTAGTCTCTAAAAGCCATGTCTCCTGCTTTTCCATCTTAATACATGCATTGAGAGCTATGGGGCATCTCCTTGAGTCTGTGTCCAGGCCTGGACAAAGAGTGGATGCATGATCCACAGTGCAGACAGAGCCATGCAGAAGCCTAGAGGACCACACTCATCTCTAGGCCTGTCTGGATCAGACCCACCATTTGCAGGAAAGGGCAGGTGGCATGAAAGGGGTTCCAAATTGGAAGTTGGAAACCAAGGTTCAAATTCTAGCTTATTAGCAGCATGATCTCGGATGAGTTGCTTAACTCTGTGGATCCAACCTGGAAAACTGGGAATAACTCTCTCCCTCCTGACTCCCCCACGTGGTGGTGTTGAAGATCAGTTCAGATGCTAGATGGCAAAGTGTCTTGTCTTGAGTAAAATGCCATGATGTGATGCCTTGGCCACTGTATTCATCTATTTCGTGTTGCTATACAGGAATACTGGGGGCTGGGTAATTTATAAAGAGTTTTATTTGGCTCATCATTCTGCAGGCTGTGGAAGCGTGGCACCAGCATCTTCTTGGCTTCTGATGAGGCCTCAGGAAGATTTTACTTATGGTGGAAGGTGAAGTTGGAGCAGGCATGTCTCATGGTGACAGGGGAACTCCTTAAACAGTGAGAGAGGGGAGGAACTCCTTAAACAACCAGCTCTCCTGTGAACTAGTAGAAGGAGAACTCACTCATTACCGCAGAGAGGGCACCAAGCCGTTCAGGAAGCATCTGCCCCCGTGACCCAAACACCTTCCATTAGGCTCCATCTCCAACATGGTGGATCACATTTCAACATGAGATTTGGAGAGGACAAACAACAAAACCACGTCAGCAACCCCCTCCTCTCCCTTCCCACCCTCCCCTGGCCTTACCCCACCTGGGTCAGGCATGGTGAGCAGGACCGAAGCCCAAGCAGTCACAACAATGCGGGAATGAACGTTATTATTCGCTGTGACAATATTTGATGAATTCATATGCGCCTAGGGGAGCAGACTAAGTAGGTGAATAAAGTGAGAATATTCTCTGTGACAATCAATATTCCTTCAATTGAACCATCACTGCAGATCTGACATTTTGATTTTTCTTTTTTGGACACATTAACTGGATTTATGCCTCCATACGGTGGAGACGACAGGGAAGAAGACGTGGAGGCAGTGCAAGTAGAGAGATATGGTGGCGCCTCCATAGGCACCTGGGTAGGTGATGGGAGCAGGTCCATTTGCATAAGAACTGGGCTCAGTGGGAGCCACTGCCCCAGAGCGCTGTGCTCACCTGGCCGCTGCAGCTCAGAGCTGGAAGGCCTCACCTTCCTGAGGTTCTTTAAATTCCAAGCAAGCTGGGAAAGGAGCCAGCTCCAGCTCTGGGAGTCCTTCTGCCCCGGAAGCCTGGCCCAGGCTTCTGGAACACCCACTCAGCTCTGGACAGAAGGGCAGGGGGCAGATGACTTCTTGAGGGCCCTCCCAGGGTCGATGTGAAGCCGAGGGGCTCCGATGACTGCTTGGTTTCAATTTCTGGCTCTGCCATTTGCTAATAAATGGTGCCAGGTGAGTGATCTTGGACAAAGTTCATAACATCTTTTGTCCCAGTGTACTGATCTGCAAAATGGAGCTGATGATAACACTAATTTAATAACTTGATAATAACGCTGAGTGCCTTTAACTGCCAGGCATTCTTTTCAGAGCTTTACTGAATCAACGTACCCAACTGTCACAATAATCCAGCAGGGTAGGTACTAGAATAGTCCCATTTCCAGGTGAGAAAACTGAGACGCAGCTATGCATTTTAGGCACATGAGGGTTTGAAACTCAGTTCTGTCACTTAATAGATGCATAAGTCAAGATTCTTTATGAAACATAAAGTACAACTCAAAGGAGCTTAAGCAACAAAAGGATACAGAGATATTGTCTTTGGTACCCGGAAAAGGATGTTGAGGTTGCTTGAGGAATCCAAGGGAAGAAAGACTCTAGAACCTTCCAGAACCTCCTAAAGGTTCCAGAGCCATAGGGGCTTGAACCCATCCCCAGCCCCATCTGCAATCTTGATCTGTCATTGCCCATCATTATTTCTCTCTGCTTGTCTTTCCGGGTCGTTCTGTAAGACAAGATGGCACGGAGCTTCAAGCAACGCCTCTGGCATCTGACTTCTGTGTTTGCATCAGGCTTTGAGTGTGACTTTGGACAAGTTCCTTAGCTGGCCAGGTACTCTTGTCCTCATCCATAAGATGGAACAGCAACGAAGGCTTGCTCATAGGTTATTGTGAGGATTGAATGAATTAGCATGTGCCAAGCATTTGAAGTAGTGCCTGACATGTGGTAGATGCTCAGTGACATTGGAGATCTGCCTTTCCTCTTTCCTCTGTGTGACTGGCTGCCTTAGCCTGACCACATCAGCCAAGATGATTTTCTCCGTAAGTTACCAGGATCACCTAGATCTGGCCAAGGACTTGCCCATGTAAGGAAATCTGGAATAAGCAAAAAAGATCACTAGGTGTCGCCGATGGAAAACTAGGTTGTTTTGAGCATACCTTTGCATATTATTGGATTTTAGCCTTTCAGGGTCTTTGAGCTATTTTATGGCTCTGTAAGTTGTACATAACTGATAGCAATGCAAAAATAATTCTTGTCTATAGACATGCAAATAAATCCTGTCCAGCGGTTCAATCGACTACCCTCTTCCTAAGGAAAAAGCCAGTTTCGGTCTATTTGTAAATTCATTTCCACTTTCCTTACTCCCTATAAATTTCTGCTTTTCAGACTTCTCTTTTGTAACATCTGCCTGGTTCCCTCATTAAGTCAAATAAAATCTTTAACATATGTTAAAGTATGAGAGTCATGATCTCACCTGTTTTGGGAAAATTATCTTTTCATACTTCTGATGATAGGAAAGTTTGCTAAGCAGACCAAAGAGTAGGTACCACGATCCCGTCTCCTAGTGGTGTGACCTTGATCCAGCTATTTTTCTATCCTGGTCTCAGTTTTCACATCTATGAAATGGGAGTAACATACACCCAAGAGTACGCCTGAGTATTTCTAAGAAATAAATGGAAAGCATCCAACCTCCACCTGGGCACAGAGGAGCTGCTTAAGGAAAAGGAGCTGGCATTGTTGCAGGGATGGTGTTGTTGGTAACTCAGTCAGCAGAGGTAGCACAGGTGTTGAAACATAGGGAGAAGGACAAGAGACAGGATGTGCTCTCTAAGGCTAACGTGGATGGGAACAGAGAGGAGAGGAGACCTTCCTGGGCTGAGCTGCCTGTCACCTACCCGTGCACTCAGCACCTCTGCAGCTGTCACTAGACACATCCAACCCAGAGTGCAATCGACATGGGAAAAAACTGCACATGTAGAAGTTTCAGTGTGGTGAGAGTGTGTTGGCATGGAGATGGCTGTGTCTGCCCTTGTGAGGATGAAGGAGGGGACGGTCAGTGACACGTGCCAGGAAAAGAAGAGAAGTGCAAATATGGGTGTGTTGGCAACACCCAGGGAGGTGTTGCTTTGCCCTGGGCAGATGTGATCATCTGGCTCTTTTTTCAGCATCTTCTGTGCTGCAACTCTTAGCTGGTCCCTGGATTATTCATCAGCTATGCAGCCACTTAGTTAGCTTGAATCTGTTCCTTCCTCCTGGAGAAATCTTGGTGCACTCATAAAATGGGGTCTGCCCTGCTCAAAGGAAGAGCAGGCTGCATGCTGATTGTCAAATCAGGAATGTAACTACTTTGAGGCAGCAGTAAAGTGCTAGACCAGCTTTCTAGACCTAATACATAGTCCAGCAAATTTTATCTCTAACTGTTCCTAGTTTTCACTCTCCCTGGCTTTGACCTGAGAAAGAGAGTCGTCGTTTGAAAACTATTAATGAGACTTTTCCCTTTGCTCCTTAGCCTAAACCAACATCCAGTGGCCTTGAGGAAAAAGACTGAGGTTGCTACAGAGGAGAGCAGAAAGAAAAAGGGAGCTAACATTCAGCTTTTGATATTCAAAATGCGATTTATTGGCAAAATAATAGGAGAGGAAAAAAATTTCCAAGTTCCTTTAACTCCTATTTAACAGACCAAGACTGGCTTTGATGTGTTGCTCAAATTCCCCTACCCTCTCCTGCCCTGCTCAGGCCTTGCCTCTTGGTTACATAGAGGGAGCAGTTGTGGGGAGGAAGAGGCCACCTCTGCTGGTCTACAGTCAAGGTATTATCTGGAGCTGGGGTCTCATCTGAAGGCTCAACTGGGGAAAGATCCACATCAAAGCTCATGTGATTGTGGGGAAGGAAGGGAAAGGGAAGGATAGAAAGGGAGGTGCTGTGCTTTCTTTCCTGAGCCTTGGGAGATGGGAGGTCTGGAGGTGGCCTTGAGACCAGCCTGCTAGGAGGTTATGGGACCTAAGGGGCAGGGGAAAGCTTTTGCCCAGCTACAGGTGGAGTGTGGTCACGTCTCACATGCTCAGCCTGCTTGGGCTGAAGGAGGCCTGAACATTTCCATTCCCAAGCTGACCTCAGTTTACACTTGTTAGAGTAGTTGATGGATTGCTGAGAAGCTGGCTACTGGGGAGGACAGTCATTATGGTTAGTTTTTTTTTTTTAGAGGGTGGGCAACGTTGAGGTCATCCTGCAAAAAGCCTGGGGTCCTGCCCTCCTAACCTTCAGCACCCCTTGAGTGTGGTGGAAGAGGGCTTTGAGTCCTGAGCAGTCAGAGAAACCACGTTGTGACTTACCACAAGAGCAAATGACAAATGATGGCCAGGCAAACCACCTAGGGACTTTGTCAGGCAAGACACAGGACTGTGGAAGTCACAGGAGGTATGGGGCAGCTGTCCCTCCTGGTTGGAGAACACAGCCAGGTATGTTCCTCCCCACTGATACTCAATCCCATTGTGGCACAGATCTCAAGGTCTGCCCTCAGTCCATTCATCCACTCAGGCTCCAAGAGACTCAAACCCAAGTGACTGAATTGGATGGAGATTAATGCATGGGGTTGCAATCAAGTACTTCCCTCCCCACCCCACCCACTTTCTCCCTGCTACTTAGCCGGTGGGAGTTTGTGGAGACAGCACATCTCTTATAGACAATAAGGCACTGGTGTGAGGGATTTTGTGGGCTGCTCCACAAGGTCTGTGATCCTCCTTTTACTCTCCCCACCTGTAGTGTTTTTCCTTTGCTCACCAGGGCTGGCCAGGAAGGCTGCCTCTTCCAACATCCCCAAGGCAACTGCTATATGTCAGCAAGGACTCCTGGACCCATGGCAACCCACCACCTGCTGCTCTGGGAAGCAAGACCTTACCAGCTTGCTGCCTCCCCAGCAATGCAGCTGCCCTGCTGGTCAGGACAACCTCTCAGGAGGGTATCAGGCCCTGGTGTACATTCCTTTCTTCTAGAAAGAGACAAACACACAGGCTGCAATCACCACAGCCTCCCACTTCTCCTTCTTAGACAGATCTCACGTTGGATTCACAGGGGCTTCCTGGGAACATAATTCTGTTGAGTCTTAGAAATCAGGTAGGATTTTGACTGATTTGGGAGATTGGTTAATTTTACCTTTATTTTGCTCTCTACAGCTGCTGCTAAGCCTGGCTTAGGGGTCCACCTTTTTCCCAGCTCCGTTCCCTTTCTTTATAACCTGGGTTTTGCATGATCTATATCTCTCTATATCTCTGCATCCATCCATCCATCTATCCATCCATCCATCCATCCATCCATCCATCTCCGTCTCTTTGCCCATTTTTCTCTTTCTTGACATAGGCTAGACTTTCCCAAAGTAATTTCAACAAAAAGTAAAGGAAAAAAATCAAATGAGATGCACACATTTCTCTCCAAACCACAAACAGTGCATAACATCATCAGGTAGTCAGACTTCTGAAGGTTCTGTGCACATGCCTGATCTCTCTAATAGCTAAGGCTCTCACTTTCAGTGTTGTTAGTGGTTAGGGAAATGGACTTGAGAGCTGGACTGCCTGGGCTCAATTCTTAGCTCTGGTAACTGGTCTCACAGCCTTGGGAAAGTTTTTTTTTTTTTTTTTTTTTTTTTTTTTACATTTCTCTGCTCAGTGCTTCTTTGGTAAAATGGGAATAAAAAGAACAACTGTCTCATAAGATGATTGTGAGAATGAAATCAGTGAATTAATATGTACAAAGAGCTTAAACATGGCTTGGAACGTAGTAAGTGATATATTAGAGTCAGTTCTTATGACTAGTACTGGGCACATAAGGTTGCGAGACCCCCTTATCACCATTTTTAGTTCTTGGCAAGTCCCGCTTTGACTCCAGGTTGCTAGGTACAGCTGTGCAGGTTGCACACTGCATACCCCACCTCCACAGACTCACTCTTCTTCTCCTCTGCAGGAGGAGTTAGGGTGGCATTTCAGGCAGATCATTATGGCAAATGGAGTTTGCAGCAGGACTGACAGGTCACCTTCAGGGTCCTGGATGAAGTTCATTCTTTCAGGGCCACAGAAGCATAGAAGACTTTAGTCATAAGTTGGTGGGGGTGCCAAGAGGAAAAGCACAGCAGAGAATGCTAAGAGCCTAAGGATGTGACTGGAGAATCTCTTGAAGTTATAGATCCTGCAGGCAGGGCTGACTTCAGGGAAGTGCAACCTGTGCAGTCACACTGGTCCACATGCTTGGAAGAGGCCCCTAATTTTCACTTTGCACAGAGTCCTCAAGTTACATGGCTGGTTGGTCCTACCCCATAAGGCATGAATTGCAAAGGAGAACAAAGAATCCACGGAGGTGATCAACTTTGAGGTGAAGCTGGGAGAGAAGCAGGATGGTGCCTTCAACAGAGAAAGGTCAGCCAAAGAGCTACATTTGGGTGGAAGAAAATGTTAAATTTGGATGTGGCCCCATTGCGTTAGCTTTCCCCAAGCTCACAGGGAGGCAGTGCCTTCTGTCTCCCAGGTGGAGGCCTGTGTAAACACACACACCTGGGGATGAGCTTGTATCAGACATGTCTCATACATGGCTTCAGTCCTCTGGGTACCTCTTTCTTCAGCTACTGAGGCAGCAACCAGTTCTGTGCAAGCTCTGATTGCCTTTCTCAGCACCTGTCCCATCCAGGATTCCCCCTGTGTCCTGCTCCTTTCTGACAGCATGGTGTGGGCCGTCCCAGGAGCCTGCTCTAGAATCCTGCAAAAGCATCCTGGAAGCATGGGAAAGTTAATACCAGTGGAGCCACCCTTGACCTCAGGGGTCAGTAGCTTATTGAAGGTTTTGTTCCCTGGGCAAAAAAAAAAAAAAAAAATTCCCCTAGCTTTGCAGGATTGAGCACTGGGTGCCTGTAGCCATGGCCAATTCCAAACAGAGCACATCTTTGAGTTGGCTTTTTCTCCTTCCCTACTGCTCCCTGAGGACACACCTGTAAATAAACTTGTGCCAGGGAGAATCTACAATGATGCCCAATCACCCCTTTCTCCTGAAATTCATTGTGCAATTCTCTCCCCTTGGGTATGGGCTCAGCTACTTGCCTTTAACCAATAGAATATGGAAAAAGTGATGGGATGTGCCTTCTGTGATTAAGTTACAAGAGAGAATAACTTCTGTCATGTTAGAGTCTTTCTATTGCCTTCCTGGCTGGCAGGCTTTGATGACCCAGGCTGCCATATTGAAGATGACCACATGGCCAGGAGCTGGGACCTTTATTCTAACAATCCTCAAGCAACTGAATCCTTCCAATAATCATGTGAGCTTGGATGTGGGTCCTTCCCTACTTGAACCTTCAGATGAGAACCCAGCCCCAGCTGATACTTTGACTGTAGCTTTGTGAGAGACCCCGAGACAGAGGACCCAGATGAGCCATGCCTTGGCTGCTGGCCCACAGAAACTATGAGATCAAAATGATGTGTTTTAAGCCATTAACTGTGGTAACTTGTTAAACAGTGTATTAGGCCATTTGTATTGCTACAAAGGAATACCCGAGGCTGAGTAGTTTATTAAGAAAAGAGGTTTAATTGGCTCGTGGTTCTGCAGGCAATATGCGAACTATGGTGCCAATATCTGCTTGGCTTCTGGTGTGGCCTCAGGAAGCTTACAATCATGGTGGAAGGTGACAGGGAGCCAGCATGTCACATGGCTAGAGCAGGAACAAGAGAGAGGAGAGGGAGCCAGGTTCCTTTAAACAGCCAGCTCTCCAGTGAATCAGCAGAGCAAGAACTCACTCATTGCCATGGGGAGGGCTCCAAGCCATTCATGAGGGACCCACTCTCATGACCTAAAC